>NC_044328.1:89743356-90044513 GCF_007399415.2 Gopherus evgoodei
CTACCAGCTTGAATCACTTGCTGGCCTATTCCAGTAAAGCTGTTTTCCCCACCCATCATGTGTAGAATTTGCGGATGATAGTGCAACTTGTACAAGAATGGCGTCACAGTTACAGGGTGGGACTGCACCTTAAGTCCCTTTCAAGTTACTCTTGGTGCAATTCTGCACCTAAAAATTCTGCACATAAAATTTGAAAATTCTGCATATTTTTTGTCAAAATAACATCATACCAGTTTCAATAACTTTGGTAATTTATTTCAAAATACATGTCAACAAGTATATCGGTAACAAAAAAGATTCAGGAAATGTTTTTTGACAAATAGATTCCTAACTGGGCCTATTAATACAAAACTTTTGGTGGTAATTCATTTAAACTACAATACAGAAACCTATTTCTCGCACTCCTCAGAAGCCATGCAAAGGCTTAGATGAGTTGTGTAACAGATGAGTTGAGGGAGAGAGAAGTAATTTCTGGGAAGAAGCCTGGGAGTGAACCTGCAGGGTTGTTGGGTGTAGGTGGGAGAAGTATGGAACAGGTATGTGTGTGTTTTTTGTTTTTGTTTTCTGGTTTTTGGGTGGGTGGCTGCGGAGGGATTGTTAGGGAGTTGGGGAATCTCCCTCATGCAGACCCTGGCTGACCACAGCCTCTCTCATTCAGTCAGGCTGAGGCACATCTGCCCTTGTCTCCATGTCACTCTACATCCCCATTCAGCCAAGCATATCTGCCCCTGTTCCCATGTAGCCCTGCACCCTCACTCCCATTCAGCCACTGACTCCATGTTGTGACCCTCCCTTGCAGCCCCATGCACCTTGCCCTATCTGTCATGTCTCTTCCCCGCCCCCTCCCCCAACATATCCCATGCTGCCTCACCTGGCCCTGTGGGCAGGGCACTGTAAAGAAGGCAGCTTCTATCCCCTTCCTCTCTGCATTTGGCTGCTTTGGCCCATGAGCCAGCTGCTCTCTCCTCTTGCACATCAGCCCTGGTGGGTGAAAGGTGTGATTGCAGCTTCCCTTTGCCTTCCTATCAGAATCAATTGTGTGTGTGTGTGGAAATCTGGGGAGGGGACATGAATTATGCGCTTGTGCAGTGGTGCAGAATTCCCCCAGGAATATCAAGGTGACCCTCTTAAGTGACAGGCCTGGCTTCCTGCACCTCACTATGGATGGAAACAGGTGACATGACCATTCTGGGACAGGGTCTCTGGGTGTCAGCCCTTCTGTGTCCCCATGGTCTTAATTAGACAGATCCAATTTTACTTGGCACTTTGCAAGCCTTTTCATTCTGGGTACCTGTGATCAGTGAGTTGACTTAAAGCAGCTCAAAAACATCTTCAAAGCCAAGTATTATTTAGTCCTTCTCCCAAGGAGCAAAAAAGGTAAAACAATACAAGACCTGTGTGCTGGATTCTGACATGCATCTTAATCTTTCCTTGTCAGTTTTTGGTAAATTGTTGTCAGCCCAAATAACCCTCATCTGTGGTTGGGAGGGAACAGACTGTCCTGCTTCTGTTCTTTGTATTCCCTAGCCAGTCTGACTGTGACAGTGTGACTGATCACTCACTCAACTTTCACCTTTTCTAGGCTTGGGGGCCCCCCCTAGTGTTGCCTTTGATCTCTATAGTCTCAACTTTGGCAAAATATCTCTGTGCCCAGGAGTGGCCTCTTCATGACTATCAGTCTGGCTATTGTGTTTGTTAGGATGTTATTTATCTAGGCCATTGTTTTACCTTTCCTGCTTCATTCCCCTAGCAACTCCTCTTGAATTCCATAACCAGTAACTTTTCACAGTAAACACACAAAGGCATCCACCATATTCATACAAGTAATACAGGTATTTCCCAGTTTGTCTCAAATTCTAACCTTGGATGAAGTGACTATTTTCCATTAGCTAACTTAGGCCTCATGTCACTGAAGGTAGAAACTGGCTCACAGATTGTCTCTTTCCTTGCAAAGTAAGCTTCTAATTGTTCTGACTGATCTCTCTCCTTGCTTCACCTCCTTCCGCTCCCTGTCCCACTTTGGCACCTTTTGATAATGAAAATGTTACATTTGATTCCGAATCTGCAGGATTTTACAAAAAGAACTTTCAACAAATTCAATTTGTTTTATCTTAAAAAAAGTTGGCTTTATGTATTATATAGCATCAAGAGTGTGCTAAGCAATTGTTAGGTAATAAAGCAAGTCCTCACTCACCTCTCCAACACCCAAGCTCGTGCGGAGTTGGAATTTTGGGCACACAATTCTGTCAGAGACCAGACACTAATGCGTTGATCAACGGGCTCACACTACCCCAAAAGCTTTAGAATAAGTGTGGCGCCTTTATTAGGGGTGAGCATCAATATTTATACACAGAAGTAAACAAAGTGATTAATAAAAGATAATGGTCATGCATAATCAATCAAGATTTTACAGGAAGAGCAAGTTTAACAAGTAAATGCATAGAGATAAAGGCTAATGGCTACTTGAGGAAGGGGGTGTCATGAGTAGTTTGCAGGTCAGTGCTTTGTTCAAAAAAAGGTTCAGAAAGGATTATGCAGAGACGGCCAGTCTGGGTGTTTTTTGGCTCCAAAGTTCACCAAAAGTTTAGACCCAACATTCCTCCATTTGTAGCTTTGAGATAACTATTAATCAAAAAGCTACACCCTATTTCAAGATCTCAAGGGCCGCTTGGCAATTTCAGCCTGGGCCAATTCGAAGAGAGTAAGGCTTTTAGTTGAAGTGGGAAAAGAATAAACTGACTTACATGAGTTTATGAGGGAGGGGACACACTGAATACAGCAACACAGTATTATAAGGACTACCATGGCCCCAACAACACCCACCAAGAGGTTTTTAACCCACCCAAATCCGGGCAGCCAATTCCATAAGGCTCCCCACCAATCATAAGGTGGCTGGCCAGAGGAGTAGTTTTTAGCCATTTCCCTTAGGTGTTTGGTACGTTGAAAAGTGTCAGAGTAGGTGTCATTTACAAAAACACAGCATTCTTCATTTATGAGGGCGCAAGTTCCTCCCTGGGCTGCTAACATCATATCTAAAGCCATTCTGTTTTGCAAAGCCAACTGGCGCAGCTGGGACATTTCCCCGGCCTGGTTCTCAAATAGGGTTGCAGTTTCATTGGTCAAAGATTCTAATAGTCCCTGTAGACGGATGATGGCACCCTTCAAGCTAGTGTGACCAGCCCACCGCTGCCAGGACAAACCATCACGGAGATTAATATCTCTGTCAGTTTCACGGATGTTACGAACGTGGGGAAAATGAGGGGGAGTGAGGGAGATCCGAGAAGGCGGTGCTAGCCATGCCAAATAACATGACCCTGCCCAATCAGGGGAGAGAAAATAATAAGCCTTGGGCCCGCACACCCAGTATGTTCCATATAATGCGTTTTGGATATTCCATTTCTCAAAGTAGGAGGTAACCCACCACCCGTTGTACTACTGTTCCCCTGGTAATGCAGAGGGGTCGTTGTGTGAACTGCAGAGGCACAATTTGGTAGTGTTGTCCTCAAAGGGCAGTGTAGTACTGCTTGAGCAGTTGTAGAAGGCAATTGTGTATCCTTTAACAATTAGTTGGACACCCTCGAGATCTGAGCAGGGCTTTTTAAAAACTGACTCTGAAAACCTGCCCCTCCATGAAAAAGTTGAAAAGGTTGGATCGGGGTGAGGGATCCACATATGGGATAAGTGGGATGCGCAAGGCTTGAAGCCAAGATTTTTACTAAAGGCGGTGCCATTAAAATATATGTTGCATTTACTTGTTCCCACAAAAGTTGACCCTTTTTCTTTAACAAAACACAGTGATCCTGTTTGATTGGTTACCCTGAGATATTTGTTAATTGGCACTTCTGTTTTGTCCCATGTAAGATTGGGTTGGACTGGATCTTTTATTCTAGTCGGTGGCATCCAAGTCATATTAGCAGTGGTTAGGGGAATGGGTGTGAAGGGGAGTCCCTGTGCTGCATTTACTGGAAATTGAGTACATACCCAGCAATCACTTCTATTTCCTAAAATACGAGTTTTAACCTCGTGGGAATATCTAATAAAAGCATTATCTTCATAAGCAGAAAATAAACTGAAAAAGCATAAAAAACATACAGTTGTCAGAATAAAGGGTCCTCTCATTTTTTTCGAGTTAATTTAAGTCTAATGTCTGAGAGAGGTAAGCTGGTCCACTGGTCGAAGGCAGTGTCCTCAGTGGTGACAAGAGCTGCTGGTCCGTCACTGTGGTCCACTACGGCTGGCTTGACGTGGGAGTGGTGGATCCAAGATTTGCGTCCTTCCAGGAACACTGCAGTCTGGGTTGTCAAAAGAACCTGGTGGGGTCCAGTAAACCTTGGCTGGAGGGTGTCGTCACGAACGAACTTTTTGGCCCAGACGAAGTCCCCTGGTTGGAACGGGTGGATTTGTTCCTCCAGCGGCACGGTCTGGGAAAACTGCGAGGCTTTCCAAAGGGTACGGAGGCGAGCCTGTAGGGAGAGAAACTGACACGCAGTCATATGATCCCCTCCCAATAGTGAAACATCAGCACGTGGTAGCGCCCCGCCTTTGAAAGGGGGGTGTCCATAGAGCAGTTCAAAGGGGGATAATCCCAATGCGCGGGTTGGGCGAGTACGAAGGTGAAACAGGACCAAGGGAAGTACCTGAGGCCACTTTAATCCTGTTTCCTGACAGTATTTAGCCAATGTAAACTTAAGTTCCCTATTCATACGCTCAACTTTCCCGCTAGACTGGGGGTGGTAGGGTGTATGAAAGGAGTGTGAAATGCCCAGTCCTTGTTCTAAATGGCCAAGGACATGACCAGTAAAGTGAGGTCCGCGATCTGAGTCGAGCACAAGAGGGATGCCAAAACGGGGTACAATATCTCTAAGGAGAATCTTCGCCACTGTGGCAGCAGTACAATTAGCAGTAGGAAAAGCTTCGACCCAGGAAGTCAGAGGGCAAACCAAAACAAGGAGGTGCTTTTTCCCAAAAGCCTTTGGCATATCTGCAAAATCAATTTGAAGATGTTGAAATGGAGCAGCAGGCGGAGGTCTTCCACCCTTAATTTTGTTAAGAGGTGGAGCAGGTCCATTACGCTGACATGTGCTGCATGCTTTCACTATTGATAGGCAATAGGGTTGAATGCCTGGAGCATACCAAAAGCGGGCGATAGTGTCCACGAGGGCGTGCATGCCGTAGTGACCCCCTTTATCATGGTGCCAGCGAACTGCCACGGGGTATGTGGAGCGAGGGAGGCAGGCTCGGCCATCTGGCATAAGCCAGGTCCCTTTGACCAGAGTGGCCCCGAGGCTTTCCCATGATTTTAGTTCAGCAGCGGGTACTGGTACGGGGTGCGGTGGAGTAAAGGAGGAGGTTGCAATAGCCAATGTGGGCATGGCTAAAGGTAAGGTGGCAGCCTTCTTGGCGGAGGCGTCAGCCAGGGAATTCCCACGGGTAACGGGGCTGCTATCTTTAGTATGGGCCCGGCAGTGAACTACAGCCAGGACAGAGGGTTTTTGGAGGGCGTCCAAAAGCTTGTGGATGAGGGGGAGGTGCTGAATGGGTTTACCGGCAGCTGTCTGGAAACCTCGAAACTTCCAGAGGTGGATATGACAATGCACAACTCCAAAAGCATATTTGCTATCAGTAAAAATGGTAACGGTCTTACCAGCGGCCAACTGCCAAGCTCGGGCCAGGGCATAGAGTTCAGCGGCTTGGGCTCCCCAGTTGCCTGGCAGTGAGGCGGCCTCTTGAATGTCCCATTCAGAGGTGACAGCATAACCAGTGAAACGCTTGCCATCAACATAGAAGGAGCTTCCGTCCGAGAAGAGGATGCAATCGGGGTTGTCCAGTGGCACGTCAAACAGGTTGTCTCTTATCTGTAAGATGCTGTAAACTACTTCCACACAGTCGTGCTGGTCCTGGGGGACTGGCAGGTCAGGAAGCAAGGTAGCTGGATTAAGGGGTCCACACCTTTCAAAAATTAGGTTAGTGTCTTCTAAGAGTTCGGCCTCTAGCTGTTGCTGACGATGGGCCGAAAAGACTTGGGTTGTGCCCCTACGCAGAAGGGCTGACAAGGCATGAGAGGTCCAAACCGTGGTAAAATGACCCAGGGTTAGGCTCTTTGCCTTTGTGATCAGCAGGGCAGCTGCTGCCAGAGTCCGGGTGCAGGATGGGGTTCCCTGAGCGACAGGGTCGATTTGCTGAGAGTAAAAAGCAAGCGGGAAATGGTGGGGCCCGCTCAGCTGGGTAAGGACACCACTAGCAATTCCGCCCCTCTCGTGGACAAAAAGGTGAAAGGGTTTGCTGTAATTGGGGGGGCGGAGAGACATGGAGGAGGCCACACTGTCCTTGAGTAACTGAAAGGCTTGAATAGTGTCCGGGGACCACTGCAAAGGGTCAGGAGCAAGGTTAGCAGTGACTCGGTGGAGCGGTTTGCTTAACTCCCCGCAGGACGGCAACCAGGGGCGACAGAAGCCAATTAATCCTAAGAAACCTCGAAGTTGTTTCTTGGTGTTCGGTAGAGGGCAGTTTTGAATAGTCTTTATGCGGGCTGGGTCCATCTGTCTTCCTTCTGGGGTTAACAGGAAGCCCAGATATCGGACCTTCTGTGAGACCCACTGAATCTTTTTAGGGTCTACCTTGTGGCCTCTGGTGTGTAGGTATAATAAAAGTGCCTTACCATCGATGCGGAGGGCAGCTTCTTCGCGATTACCTAATAGGATGTCATCTACGTATAGGACCAATGTGGATCCCTGCGGACTGGTGAAACCTTCCAAGTCGTGGCGGAGGCACTGGCTGAAAATCGTGGGGCTTTCTCTGTAGCCTTGAGGAAGTCGTTGCCAGACATAACTTTGTCCCTCCCAGGTGAAACCAAAGAGATACTGAGAGTCTGGGTGCACAGGAATGCTGAAAAAAGCTGATTTTAAGTCAATAACAGTGAACCACTCAGCATCCCAGGGGATTTGGCTGATGATAGTAGCTGGGTCAGGAACTACTGCATGAAGAGGGACCACATACTGATTAACAACTCGTAGATCCTGTACAAAGCGCCAACGAACAGGGTCTCCGTCCTTTTTAGGAGGCTTTTTGACAGGCAGTATAGGGGTGTTACAGGGAGTGCGCTGAGGGCGGACTAGCTTTTGTGCAATGAATCCCTCGATAATGGGGCGGATGCCCTCCCGGGCTTCCAGCGACAGGGGGTATTGAGGGACTGACGGGGGGGTTAAGGAAGGCTTTACCTGAATCCTTACGGGCTCTGCCGAAAGGAGCAGGCCAACATCAGTGTCAGAAATTCCCCAGAGGGTTGAAGGCAAGTCAGTGAGGTCAGGGGAGAGAGAGAGGGGTGTTTCCCAATTACCCTGAGTAGGGGCCGAATCTCCTAACACTGTCATCAATAATCCTACCTCTTCAGGAGTGCAGGTTAAAGTAGCCTCAAGCTTACAGAGTAAATCCCGGCCCATCAAAGGGATCAGACAAGCTGGGGAAAAAAGAAAACGGTGAGAAAAACATTTATCAGCATAAATAACATTCAAAGGCAAAGTGAGTCCCAGAGACTGTGGGTTGCCCTCCACCCCAGTCGCAGTTTTAACCTCAGAGGATAGCCAGGGAGAGGGGGCATGATTTAAAAGAGAGAAAGTAGCCCCAGTATCAATGAGGAAAGAGACAGGCAGTCCCTGGACTGAAAGGGTTAAACGAGGCTCTTTGCTGGGAGGGGAGAAAGTGAGAAAGGAGCCGGCTAAAGACATTAAGGAAATAAGACCATCACATTGTTTGCCTTCGCCCCCGGGGTACCGTCATTGAGGAGGCTGAGTTTGCTGCGGCTGCTGCTGTTTCCCGTAGTTGATCCAGGCCTGGGGGATGGGCTGAGCTGGTGGTGCAGGGGTGTATTCCTCACTTGTATAAGCATCTGCGGATGCAACCAGACCCTCTGGGCGTCCCCAGGGGCATTCACGTTTAAAGTGACCAGGCTGTCCGCACTGAAAACAATTTCCTGATGGCTGGGGTCGCCAGGACCCTCTTCCCCGGGCACCCTGGAATCCCCTGCCACGGTCACGGCCTTTGCCTCGAACACCACCGTGAAAAGCTAAAGCCATCAGCTTATATTCTTCCTTTTTCTCTTTCTTTTTACTACTTTCCCTTTCTTTCTCCCAGGCAAAATCAGCTACTTCCAACACTGAAGTGACTGACTCACCTCCCCAACCAGGGCGAAACTTTAAGAAGTAATCCCTTACAGGGGGCACCGACTGATTCACAAAAAATGAAATAAGAGTAGGGTGGTCTGCTTCTCTCTCAGGATCCATCTGAGTGAACATTCGGGCCCCCTCCAATAGCCTCGACCAGAACTTTCTGGGCGGCTCATCAGATTCCTGCCGAATCTGCATGAACTTAGCCTGATTAGGCGAGCGGCGAGCCATTTCCTTGAGTCTCTCTAACAATCGCTCTCTATCTGTTCGCAGCTGAGTCAGCCTTAGCTGAGTCCAGTCTAGGGGATTCCAGCCAGCGGCCAGATCCCGCCTATCCATCCAAGTAAGATTAGCTGCATTGCTATCTCCCCATGTCCTTTCTGCCATCCACAATCTACTACGTTCTTCTCCGGTCAAAACTCTACTTAACAACTGATCCACATCCGTATAAGTAGGATTATAACTTAAAAACAATCTTTCTAGAAGTTCTATGATCTTTCGGGGATTTTCCCCAAAAGACCCTGACAACTGTCCCCACTCTTTCAAATCCCATTCTAGCCATCCTTTATATTCCACAATACTAGCATGTTGCAATCGTCCATCATTGCCCATATAAGGTTGATCGTGCACCTGTAAAGGCATCTCTCTAACTATACTTTTATTATTCGCAAGAGATTTGACGGAGACATCCTCTGGGCTATCCTCAGGGGGGGGGCATGCACCCTGCTGTACCTGCTTGGACCTAAGCCTAGTAACTACTCCTCCCGAGGTTTGCCCCTCCAATTCCTCCTCATCCTTCTGCAGAAATTCCAATCTGGTATCCTGCAGATTCCCCTCTGCTACAAGGAGAGAGTCCCCCTGCGGAGGAATAGGGGCAGGTGCAGAGGGGACCAGCTGACGAGTCAAAACACGCCGTGGTCTACACCCTTCATCGAAATAACCTGGAGGGGGTTCACTCTCGGGAGAGTACCTGACTGCCATAATTTTTAAAGATTTCCACAGCTCTGCTGCTGTGCCCCAACAAAACCAGTAACATAACTGTCCCGGATGGTCTTTTTCGATCTGGCTCTTTACTCCTCTTAAGGCAGCCTGCTCGAAAGAGCCATACAAAGGCCACCTCATCTCCGAGTCGGCCAATATCGCGGTATACCCAGTCCAATTCCTTACACATAGTGTGTACAACTTCTTCCTAGACATTCCTGTCTGTACTGGGAGTTTCCCTTCGTTCCATAACTTATTTACAATCCCCAACGGACTCTCAAGAGGCACGCTAGTCCCTTGACCCATGGTGTCTGACAGGAGCCCTCCAACTGGCGTTTACCCTGCTGTCCAATACACGACCCCTCAATATTGAATTGGCTAGGAGAAATCTCCTGTGGCGCCTTGCCAATTCATATATGAGTGGTCTGACCACTGGACAGAGGTACCGCACCAGAAGGAATCCCGGACGAGCCCCCAAATTGTTAGGTAATAAAGCAAGTCCTCACTCACCTCTCCAACACCCAAGCTCGTGCGGAGTTGGAATTTTGGGCACACAATTCTGTCAGAGACCAGACACTAATGCGTTGATCAACGGGCTCACACTACCCCAAAAGCTTTAGAATAAGTGTGGCGCCTTTATTAGGGGTGAGCATCAATATTTATACACAGAAGTAAACAAAGTGATTAATAAAAGATAATGGTCATGCATAATCAATCAAGATTTTACAGGAAGAGCAAGTTTAACAAGTAAATGCATAGAGATAAAGGCTAATGGCTACTTGAGGAAGGGGGTGTCATGAGTAGTTTGCAGGTCAGTGCTTTGTTCAAAAAAAGGTTCAGAAAGGATTATGCAGAGACGGCCAGTCTGGGTGTTTTTTGGCTCCAAAGTTCACCAAAAGTTTAGACCCAACACAATTTACAGAATATGAAGAGAAGGTCATATAGTCATCTAGAGAAAGTAACTGACTAGAATATCCTTCTATGCTGAAAAATGGTCATTTCTTCTACTATCTGGTATTTAAGATCTGGCTAAGAGCTGATATCAAATTTTGACTGAACGTTCATGTTTAGCATGAAGGTTGAAAAATGTAGTCAACATATTTTGATAATTCTTTTGTGAACTTCAGGCATGTTCATACTTGGACTAAAAGTTATGTAAGTAGAACACCATCAAATAAGGAAAATAATGGCAAATCCTGGCTATTGGATGCTGGGTTGTGCATATTGAGTAGTGAAAAATACTGCAAGTGGAAAGAACTCTGTCTAGGTGTTGGAATAACACTGTTGTCTGAAGCACACGACTAGAACATTTTAAACAGTTATTAAAGAATATTACCAGATCTTATCACTGAAGTCATGCAGATAAATCAGTGATTCTGGCATAGTATATGTGAATGAGGTATTGTTACTAAAAATACACCTACTTAGTGACATTAATAAAATGTAGTTGATTAGTGGACAGAAGCATACAATTCTAACAGTGGGAAGTGTTTTCTGAGATGCGATGCAAAAATATATCAATGTCTAACTGCAGTATTAACTGACAAAGTTAATGATGTTCACTTAAAAGAGAGCATTTTCAAGCAAAGATTGTTAATACATAATATTTTAATGGCTTACTTTTTTATTTTAGTTTATCATTCACAAATGTGGGAAAATACAAGCTGCATCCTAATTACTGCCAGGCAGTCAAAATATTATGTTAGTTTAGTTGTGATCAGGGTTAGGGTGGTGTGGTAAGTGGAAGAATATGCACAATGCAGTAGATATAGGAAAGCACTAACATATAACTTCAGCATGTGCAGAAATTACACGTTTCTGTTGGAACAAAATAACACTAAAGCTGGAGTAACCAACCCTGGAGGAAGCCTTGGATTAGTTCATGTGGCACTCAACCCTCTTAGTGTCCCTTTCATCATCCTCTCTCTCCCTGCAGACATTATAAAGGGGTGTCACAACATGCCAATGATGCCTGGTCACAGTACCTGCCCTTTTGGATCCATTGGTGGCTGGTGTAAATTATAAGCACTTGTGTCTGCCTTTACACTTTGGAATCAGCCTGCTTTCCAAACGGCTCAAGGTAAGGGGCAGAGAGGTGAATGCACAAGGCATGTGTACCTCTTCCCCTCCTAAACTGTTCTGGGCACTACTTGGCCAAAGCTGAGCATCAGAGCGCAGGTGAAATAGGGGCATAGTATCAGTATCAGCCATCCTTTTAACTTAATCAGTTTTTCTTGTCTTCATGCTCCATTCAAAAATCTTCTCTCTCCTCCTGAAAGTAGGCAATTTGTATGCTGAAACATCTGTCTACAGAATCTCCACTTCATATTGCATGGCTCTGCCAGATTTTTAGGATCATGAATAGGTGGGGATTCAAATCAACATCTTTAGAGTTCAGTCTTTGATTCTTATATCAAACTTTGATTCAGGGAGATGTAAATCCCTTCCCTCATCAAAAATATTCTTAAAATCAATATCCTTTGTTCTCCATAGCAAGCTATTAGATCACCATTATCTACATAATTATTCATGTTTTCTGCCAAATGGTGTGAGGCATTTACAGGCATTCTGAAGTTCTGTTTCAATAAAGGTTTAAACAATTTAAGGGAACAACTGAAGCTTGAAGATTGTGATAGCAAATTTTCTATGAAACTAGTTTTTCTATCATGAGTGATTAGGTTTCTCAGTTCAGTCCCTTTTATAGGGAATATGTAATAATTCTAACAATTGTAATTTTCCAAAACACTAGAAATAGCAGATGGCAGCCTGAAGACTTACTGAACTGTTAGTCTTGGCTAAGCTTTTGAACTATAAAGTAACGTGTTTTAAAACTAACACTGATTATTTTGTGAGGTATAGCATTACGAGCATGGGCTGCGGTCTCATTAGACCTCTCAATTTTTAGTGGTATTGATTCTGTATAGAATCAAAGCAATGAGATGAAAGTGTGTGTAGGTATTTATCCGGTCCTCATAGTATTTGAGCACCTGTCCAGCATTTTTTGGACTTATACTAAGTTTGTCAATTTAATTGCAGTTAACTCAAGAGATTAACTCAAATTAATAACCATTTAAAAATTAATCATGATTAATTGCAGTTTTAATTGCATGGTTAAACAATAGAATAACTGAAATTTATTAAATCTTTTTGGATGTTTGTCTACATTTTCAAAAATACTTATTTCAATTACAACACAGAATTCAAAGTGTACAGTGCTCACTTTATATTTAATTACAAATATTTGCATTTTAAAAGTGATAAAAGAAATAGTATTTTTCAGTTCACCTCATACAAGTACTTAGTTAAATCTCTTTATCGTGAAAATGCCATTTACAAAGGTAGAATTTAAAAAAAAAAATTTTTTTTTTGGCTACAGAACCCAAGCAAAATAACGTAAAACTTCAGAGCCTACAGCTCCACTCAGTCTTACTACTTGTTCAGCCAATCACTAACACAAACAATTTTGTTTACATTTACAGGAGATAACGCTTCTTCTTATTTACGTTACTTGAAAGTGAGCACAGGCGTTCACATGGCACTGTTGTAGCTGGCATTGCAAAGTATTTGTGTCAGATATGCTAAACATTTGTATGCCCCTTCATGCTTTGGCCACCATTCCAGAGGACATGTTTCTATGCTGATGATGCTTGTTCAAAAAATAATGCATTAATTAAATTTGTGACTGAACTCTTTGGGGGAAAATTGTGTGTCTCCTGCTCTGTTTTACCTGCATTCTGCTATATATTTCATTTTATAACAGTCTTGGATGATGACCCAGCACATGTTGTTCGTTTTAAGAAAGCGTTCATTGCAGATTTGACAAAATGGGAAGAAAGAACCAATGTGAAATTTCTAAAGATAGCTACAGCACTCAACCTGAGGTTTAAGAATCTGAAGTGCCTTCCAAAATCTGAGAGGGATGAGGTGTGGAGCATGCTTTCAGAAGTCTTAAAGAGCGACACTCTCTGATGTGGAAACTACAGAACCCGAACCACCAAAAATGAAAATCAACCTTCTGCTGTTAGCATCTGACTCTGATGATGAAAATAAACATGCGTCAGTCCACACTGCTTTGGATTGCTATTGAGCAGAACTCATCATTAGCATGGATGCATGTCCTCTGGAATGGTGGTTGAAGCTTGAAGGGACATATGAATCTTTAGCGCATATGGCACATAAATATCTTGCCACACTGGCTACAACAATGCCATGTGAATGCCTGTTTTCAATTTCAGGTGACATTTGAAACAAGAAGTGGGCAGCAAATGTAAACAAACATGTTTGTCTGAGCAATTGGCTGATCAAGAAGTAGGACTGAGTGGACTTGTTAGCTCTAAAGTTGTACAATTTTATTTTTGAATTCAGTTATTTTTTGTACATAATTCTACATTTGTAAGTTCAACTTTCATGATAGAGATTGCCCTACAGTACGTGTATGAGATGAATTGAAAAATACTATTTCTTTTGTTTTTTAAAATGCAAATAGTTGTAATAAAAATAAATACAAAATGAGCACTGTACACTTTGTATTCTGTGTTGTAATTGAAATCAATATATTTGAAAACGTAGAAAACATCCAAAAATATTTAAATGGTATTCTATTGTTTAACAGTGATATTAATTGCAATTAATTTTTTAATTGCGTGGCAACCCTAATTTATACACACAACCAGTGGAAGATTAGCTGCTGAGCAATGAGGCCCCTACCAGGGGGCCCTGGAGAAATGTGCGCCTTCACATCCTAACCTGGTTCCCAGGCAGGACTCAGGGGGCGGAGCAAGGGCCCTGTGCCCTGACCCCATTTCCCTGGCAGCACCGCCTGGGGGCGGACTGCAAGTGGAAGGGGAGGGGAGGGAGCCCCCACTTGCTCTGACCCAGAGCCCCACAAATCCATAATCCACCTCTGCTTGATAAAACATCCTTGTAAGATATAGGGGAGTATTTTACAGATCGAGAACTGACACAGAGATTAAGTGGTTTACACAAATCTGTGATAGTGAGCAAATACACCCACGTGTCCCTATCCTGTGGCTTGACCACAAGACAATCCTTCCTCTCTTAGATAATGACAAGGACTTTGTTTTCACATGCTGTAAACTGGTAATCATAACTGTGGTTTTATACAATATAATCATCAGTCCATTTCCCTGAAAGCTGAGGATTTTTCACTGTAGTATATTTTCTAGGATTTTGTCCAGTCAAGTTTTAAGAGTCAAATATAATAATGGTTCCATTATTGCTTTTGGGAGTTCATTCCACAGAATAATACATCTCAATGTTTGAGAAGTTTTCACATTCAGTCCATTTTTCCTAGTTTCCTCCATCCATCACACTAAATTCCTTTCCTTCCTTGGTATTAAGACCCTTCACGTATTTGTAGGACAATGTCATATCTGTGAGTTACTAATTGCTTAGCCATGGTATACATTTAAATTGTTAATCCTTTCTTGTAAATCAATTCTCCCGGCACCATTATTGGTTTTGGTCTTCTTGGGATCTACCTGTAACTTGCCTATTTGTCTGTAATGTGTTGCCTAGAATAGAATGCAGTATTCCAGGTATTGGTTGCATTGCAGTTATGTGGAGAATAATTGTTCTATCTCTGGGCTGCATATAAATTTACAAAGTTGCATAGCTTTCCCCCTGCCCCCCAGCCATACTTACATGCCTCTGGGATGGGAAACTTCTAAGCGAAAGACAGGAGGTGGTGCTGAAGATTCAATGTTGGCATCTTTACTACTTAGGCCTGGTCCACACTACAGCGTTAAATTGATTTAAACAGCGTTAAATCGATTTAACGCTGTACCCGTCCACACTACAAGGCACTTAAAATCGATTTTAAGGGGTCTTAAAATAGATTTCTGTACTCCTGCTCAACGAGAGGAGTAACCCTAAAATCGATATTACTATATCGATTTAGGGTCAGTGTGGACGGAAATCGAAGTTATTGGTCCCATTCTTTTACTGAGTTACCCAGAGTGCACCACTCCGGAAATCGATGGTAGCCTGGGACCATGGACGCACACCACCGAAGTAATGTGCCCTAGTGTGGATGCGTAAAATCGATTTTATAAAACCTGTTTTATAAAATCAATTTTATTAATTTCAATTTTACTCTGTAGTGTGGACGTGGCCTATGTCATTCATGAAACTATGCCCCAGTGAGGCATTAGGAACTTGGAAAACCTGTACTGCTGGAAATGCCATCTTTTGGATGGGATGTAAAAGATATCCTGACCACTTGTGGTAATTAGATCCCATGCATTTTCAGGAAGCCTGATAGCCTTGGTCTTGTAACCAAATTCTAATTTGGCTAATTACATATTGCCCTCCTAAATTAACCCTGATGTTTAAATTGGATATGTTGTTAGTTTTAAATTCCTGGCTAAACAGATGCACAGGGTTCAAACAGTGAATAGTAAATAGTAGATTACACCCAAGAAGGGTTTGCATTTTGGTTGTGAATAAAGTAAGTAATCAATTTCGTAAACCTGCTTTATATTTCTAAAGTGCTTTGGGAATGTAGGAGAGAAGTTGGTTTTGAAGTTATTTTATTCATTATGCCAAGATTTCTGAGCTTGTCAGATGGCTGTCATTGATATGTAGCAGTACATAAATTTATACCAAAATATTCAGAATGGCTAATGTTAAGATGTTACATTTAATAAGACCGTTTATGCCACTCAAATGTTATCTTGACAAATATTAATTTGAATTTTGTCCTCATTTATTTAAAATACTTAATCACTTCCAATAGGTGTTGAAATAGATACTTACTACAAATTTTGCGAATCCACAGTGTCAAATCTGGAAACTGTTTATCTTTGTGATTTCTCTTGATAGCAATTCCTAGAAGAGCTCTTTTTCTTCATCTTCTCCAAAAGCCATTGTGATCTATTACTCTGAATAATGTGCACATTTATTTATTTGTCCTTTTTGATTGAATATATTTGTTTCTGAGCAAAACTGAGTGTCTGCTTATTTCTAGGCTCATTTTAATGCTTTTAGCTCTGCACTTTACCAGAGAGCAATTATGAATTGCAACATATTATTGACAACATGGACCCACATTTCTAAATGTTTTGATTTTGGCAAATGTTATAACTACATAGTTTTTCACGCTATAGTTATACTGAAATTAGTGTTTTTTTTCAGACTCCCTTTCAGGTTTGTAGAGCAGGAAAATAATAATAAAAACATGCTTATTTCTAGTAGTTATGGAATAGAACAAATGAGAACAAGTAAAGCTGAGCATTCTTAAATGGCTGGACTGGATTTCCTTGGGTCTTAAATTCAATTTGCTCAATCAATAATTTGCATCTCCAAAGATTAAGACTTGTTCAATTTTTTTTTCATTTAGTGCCTGCACGCTGTTGCATGAGACTGAGATCAGGCATATTCAAGGTAAGTCTTTCATTTCCTCTATTTTAGTTATTTGTGATACAATCATATGTGTGTGTTCTAGTTTGTGTTGAAACCACCCAGGAAACGTACTGGGAAAATGCTTTTCCAGATTAATCCACTCAATTAAAGCCATGTTTCTAGTTTAGTACAGTAAAACCTGAGAGTCTCTGGATTAAGTTTAGAAGTTTGAGCAACAAGGGTGATCTCGTGGTGAGAGTCTGCTGTAGACCACCAGACCAGGGGGGTGAGGTGGACGGGGCTTTCTTCCGGCAACAAACAGAAGTTACTAGATCACAGGCCCTGGTTCTCATGGGAGACTTCAATCACCCTGATATCTGCGGGGAGAGCAATACCATGGTGCACAGACAATCCAGGAAGTTTTTGGAAAGTGTAGGGACAATTTCCTGGTGTAAGAACAGGAGGAACCAGCTAGGGGCAGAACTCTTCTAGACCTGCTGCTCGCAAACAGGGAAGAATTAGTAGGGGAAGTAAAAGTGAATGGGAACCTGGGAGGCAGTGACCATGAGATGGTTGAGTTCAGGATCCTGACACAAGGAAGAAAGGAGAGCAGCAGAATATAGACCCTGGACTTCAGAAAAGCAGACTTTGACTCCCTTAGGGAACTGATGGGCAGGATCCCTTGGGAGAATAACATGAGGGAGAATGGAGTCCAGGAGAGCTGGCTGTATTTTAAAGAATCCTTATTGAGGTTGCAGGAACAAACCATCTCAATGTGTAGAAAGAATAGTAAATATGGCAGGCGACCAGCTTGGCTTAACAGTGAAATCCTTGTTGATCCTAAACACAAAAAAGAAGCTTACAAGAAGTGGAACATTGGACAAATGACCAGGGAGGAGTATTAAAAATATTGCTCAGGCATGCAGGAGTGAAATCAGGAAGGCCAAATCAAACCTGAAGTTGCAACTAGCAAGAGAACTTAAGAGTAATAAGAAGGATTTCTTCAGGTATGTTAGCAACAAGAAGGTGGTCAAGGAAAGTGTGGGCTCCTTACTGAATGAGGGAGGCAACCTAGTGACAGAGGATGTGGAAAAAGCTAATGTACTCAATGCTTTTTTTGCCTCTGTCTTCATGAACAAGGTCAGCTCCCAGACTACTGCACTGGGCAGCACAGCATGGGGAGGGGGTGAGCAGCCCTCTGGAGAAAGAAGTGGTTCAGGACTATTTAGAAAAGCTGGACGAGCACAAGTCCATGGAGCCGGATGCGCTGCATCCGAGGGTGCTAAAGGAGTTGACAAATGTGATTGCAGAGCCATTGGCTATTATCTTTGAAAACTCATGGTGATCAGGGGAGATCCTGGATGACTGGAAAAAGGCTAACATAGTACCCATCTTTAAAAAAGGGCAGAAGGACAATGTGGGGAACTACCGGCCAGTCAGCCTCACCTCAGTCCCTGGAAAAATCATGGAGCAGGTCCTCAAGGAATCAATTCTGAAGCATATAGAGGAGAGGAAAGTGATCATGAACAGTCAGCATGGATTCACCAAGGGCAAGTCATGCCTGACTAACCTAGTTGCCTTCTATGATGAGATAACTTGCTCTGTGGATGAGGGGAAAGCAGTGGATGTGTTATTCCTTGACTTTAGCAAAGCTTTTGATAGGTCTCCCACAGTATTCTTGCCGGCAAGTTGAAGTAGTATGGGCTGGATGAATGGACTATACGGTGAATAGAAAGCTGGCTGGATCATTGGGCTCAGTGGGTAGTGATCAATGGCTCCATGTCTCGCTGGCAGCCAGTATCTAGCGGAGTGCCCCAAAGGTTGGTCCTGGACCCGTTTTTGTTCAATATCTTTATTAATGAACTGGAGGATGATGTGGAGTGCACCCTCAGCAAGTTTGCAGATGACACTAAACTGGGAGGAATGGTAGATACACCGGAGGGTAGGGATAGGATACAAAGGGACCTAGACAAATTAGAGGATTGGGCCAAAAGAAATCTGATGAGGTTCAACAAGGACAAGTGCAGAGTTCTGCATTTAAGACAGAAGAATCCCATGCACTGCTTCAGACTAGGGACTGAATGGCTACGCAGCAGTTCTGCAGAAAAGGACCTAGGAGTTACAGTGGATGAGAAGCTAGATATGAGTCAACAGTGTGCCCTTATTGCCAAGAAGGCTAGACATTTTGGGCTGTATAAGTAGGGGCATTGCTAGCAGATTGAGGGACATGAACATTCCCCTCAGTTCAACACTGGTGAGGCCTCATCTGGAGTACTATGTCCAGTTTTGGGCCCCACACTATAAGGAGGATGTGGAAAAATTGGAAAGAGTCCTGCAGAGGGTAACAGAAATTATTAGGGGGCTGGCGCACATAATTTATGGGTAGAAGCTGAGGGAACTGGGATTGCTTAGTCTGAAGAAGAGAAGAATGAGTGGGGGGGATTTGATAGCTGCTTTCAACTACCTGAAAGGGGATTCCAAAGAGGACTGTTCTCAGTGGTAGCAGATGACAGAACAAGGAGTAATGGTCTCAAGTTGCAGTGGGGGAAGTTTAGGTTGGATATTAGGAAAAACTTTTTCACTAGGAAGGTGGTGAAACACTGGAATGTGTTATGTAGGGAAGTGATGGAATCTCCTTCCTTAGAGGTTTTTAAGGTTAGGCTTGACAAAGGCCTGGCTGGGATGATTTAGTTGGGGATTGGTCCTGCTTTGAGCAGGGGGTTGGACTACATGACCTCCCTGAGGTCCCTTCCAACCCTGATAGTCTATAATTCTATGAAAACCACTAGTGTCCACTGTAGCATCACTTTTTGAATATCCTATTCAGAATGCATATCTGTTTTGATACTGAGGTCAGAGGTGTTTTTACCTTTGGTCTCATTATTTTAATGTTTTTTATTAAATGTGTTGGATTACCGGCTCTGTAGACTGTAGCCTTTTTATTTAGGCAACAAGCTTATGGGCAGTGGCATGCATGCACTTACTTGTTGGGACAAGGGCCATCTCTTTTTTTGGTTTTGTCCCCGCCCAATTCCCAGTGCCTATCGGAATAGGACCCTCATCCATGACTGGGGTCCCCACATGTGGTTACTTGTATTATCCATTAACAACAACAAAAGCACTGCAAGTTGCCCCACCAGTGTGTTTCTACCTTGTGCAGGGACCATCTATAGAAGTGAAGTGATACTGTAGGTCAGTCTCCATGGCTGTTGAGTCCTTGAATCTTCTGATCAGAAAACCAACAAGATGTTTAGTAAAGTAGAGTCTTGTCTAATAGAAATACTTGGAGACCACCAACTCATTTCTTACAGACAACAACAACAAAATTAAACTTTACTTTCTTTCATCATCAACCTGGGCTTCAGTGACAGTGAAAGGTTTTGTATCTTGGAAGGAATCCCTGTGGCTGATTGTAATATACTGACATAATATTTATGCTGAATGGTTTCCAGGGTACATCCTGTACATATATGCAAATTGTATATGATAGGCAAAGGCACTTGCTTGTACATCCACAACTGTGGATTTCTCCCCTACTGTCTCGTACTTTCTATTATGAATAGATTAAATCCTTGCATTGTTCATGAAGGTTAGTCTCTCTCTCTCTTTCTTTTTTTTTTATCCTCATGGTGATGAGTTCACTCTTGTCAGCCAGGGATAGTCACACAAACTATGTTAGTCAAAGACCTCTATCTCTTAGGGTCAGGGTCAGTAAACAGCTTTCCCTGGCTGATGGGATTAGAGTTGTCAGGGAAGAATTTAAGTTTTTAGAATCATGATCTTTTAATCTTCTTTGGTTCACTTAAATTAACTCAGCCATTGAAAATCCAAGCCCTCATTAGGCTGTCTGGGTAATCAATGGGCATGTTCACTGAAGTTCCTTGATGTCATTTCCAAGTGCCACTTACTATTATTAAAGATAGTAGAAAGTTCCACAGGCAAACCAAATTTCTCGGTTTCCCAGGTTTGTCTTTTGTATTTTTTTCCTAATTCTAGAAATGGCAGTGCCATTTCAGATTATCTGTGAACTGTTCCACTGTCTGAACAACCTGTATTCAGATGATGTTGGGAGGGGATGGAAGGGACTCTTTCTTCTAAAATTCTGCCAAGATGCTCCTGGCTATTGGAAGGTGCATGAGCAATTTTGTATTATTCTACAATAGATCTAATTTATCTGAGAGCCCAAGAAACACAATAAATGGATCTGTTCATAATTTCAATTTTAAAATACTGAACATCCCCACCAAATATGACTAATGGTACTGTTCATTTCAGACTCTATCCCAGCTGCTATCCAATGCAAGCTTTATAGATTTTATTTAAAAAGGAGTCACTGGAATAGCAGAGCCATAGAATTTTTGTCATCAACTGCTAAAGCTTGTCTGGATCAGGCCCCAAGCGTGAAATTCCTTACTTGAAATTGTTTTCGCAGGACAGAATAAAATAGTAGCAATCGCCAAGTTTGCTTCACTTTTATTAATACAGATTATTATTATGGGTTCAGGCAAGTGAGCTGATTGTACTGCTGCCAGCCTTATTCATGGTTTTTCTTTGTGTCATTATATCAGGGTTGGAATACAAAACCAAATAAACTAGATTATTACTCACATTGAAACTCAAGGGATAATTCATTTATGCTGCCAATTTGTCTGCAGTGGGTTTGAAGGGAGAAAAATTATAATTAAAACAATAAATATTAGGAAAAAATACTTTATTGCTCAAAGGCATTTCCAGTCTTGAGAACTGGATTTCTGCACAGTCAGATCATAGTGACTATAACTACTTGCTTCACATTTCATTTAATAAAATAAGAAAGGTGACCCAATATCTAAAGCTTAGACCAGTTGAGCTACTGGTATTAAACAGTAGCACCTTTTAGTTGATTCCCCCCCACCCAATCCCCGGCTTGTATCTATCACAGTGCAATTTTTGTGTGTTCTACATTTACAGCACACTGCAACTTATTAGTGGATCCACAAACCTGAATGGGTTGTTACATCAAGTATGTCATTGGTGAATAAAAACCTATACCTGTAAATATATGGATATTTTTTCATATCTTTTAAAATACGTCCAATATGTCCTTTTAAAAAATAAATAACTTAATCTGTTGACATGGCTCTAAAGAATGAGAATATTAACTGCATTTTGAAATTCTAATTTATTTTCAGATATTCATTGTTCTGCAAGCTGAGCACAGCATCATTACTCACTTTTTGAAGTATGATTTATCTGATTAATGTGGTTTGGAGATTGCTATTATTTTGTGTCATTTGTCTTCTTTTTATCTTGTGTAATGCAATTTCAATAAGAGATACCCTTGAAGAGTTGACTGCAATTTATGTTACTGAGTTAGAGACGCAATAAAACATAAGAGAGTTGAAAAGTGATATATTAGGTCTATCTAGTGATGTGATCCTGGGGATCGTTATTGTCCTCATGACTTGCCTCTACATTAGAAATGCTTCATATGGTCCAATGTATTTTTATAATTAACTTTTTCTGAGGTATGTATGTGAATAAGAACTATATAGTTGTTCTAGAAACAGGGTTTTTTATGCAGGTCCAGTGAAGGCAGTTGGCAGCATATAAAATCAGACACATAGGGTAACAAATATGATGTACCTTGAGTTTTCAAATTCTCTTCTTTGTATCATATTCTTCAAAGGAACACGACTGTATGAGTTCCATGTTTTTGTTTATAAGAGGCATTTCACAAACTCTCTCCACTCATGGTGGAAGAAATGAAAATGAAGGAGAGAGGTTGCGATCTCTCATTGAGGAACCAGAGAAAGAGAATGGGGAAGATACATTTCTTTTATCTGAAAGAAGTTGATTTGTCCTTAAGCAGACTCATCACCCAACAAAACAGACATTTGTGTGTAGAGCTGACTGAACTTTTTCATTTTTTTAAATGAAAAATGGCCTTTAAAAACTATTAATAGAATTTTTTAAAAGTCCAATATTTCAGTGATACCTCCCCCAACCCTTGAAATCGAAAGTTTTGGATCTTTTGCTTCTCTCTTCTTTTCCCCTCTTTCATTTCTCCTTTTCCAGCCCACACCCCATTTTTGTGGAAAAAATGTGACACATTTTTCATCTAGCTCTATTTGTTTGAATACTGTGCCAGAAGCTGTGCATGGATTCCCATTTCTGTCCCTATAAATGGCATCATTATAATTTAGACTTGAGCAAGATGAAAAATCTTTTTCTGATATCAGAACAAATTAAAATGGGAAGCTTGTGGGATACTTCTCCATAGATTTTTTGTTTGTTTTTTTGTTTTTTGGTAAACACCAATACAGTCCTCTGAATTTCAGAACCTTTCCAAATAGTGATCTATTTAGAGGAGAACAGGTGGATCTGGGGATGCCAAGCTGGCAGCCCTTTTCTCCTGTCAGGAACTGATGATTCACCCACCAGGAGAAAGTCTGAGGGCCCAAGAAACCTCTCATTCAGGCACCAGTCCCTAACTGCTTTCACTTTAGATTTTCATGTTCTCATTTTACCAGCCAAAGAGGAAAGGAAAATCTGAGAGAGCAGGGCTTCTCCCGTTCCAGGAACAGGCAGCTTGTCCTTTGGTTTTACAGCAGCAGGGGAGCTGAGTGAGCTTTCTCTTGGCTTAACTTCTTCAACCCACAACAAAATCAGGTAAAATTTCGATACATAGTTAATCACCCTTTTCTGCACCGCACAACAGAAAGTATAATTGACATAAGTGTTTGTTTACTGTCCTCCCTAAAAAAACCTCCATAGTGGCACATGACCTTGAAAATATACCTTAGCTCAGTGTAAAAGCTTGCATGTTTCAGGGTTACCCATGGTCACATCAAAACTAATAGCAAAGTCTGCAGACCAGCAAAACTTAAATGTCCAGACTCTTCACACAGATACTGGCGATGACTTGTTTCTTTTCCCACGTATAATATGCATGTATTTGTTTGTTTTTGTTTTTGGAAGACTGACCAAATTCTCAGCTGGTGTTCACTGGCATGGTTCCACTGATATTAATGGAGTAAGGCAGTTTATAGCAGCTGAGGATTTGGCCTGGTATTTATAGAAAATCTTTAAATCTAAAAAAAGGAACACCAAGTTACTAAACTAGTGGCTCCTAGTTACACCCAACAAAAGTTAACCCTTCCCATGGCTATTAAAAAACTAGTGTCTGATATGCTGTCTTATTGTATAAGGTCTTTGGAGAGAAACTTTTTGGTGATGAGTAGGTAACAGGAATTAATGTAGAAATCTAGAAAGTTTAATTGATCTTCACTGAGTCAATATTGGAGTGTATTCAGAATTTGTTTAGGACAAAACAAGGCTCTTGAAAGTATTTTCTTTAATAATAATAATAATAATAATAATGACATAATAATAATGTAACCCTTCTGCCCCTCTAGTTGGCAGCAACAAGGGCCGGGTTCAGTATCCAGGGGATCCATTTCAGTAACACAATGCATAACCGGCTCGAGCCCCCACCCAGTGACCTGGGACACTCACATACCACACCCCCCTGGGCGCCTCTAGGAGGCAATACTTCCCCTCTCGCAAGCACGGAGTCTGAGTGTAGCAAAATCTTTTTTAATAAAGGAAGGAATCAATGCGGCATCCCATTGGAGAAACACCACAAACAGGGTTATAACACAAACCATAAACAAAAACCCACCTCCAAGTACGTTTACCACTGTCCTTTTTCCGCTTAGGGTTTTAAGTCCAATCACCCCAAAGTCCAACAACCCAAAAGTCTCTGGTCAATGCCACCCCAGAGTTCAAGAGTCTATCTGTAGAGGTCCCCCCCCCAGCCTGGGTAGAAAGGGGCACCTTACGTGGTCCGGGGCCAACTGCCCTGCCTCTCCGTGGGTTCTGCTTCCGCCTTCTCCACGAACTGCTCCGCTTTACCAGCTGCTCCACTCTGCTCCTCCAGCCATCCTCAGGAACTGCTCCGCTCCACCAGCTGCTCTGCTCCATGAGCTGCTCTGCAAAACTGCTCGGCTTTGCTCACTCTGTGGGCCGCTCCACCCGTCCCACAGCTACTCCGCTCTGCTGCCACCAGCTGTCCCATGATCCGCTCCAGCCATCCCCGCAACTGCTCCGCTCCACCAGCTGCTCTGTTCCACAGCATATCTTCAGGCTCCCCCACTAGTTAGCACAATGCTCAGTGCTCTCAGCTCAGTCATTTCAGCTTTTTTTGTGATTTCAACTCTTAGTGATTCCAGCTCATAGTAGGGGAGCCCCAGTGCTAGTGCACCATTAGCCCAAAGTGATTTCAGCTCAGTAACCTGTATCTGGATTCTTAAGGAAATAAAAAATCAACTCTGACATTCCACAGTGGAGAGAGGAAGGGGTGCAACTGGTGCTTCTAGCTCCACAAGGTGCCTGCACCACCAGGCACAAATACCTGTCCCCAGCCTCTCTCAATTCTCTGGGTTTTGGAACCCATGTCCCATGTCTAGCCAGTACCACCCAACTGAGGGTGAGCAATTTGTCACCAAGCAATCCCACAGCTTGGGAGTCTGGGATAGGGTGGGCGTGCCTATGCAAATACACTCTCTGACATTCTTTCCACCAGATGTCAGGGTAGAGCTTATCCTGACTCTGCTTACATCCTCCCCCCAGCCAAGAATTTGTCGTCCCGACAAATCACATTCCCTACTGTACCAACTTATTGGTCCCCTCCAAAAGGCATTAGACAGCCCACTTTAGCTTTCACAAACCTGTGTGCTAAATGTATAGGCTCCTCACTAATCACCCCAGGTGCATCGTAAGTTAACCGTTTCACTGGTCTTATTACTCTGTCTCGCCTATTGAGAATCTCTGTTGCTATGGTAGAGGGGACATCCTCTTGAGTGCCAGATGGGAAGGTTTCCTGTGAGTTCCCCTCAGATACTGGCATAGGCTCCTGCATTTGTAGTTCTAACAGTGGAGGGTCGCAGGTGCTCTGGACATCCTCCATCTGTATGTCACCACTGTCCAATAGCCTGTGTAAGTCATTACACGGGGGTCCCACCAGTGGCTCAGGGGTGTCAGGAATGGGCCTAAATACTTCTGCCATAGGGTTTAGGGTGGAAGAGGATGTGCTCTCTTCTGATTCAGCGGATCGAGACTGAAATCTTGTCTTCATCCCAGGATACACCATGGTTGTGTCTTCCTCCTCAGACTCACTGTCAGATGTGCCGAGTAGGGGTAGGTTAGCTGCAGGAGGCCGGCTGTCCACATTGGAAGGCAGCTTTGGTACAGCACCTTCGTTCTGCCCAGTTGCCCTGTTGTGGCCCATCTCATAAGGGCTGCCTACCAATTCTCCCACAGGGAGCAAAAGGTTTCTATGCATGGTTTTGGTCTGCCCTGGACCCTCTTCAGGTTTTATCTTGTAGACCGGCAGGTCTCCTAGCTTTTCCATCACTAAGTAAGGTATTGCCTTCCATCTGTCAGCTATCTTGTGTTTGCCAGCAATACCCAAATTTCGCAGCAGGACTCTGTCCCCTGGCTGGAGCTCTTGCAGACGTACCCTAGCATCATATCGATGTTTGTTGCGGCCTGCATTCTTCTGAGCTGCAGATGTAGCTAAGTGATAAGCATCCCGCAGCTTTTCTCGTAGACGGGATAGATATTGCTGGTGAGTTTCATAGCTATCTCCATCCTCGGATACACCAAAGCACAGGTCTATGGGTAATCTTGGTTCTCGCCCAAACATTAAGAGATATGGGGTGACTCCCGTAGCGTCGTTCTTTGTGGCGTTGTAGGCGTGCACTAGAAATGCGACATGTTGGCTCCAGGTTGCCTTCTGCTCTGGCCGCAAAGTCCCTAACATATCTAAAAGGGTTCGGTTGAACCTCTCTGGCTGAGGGTCACCCTGTGGGTGATAAGGCGTTGTCCTTGACTTTTTAATTCCTGCTATCCTCAGCACCTCCTTCAGAAGGTGACTCTCAAAGTCTCGTCCCTGATCCGAGTGTATCCGGGCTGGGAATCCATAAACTGAGAAATATTTTTCCCATAGTACTCGAGCGACGGTAGTGGCCTTCTGATCACGTGTGGGATATGCCTGCGCATATCGCGTGTAATGGTCGGTCACTACTAGGATGTTCCCAATATTCCTCTTGTCCACTTCTAAAGACAAGAAATCAATGCAAACCAGCTCCAGAGGTTTGTTGCTGGTGATGTTCTTCAGATATGCAGCCCTCGTGGGCAGAGTTTTCCTTTGCACACATCGCGCGCAGGTCTCACATTTCCGGCGAACATCTTCAGCCATCCGTGGCCAATAGAATCTACTGCAGATAAGTTCCAGGGTCCTCTCCATCCCTAAATGTCCAAAGTCATCATGCAGGGCCCTCATGGCCAGGGCTCTGTAATCTTTTGGCAGCACTAGTTGATTCCGTTGCTTTTGTAGAGGGTCTGTGGTCGTGCGGTGTAGCACTCCCTGAATCAGTTTTAGTTTGGTCCATTCTCTCAATAGTAGTTTGCCCTCTGGGGTAGGTGGGACAACCTCAGCTGGGCCTCGCCCCTCTCTTTTGGCAAGTAGTGTATCACGAATGTCAGCATCTTGTAGTTGGGCCTCTTGCCAGTCAGCCGTATTGAGCATGGGCAAAGGAGATTGGTCCAAAGCAATATAGTTCACTGAAGCAGAAGGCACGCCTTCAGGGGGTAGGCCCAAAGCTTCAGCAACACATCCATGAAGGCTCTCAGGGGACTCCGGCTCTCGGCGACTCACACTGCAAATAGCTCTCACGCCATCCGTGGGTATCACAGCGACATCAGGTGCCTGCGGACGTCTGGACAAGGCATCTGCATCTACATTGCTCCTCCCTGATCGGTATTGAATGCTGAACTCATAGCTAGCCAAGGCGGCCACCCATCTCTGGCCTGTAGCATCCAATTTAGCACTTGTTAACACATAGGTCAGTGGGTTGTTGTCTGTCCACACCTGGAACTGAGCACCGTACAAGTAGTCTCGGAATTTCTCAGTGATGGCCCATTTCAAGGCCAAGAACTCCAGCTTGTGGATGGGGTAGCGAGTTTCACTGTCAGACAGTCCTCGGCTGGCAAAGGCTACCGGTTTGCGTTTGCCTTCCACTTCCTGATACAGTACTGCTCCCAGACCCTCCAAACTGGCATCAGTATGCAGGATAAACGGTTTGCTTGGGTCAGCAAAGACTAGGACAGGAGCATGAGTTACTGAAACGGACGAGCCCCCAAAAATGTAACCCTTCTGCCCCTCTAGTTGGCAGCAACAAGGGCCGGGTTCAGTATCCAGGGGATCCGTTTCAGTAACACAATGCATAACCGGCTCGAGCCCCCACCCAGTGACCTGGGACACTCACATACCACACCCCCCTGGGCGCCTCTAGGAGGCAATACTTCCCCTCTCGCAAGCACGGAGTCTGAGTGTAGCAAAATCTTTTTTAATAAAGGAAGGAATCAATGCGGCATCCCATTGGAGAAACACCACAAACAGGGTTATAACACAAACCATAAACAAAAACCCACCTCCAAGTATGTTTACCACTGTCCTTTTTCCGCTTAGGGTTTTAAGTCCAATCACCCCAAAGTCCAACAACCCAAAAGTCTCTGGTCAATGCCACCCCAGAGTTCAAGAGTCTATCTGTAGAGGTCCCCCCCCCCAGCCTGGGTAGAAAGGGGCACCTTACGTGGTCCGGGGCCAACTGCCCTGCCTCTCCGTGGGTTCTGCTTCCGCCTTCTCCACGAACTGCTCCGCTTTACCAGCTGCTCCACTCTGCTCCTCCAGCCATCCTCAGGAACTGCTCCGCTCCACCAGCTGCTCTGCTCCATGAGCTGCTCTGCAAAACTGCTTGGCTTTGCTCCCTCTGTGGGCCGCTCCACCTGTCCCACAGCTACTCCGCTCTGCTGCCACCAGCTGTCCCATGATCCGCTCCAGCCATCCCCACAACTGCTCCGCTCCACCAGCTGCTCTGTTCCACAGCATATCTTCAGGCTCCCCCACTAGTTAGCACAATGCTCAGTGCTCTCAGCTCAGTCATTTCAGCTTTTTTTGTGATTTCAACTCTTAGTGATTCCAGCTCATAGTAGGGGAGCCCCAGTGCTAGTGCACCATTAGCCCAAAGTGATTTCAGCTCAGTAACCTGTATCTGGATTCTTAAGGAAATAAAAAATCAACTCTGACATTCCACAGTGGAGAGAGGAGGGGGTGCAGCTGGTGCTTCTAGTTCCACAAGGTGCCTGCACCACCAGGCACAAATACCTGTCCCCAGCCTCTCTCAATTCTCTGGGTTTTGGAACCCATGTCCCATGTCTAGCCAGTACCACCCAACTGAGGGTGAGCAATTTGTCACCAAGCAATCCCACAGCTTGGGAGTCTGGGATAGGGTGGGCGTGCCTATGCAAATACACTCTCTGACATTCTTTCCACCAGATGTCAGGGTAGAGCTTATCCTGACTCTGCTTACAATAATAAAAGTTCATGTGGATTGATTTTGGCTCAAAGATGACTGTCAACCACAATACAATGTTGCTGGTGTTATGTTTAGTGTATTTTGTAAAGCCATTTGAGTGCATGACAGAATCAAAGACTCTGTTACTGGAGCTAATGAAAGAAACAGTCAAAGAGCATAACAGAACATGAAATATTTAAACAGTTTTTGATATAATTTCCCATATTTTGTTATCCTATATTGCTGAAACAGATGAATGAGTTATTGGCCCATTGCAGAATTACTATGCATTTTTATTGCAAAAATGGCTATCTGTAAAAGTATTAAGTAAAATATACTGGACCATATGGTCCTGCGCCCCTCGCCTTGGCCAACAGCGTGCAGAGGGAACCTTAACATCCCAAACAGTGTAGAGTGGGGGTGAGGGAGATACACTGCTCTCCATCTGTTTATCTGGTGGGTACCACCCTCACCCAACAGCATAAATGTCATTTTCTCCTGTGGTTTATACATACAGTGCAGCTACACTCCACACAGCTGAGAGGTATGGCAGGCAGTGTCAAGGGAAGAGCTGTTCCATGCATCATGTTCCCTGTGATCTTCTGTTACATGGGAAATTGTATGGCTACATTCAGTTTAAAGACAGATTAACCTATTGTAAAAACAAAAGTATTTGGTTGTGTTCTGCGTTTTTAAAAGACTTGAGAGAACTCTGCCTTGTGCTTCAGCAAGAAGGGGATTATAATAATAATCCATATTTAATTAGACCCAAGATCCTAGTTAAATATTCATGAGATAGTCACTGTCTACAAATGTTCTTGAAAAGTAAGTTGTGTGAATATGAACAAAGGAAGATTGTGAATACTGTGAAAATGAATTCCATTTCTATTCAAATGAATGTTCAGAAATACTATTCAGTATTATTCACCTGGACCCTGAGCCTGTAAATGATCAATTTGCCCGCAGGGACCCCCATGAGAATTTTTTGGGGCCCCTGGAGCAGGGTCCTTCACTCGCTCTGGGGGCCCCAGAAAACTCCTGTGGGGCCTGGGCCCCCTGAGCTGCTTCTGCTCTGGGTCTTCGAATTACCGCTGAAGCGGGAGCCCCCGCCGTCAAAGACCCCAGGCCCCCTGAATCCTCTTAGTGGCCTTGTAAATGGTTGCCAAATGGCCCAAGTGTCACACATTTAGGCTTCCTTCATAGACTCATAGATTCTAGGACTGGAAGGGACCTCAAGAGGTCATCGAGTCCAGTCCCCTGCCCTCATGGCAGGACCAAATACTGTCTAGACCATCCCTAAAAGACATTTATCTAACCTTCTCTTAAATATCTCCAGAGATGGAGATTCCACAACTTCCCTAGGCAATCTATTCCAGTGTTTAACTACCCTGACAGTTAGGAACTTTTTCCTAATGTCCAACCTAAATCTCCCTTGCTGCAGTTTAAGCCCATTGCTTCTTGTTCTATTATTGGAGGCTAAGGTGAACAAGTTTTCTCCCTCCTCCTGATGACACCCTTTTAGATACCTGAAAACTGCTATCATGTCCCCTCTCAGTCTTCTCTTTTCCAAACTAAACAAACCCAATTCCTTCAGCCTTCCTTCATAGTTCATGTTCTCAAGACCTTTAATCATTCTCGTTGCTCTTCTCTGGACCCTCTCCAATTTCTCCACATCTTTCTTGAAATGCGGTGCCCAGAACTGGATACAATACTCCAGTTGAGGCCTAACCAGCGCAGAGTAAAGCGGAAGAATGATTTCTCATGTCTTGTTTACAACACACCTGTTAATGCATCCCAGAATCATGTTTGCTTTTTTTGCAACAGTATCACACTGTTGACTCATATTAAGCTTGTGGTCCACTATGACCCCTAGATCTCTTTCTGCCATACTCCTTCCTAGACAGTCTCTTCCCATTCTGTATGTGTGAAACTGATTGTTCCTTCCTAAGTAGAGCACTTTGCATTTATCTTTATTGAACTTCATCCTGTTTACCTCAGACCATTTCTCCAATTTGTCCAGATCATTTTGAATTTTGACCCTGTCCTCCAAAGCAGTTGCAATCCCTCCCAGTTTGGTATCGTCCGCAAACTTAATAAGCGTACTTTCTATGTCAACATCTAAATCGTTGATGAAGATATTGAACAGAACCGGTCCCAAAACAGAACCCTGCGGAACCCCACTTGTTATACCTTTCCAGCAGGATTGGGAGCCATTAACAACTACTCTCTGAGTACGGTTATCCAGCCAGTTATGCACCCACCTTATAGTAGCCCCATCTAAATTGTACTTTCCTAGCTTATCTATAAGAATATCATGCGAGACTGTATCAAATGCCTTACTAAAGTCTAGGTATATCACATCCACCGCTTCTCCCTTATCCACAAGGCTCGTTATCCTATCAAAGAACGCTATCAGATTAGTTTGACACGATTTGTTCTTTACAAATCCATGCTGGCTATTCCCTATCACCTTACCACCTTCCAAGTGTTTGCAGATGATTTCTTTGATTACCTGCTCCATTATCTTCCCTGGCACAGAAGTTAAACTAACTGGGCTGTAGTTTCCTGGGTTGTTTTTATTTCCTTTTTTATAGACGGGCACTATATTTGCCCCCTTCCAGTCTTCTGGAATCTCCCCCGTCTCCCATGATTTCCCAAAGATAATAGCTAGAGGCTCAGATACCTCTTCCATTAACTCCTTGAGTATTCTAGGATGCATTTCATCAGGATCTGGTGACTTGCAGGCATCTAACTTTTCTAAGTGATTTTTTACTTGCTCTTTCCTTATTTTCTCTTCTACACCTACCCTCTTCCCGTAAGCATTCACTATACTAGACATTCCTTCAGACTTCTCAGTGAAGACCGAAACAAAGAAGTCATTAAGCATCTCTGCCATTTCCAAGTCTCCCGTTACTGTTACCCCCTCCTCATTGAGCAGTGGGCCTACCCTGTCCTTAGTCTTCCTCTTGCTTCTAATGTATTGATAAAAAGTCTTCTTGTTTCCCTTTATTCCCATAGCTAGTTTGAGTTCATTTTGTGCCTTTGCTTTTCTAATCTTGCCTCTGCATTCCTGTGTTATTTTCTTATATTCATCCTTCGTGATCTGACCTAGTTTCCATTTTTTATATGACGCCTTTTTATTTTGTAGGTCACGCAAGATCTCAAGGGTAAGCCAAGGTGGTCTTTTGCCACATTTTCTATCTTTCCTAACCATCGGAATAACTTGCTTTTGGGCCCTTAATAGCATCCCTTTGAAAAACTGCCAACTTTCCTCAGTTGTTTTTCCCCTCAGTCTTAATTCCCATGGGACCTTGCCTATCAGCTCTCTGAGCTTACCAAAATCCGCCTTCCTGAAATCCATTGTCTCTATTCTGCTGTACTCCCTTCTACCCTTCCTTAGAATTGCAAATTCTATGATTTCATGATCACTTTCACCCAAGCTTCCTTCTACTTTCAAATTCTCAACAAGTTCCTCCCTATTGGTTAAGATCAAGTCTAGAACAGCTTCCCCCCGGTAGCTTTTTCAACTTTCTGAAATAAAAAGTTGTCTGCAATGCAGTCCAGGAACTTATTGGATAGTCTGTGCCCCGCGGTGTTATTTTCCCAACATATATCTGGATAGTTGAAGTCCCCCATCACCACCAAATCTTGGGCTTTGGATGATTTTGTTAGTTGTTTGAAAAAAGCCTCATCCACCTCTTCCGCCTGATTAGGTGGCCTGTAGTAGACTCCCAGCACGACATCACCTGTGTTTTTTACCCCTTTTAGCCTAACCCAGAGACTCTCCACCCTTCCGTCTCCTATGTCCATCTCCACCTCAGTCCAAGTGTGTACATTTTTAATATGTAAGGCAACACCTCCTCCCTTTTTCCCCTGTCTATCCTTCCTGAGCAAACTATACCCATCCACACCAACATTCCAGTCGTGTGTATTATCCCACCAAGTTTCAGTAATGCCAATAATGTCATAGTTGTATTTATTTATTAGCACTTCCAGTTCTTCCTGCTTATTACCCATACTTCTTGCATTTGTATAAACGCATCTAAGATACTGGTTTGATCTTGCCTCCCAGCTTTGCCCTGACCCTCCTTCCTCTCTGCCATTATAGCCCGTGCTCCCTCCTGTTTCCAACCCATCTCCCAGGTCTTGTTCCCCACTTACCTGTGGGCTTTGCTCACCTGTCCCCGTCGAACCTAGTTTAAAGCCCTCCTTACTAGGTTAGCCAGTCTGTGCGCAAATAAGGCCTTTCCCCTCTTCGAAAGGTGAACGCCATCTGTTCCTAGCAGTCCTTCCTCAAATAGCATCCTGTGGTCGAGGAAGCCAAAGCCCTCCTGGCGACACCATCTTCACAGCCAGGCATTCACCTCCACGATGCATCTGTCTCTGCCCGGACCCCTACCTTCAACAGGAAGAATCGAAGAGAATACCACTTGCGCTCCAAACTCCTTAACCCATACTCCCAGAGCCCTGTAGTCACTCTTGATCTGCTCAGTGTCACACCTCGCAGTATCATTTGTGCCCACATGGATGAGTAGCATGGGATAGTAGTCAGAAGGCCGGATAATCCTCAACAAAGCCTCTGTAACATCTTGGATACGGGCCCCTGGCAGGCAGCATACCTCCCGGGATGAACGGTCAGGGCGACAGATGGGTGTCTCCGTCCCCCTCAGCAGAGAGTCTCCAACCACCACTACCCTACGTTTCTTATCAGTGGTGGCAGCAGACCTCCCAGCCTTAGGGGTATGAGGCTTCACCCCCTTAACTGTTGGGGGTGATTTCTTCTCTCCTGTATCAAGAAGAGCATAATGGTTATCTTTTACCACAACAGGAGGGTTCGCAGCAGCAGTGGAGCACTGCCTGCTGCTAGAAGTAACCAGCTGGCTGTGTCCACCCTGAGCCTCCTCCTCCACTGGTGTGTCAGATACACCCTGAGGCATCTCCTCCTCCACTGGAGTGTCGGTAGTCCTGTCTACTGGGACAGCACTGTCAGCTGTCTCCACATGGATACTGTCCAGGATGATAGACCTTATCCACACTGAGTCTAAAATGTGTCAGAAGCCAAATCCCAGTGTGACTGCACTGAGGCAAGCAGCTAGTACAGGCAGGTAGAACTGTTAGAATGCAGGATTTGCATCAGTGTTGTGTAACTTTTCTTGAAACTAGGGTTGACTGCTTGGTACATGTCTTATAGCATGTTTGCCTGTTTACTCTAGAAGTTTGTGTCAACACAACTATACTGATGGCTGTGAATAGGGCAAGTTTCAGGATACACGGGGCCTATTGGTGTATTTTTTCTGGTCTCCTATTCAATTTTTTTTTCCTTGCTGAACTATGACACTGACTGATTTAATGCCCATAAAATCTTTGGTTATTGTTACTGTTCTGGGCTGAGGATAAAACTGTCTTTTCAATGTACTACTCTGTACTGTATACACAGTGGACTGGCTGAACATGCAGTGTAATTCAAACAATAACTTGACATTTATCAGCGTAAGTATTTAATAGGGAGCTGTTCAAAAATGTCATATTAAGGTGTCATCACAATTAGTCATTGGGATGTTACAAAAATGACAGTTAACTAGTTTATTGTTTATTGGCAGTAAAGAAGCTTATTTGGCTAAAACTGCTAAGACCCACCTTAGCTGAACAATAGTACTGGCTACCTTGCCATAAAATATGAAGATGGGTTTTAGTTCTGAATAAAATACATATTTTTACCATGACAGTGTTTTATCAAACTGTAAAAAGCTTTCTAAACTTTGCATTCTGTAAGTAAGACTAATTGTGTGCACTGGATAACTCAAATTCAGATGTGATGGGGTTCTTGGATTTTATTGTATAGTGGTTTTTAGTTATGACTAGATTTGATAGTCTGCACCTGCCCAGAATAAGGGTAGCACATTGTTGTGCTGACCCTGGAGCTTATTGGAGGGAAACGATCTCTCCCTACTGCAACAAGGCACAAACAGGCTATGCTGGGTCTACACTCAGCACAACATATGCTCCCCGTTGTGCTGTTGTTGCTCTGTTGCCAGGCTCTCTGTGTTGGTGTTTGTGGGTGCTAGGGCTCCCAACCCTTTACAGGTACCGTAGAGTCTGCTGCCCATTTAGTGCTGAAAATGATGCACAGGAGTATTGTGCTATTCTGCAGTGCAGGCCACAATCTGGCCCTTGGTATAAGGAAGCCACACAGGCACCGAAAAGGCAATCTGCACAGTTACCAAAAGGAATGTATCACTTCTGTTTGTGTAGAGAGATTCTGCAATGATATAATTTGTTAAAACCTTCTCAGGCTCAAGGCCAGAGTTCTTACTTGTGACTAAGCTTCTCCTGATTGAGTTAATTTTTTTCAAATAATGAAGATCTGTATGATGATAAATATTTGTTTATATATTTAAGAAAAACAGAAAGACTTCTGATTTTGCCATCAAGTTAACTTGCCTTTAACTTCTCTGTAGCAACTAGCAATGATTTTCTTAGTTATACGCAAAGTTCTCACCACTGAAGGAGAATCAGACTCTTGGTGTCATGATCACAGGTCTTGAACCCAGGTTCACAGGAGTGGCCATGCTGCAACTCTCCAGCTGGCAGCCTGCTCATGCTTGCTTGGGACCCATGAAGCCCAGTGCCGTTTGATGCTCCACCCCTGAGGTCCTATTGGCAGACTCTTAATATTGTCCCACTGTCCCCACTTAAGCCAGATGTAGGAACAGGAAGCTTTCTGAACAACTGGGCTGCATCCTGGCATCTTGAGCTGCTATGACTCCCAGAATCTGATTTGTGGTTCTGATCTCCATTTTATCTCCTGTGTCAGACTACCACTGGTATCTTGACCCAGGTGACTCCTGATTCTGATCTTGTGACTGTGGGCTCTGGCTCTGTTTACTAGGTGTGTCTACCCACAACTCAGCTGAGATGCTTTGTTTCATAAAGTGAAGCTGGTTTGGCTTTCAGCTAGAAACTTCTGCCTTTCACCTGAGAGAGAGAGAGAGAGGATTTTCACTGTAAAATTGTGCTTTGTAGGCAACAAGCTGCTGTTCCTCCTGTGCTAGAGTGGCATGTCACTGTAAACTTCCAAACTTGCCAGCTAGGGTGACCAGATGTTAAGGGGAAAATATTGAGACCGCCACAGTGGGAGCATTTGTTTTTTTTTTTACACTCACCCTCTGGGATTTCGGCAGCAATTCGGCAGAGGGCCCTTCAGTTGAGGACGGTCTTCGGCGATATTTCAGCAGCGGGTGTTTCAGCAGCAGGTTTATTACCTATCGCCAAAATACAGCTGAAGACCATCCGCGACTGAAGGATTTTCTGCCAAATTGCCGCCGAAGACCAGGAAAAAAAAATATTGGGACAAATGGCGTCCTGACCGTACTCTGGTCGGGATGTGGGACAAACTCTTCAAAATCGGGACAGTCCCGATTTTGATCAGGACATCTGGTCACCCTATTGCCAGCTATTGGTTGTAACACCAAATTACCATGATGTTGTGGAATAGCTGCTGTATTGCTGAACATTGCCTACGAAGATCATGCACATCTATTGCTTGGTTACTGTTGTCAGTTTTGAGATAATTGCACCTCCGACTCTTCTGTCATCTGCTGCCAGGATGGCCCCTTAAGTCTCAGGCTTCCAGTTGTCACCTCTCTACAGGAAGGTCCCTCTCCCTCCAGACTGGGAATTTAGGTTTGCACTGCCCATGAAAATCACTGTGATTATCCCAGGGCCGCCCAGAGGATTCCCGGGGCCTGGGGCCGTCGGCAGCAGGCGGCTCCGGTGGAGGTCCTGCGGCTCCGGTGGAGCATGCGCAGGCGTGCCTGCGGGAGGTCTACCGGAGCCGCGGGACCGGCAAGTGGCAGGGCGCCCCCTGCACGGCGAAATGTCTAAAGCTGGCCCTGTTTGGCGGCGGGAGTCCCCGCCGCGGGTCTTCAGGGCACTTCGGCAGTGGGTCCCGGAACAGAAGGGCCCCCCACCGCCGAAGACCGGGTTGCACTTCAGCGGCAGGTCCCGCTTCGGCGGTAATTTGCTGGTGGGGGGGGTCCTTCCGTCCCGGAGCGGAAGGACTCCCCCGCCGGCAAAGACCGGGAGCGGAAGAACAAGAGTTTTCCGGACCCCCTGGAGCGAGTGAAGGATCCCTCTCCAGGGGCCCCAAAAAACTCGTGGGGGCCCCTGCGGAGCCCGGGGCCTGGGGCAAATTGCCCCTCTTGACCCCCCCCCCCCCCGGGCGGGGGATTATCCCAGCAGGTCTGATCTTACCTCAGCAGCAGCAACTTTGCCCTCTTTCTCCAGGGATAATGGCTGTGGATTTACCAGTGACTAAGCAGCTTGCACAAACCAAAGTATGTTTATTTCAGGAGAGAGAGCATTACAGCAAAAATGTTATAAAACAATGAAAGGTCTAAATGCATATTAAGCTTACCAGACAACACCAATCTTCCACTGGGATGTCTGGTCACTTGTCAATGTCCTCCTTAACACTTGCAGCAGAGTTGGCCGTTTTGGTAAAAGCTTCATGTCAGTTTGCAGATGAAGAATGCCCTTGTTTGATTTAAGCTCAGTCTTTATACTAAAAGCCAGTCTTTATCCCCTTGGCCACTGGTTCCAATTACTTGGTCTGACCTTGTATATGCAAAAATCCCAGGCGAGTGGTCCTTTTTTGGAATTGTTTATCTGTTCCAGAATTTACAGTAATTATCTCCCACAGATTATAGTTCCCTGGGGGAAGTTTGATAAACCTTCCCCTTGGAGTTAGAATACAATTTCTGACTCACAAAGATGGAGATAACATTTGTAAAGTTGTTAGAATGGTTTGATGTGCCTGTGTTCATCATATCCACACCTTGTGTCCCTGAAAAATTGTCTTTCCCTGTTTTCAGGAGCATCTCTGTCAGTCTTACTAAAAACATGAATTGTCCCAATTTTCATAATCGTTGCAGATTCTGGTATTGCAAGATGCACCCCTCTACCTCCAGCCAAATGGGTTGGTGACGCTGACATATGTGACATATGGCTATGCATACCCATACTTCAGGGCCAACCCTCTCAATAGGTCTGTCACGTGATACCATCCTGTCCTGCCTCCTCCAAAGACCTCTCACTGAACCCTTTGTGCTCTCATTTCCCCCTCCCCATAACCTTCTACAGTCAGGTTATGAGAAGGACATGAGTAACTGAGCTGAGGAGGCAGGGGTGCAGGGAACAGTTTGTATAGTGGGGGTTCTGGGAGCCATTGAACCAAACTGTGAACCCTGTGTATGTTGGGAACCACTTCAAGCCAGGAGGTGCAGCAGACCCCTGAATACTCCTACGTAAGCAGGGAGGATTGAGAGCGGGCACTTTTTCTCCTCCCATTCTGCAAAAATCCTGTTGTGTAAAGTTACTTGACTGTTCTCTAAATCTCCTGCATGCCCAGACTGTGCAAACAGGTGTGTTCTGCTTTGACAATCTGATCCCATTACCTAACTAACAATAGAAGTACTTACATTTAAAGTGGTTTCCCTTCTGCTGCTGCTGCTAAATTAGAATGCTATCTGAGGTTTCTGCCTGTGAGATGAAAGCTTACTTTTTTGCAGCATAGGTTTTTTTTAAAATGACTTTCTGTGTTGTCTATACTTGCACACGTTGCATGTTCTGCTACTGTTTGAATGTATCCAAGTACAATTCCAGATCACTGGTTGCATTAAGTACAATATTTACTTCTTGACTGCTAAAATATTGAGGGGAATGGGTTAGTGCAGAAGCAGATTTGACAGAGTCTCAGATGTGAGCAATGAGATGATGACTGCTTCAGCAACACTGTAGAAGTGACTGAAAGCCTATCTGGTATTGCATGTTTTTAAATATTTAAGTACATTATTTGATGAGAAAATATGGGTATTTCATATGGTATACTTTGATCTTGATGTTTGTTCATTACTCATACAGTAAGTCAGTACTCCAGTGATTTAAACGCTGGGCTCTATCCATTTGCTGTGCATTATGCTACATTTCTTTAGGATCCATGGAAAAGCATCTAGACATTGATCAGTGGGCACTATATCTGAGGATTAACATTTATGAAACTTTAGTTAAAACTGACATCACTTAATTATTAATCCTGTTTCTCAGCTGTTATGCAATATTGGCCAGAAAAAAACACTCAAGAGTGAAACCTGGAACAAAAGTTCTCAGTTTTTGGGGAAGAAAGTATTTTTTTACACAATTCTGATGGTATTTTCATGTTAGTGATTAAAAAAAACCCCTTTATACATTTCAAATTTGTTTTAGTGAGTATGGTACTCTCATACAACTGAAGAATGAAGAGCAGAAATGTTGGCGATTGGTTATTCCATAATGTGTGTGGACTGGCATTGATGTATTTATTTTAAAAGACAAAGAGCAAGTTCAGAGACCAATCTAAGCTGGTGTAATTTACAGCTGCTTCTACACTTATCTCTACCTACTCGTATGTATCTTACACTGCCTTACACAGTTCCACAGAATTCGACCCACTGAGTCTAAGGTGAAACTTAGATTGAGGGACCTAATGAGTGGATATATTAATAAGAAAAGCAACTAACAGGAGTCTTAAAGTAGGTGTAAACTAAAGAAGAATCTCCCACCCTCCACACACATTTTATTTTCTGTCCTTGTTTAATGTCACTGTCTAGTTGAATGACAGTTTTTGTTTTGAAGGCACTCTTAAAAACATTTTGACTAACGTGCATGCTTTCAAGATGCCTGACTCTGTACACAGGCAGCTGATTAATCTTTGCTTATATCTTTTTGAAGACCCTAGGCTTATGTTAGAAATGACTTAGATGTGATTTGTGGCTGCCCTACTTACACATCATTCCAAGGTCGAGGAATGATGAATGAGTTGTGGAGCCAAGAGTCACATCCGCAGAGCTAAGGTATAGGGCTTGACAGTGACATTTTGCTTTGGATCAGTAGACTCACATTACTTTGCAGTTCCTTTATCAGTTTATGGAATGTAAGCCAAGGTATATAAATATAGGGGATATCTTTATAACAGTAATATTTGATTTATGTTAATGTATGTTCTAAAATAAGCTATTTATTCTACCTTTAAAGTGCTATTGTGCGTCTTCTCCATATACTAAATAAAAAGCAGGACTTCAAATGAGAGTAATTTGAGTTATTCTAATACACAGTAGATTTTTTGCTTTCAGTGAAAATCCTTGGGTAATTTAGTGTGCATTATTTTCTCAGGATAGTGTGTAAAGGTACCTTAATTACAGTAATTAACTTTGCATTTGGAATAGAAGGTACTAACCACTCAGTGTGGGATCATATTTAAACCTCTGTTATTTGTCTTTGATGAAATGTCAGTGCAGATAAAGCTGTTCTCAGGCAACTTCAGCTGAGTTGTACTTTTTTGTATGGAAACCTTCAGTTATGGGGAGAGAAGAAAACTCCTTTTGCTCTTTTTACAGTTGACATTTTTTTAAAGAGCTGTCTCTTTTCTGTAATTCAGCATACACTGTGACCTATGAGTGACTAGCTTCTCTAGAAAGTCATCGTATCATGCACATTGGAACATGAACTTCATACAATTTAAATGAACATATATTTTCTTTTCTTTCAATATGCACTACAGTTCAAAGTGACTTAAAGAAGCACACACTCCACTGAAAAACTGTGCTGTGTAAGTCACCTAGGCTCAGGTTTTTAAAGGTACTTAGGTGACTAACTCCCAGTGATTTCAATGGGAGTTAGGTGCCTAAATACCTTAAAAAAAATCGGCTTTGAACTCGTAAGAAAATGTCACCCAATTTTAGCCTAATAATAAACAAGCCTTACAATTTTTCACATACCATTAAGAATTCCAATGTAGCATTTAATGTATTAGATTCCCCTGTCCATTTTTAATAACCCAGTTTTCTCCCCACTCCCCCCCCACACTAGTTTTCTACCTCATGCAGCGACTATAGACAATGTTGTATAGAAGTTTGCTTTTCTCCTGCCTGTGCTGTACTTTGCTCTGTGGAAAGAGGACTTCAGTCACCAAAGCTGAAAGTGTGGTACTTATAAAAACACTAAATCACTTAATAAAATTCTCGGTAACATTACCTTTCAAATACATTGGTCATTCACTAAGACCTTATCAAGCATAACAGCCATTCATACACAGATATAGGAACCAACTTTTCATTTCCCATGAATAATCTGGTGCAGAGCTTTTTAAAAGGTTGAGATTTAGGAACTCTATAGGTCCTATAAAGTACAGTGTAAAACACTTTCTGAAATATCTGGACTCCATTTAAACCCTTTGCACCCTCAGTTTTTTTAAGTAGTTTAAAATAAACTTTTACATGAAGTGATCTCAGCACATAAATAAAAGTCAGTATCTCTGATCTGTGATGTGATGAGCCTTCTCCATCTTGATTACAGGCCCTTTCTAGCCCTGACTTTGTGGTAAGTAGTATGAAAAATCCTGAGGCAGACTTCCAAAAACCAGGAGGTTGGCATAAAAAGCATGAGGTTTTCAAAAAGCAAGTATCTTCATGTTTTTTGTCCCATCTTCTGATTTGGGGATTCCTTCTAGAACTGAGGCTCTCCAAAGTTAACGGAGACAGGGGCTAACAAACATTTGTAAGGTGGGAACAAGTTTTAAACCTGTTGAGCTGGATTCTGACTGGCGACCTACAGGTGACTGGCTTTATAGAACCTTAGCATTGTTCTGAGGTAGCGAATCCCCTATAAGTACTTCTTAAAAATCTTGCAGAATGAGACTTGCTTTCTGGAAACACATGTTTACTAAATCATGGTCTGATCTTTTTGGAGTAGAGTCTTCCAGTCTCTTGATACACAGACAACATGTCTCAGCCTGAAGCATATTGCAGAAGATTCCACACTGTTAATAAAGGGATAGATTCTGTTCTCCAAACTACAAACACTAAAAATGCAACAGTAAACAAATATTAACACAACACCCAACTTCACCGCTAAAATACAATGTTTTGCAATGTAAAATCATTCAAACAATTTTGCAAGGGTCCTTATATTACAAAAAAACCCATTAAAAGTCCTCGAATCCACAGCAACAACTTCAATTTCAGCTGTAAGGTTGAGGGGGAAGTGTATGCTGTTATCTGCCACTTAAGTGTGACAGCCATACTCTGGTTGGTAGGGGTTCGAGAAACACCTCAAGTGCAGGCATGTTCCTTCTGAAAGATTGTGTGGCAAAGTGGATGAGACCTACTTCTGTTATAGTAGAACCATTTGTTCTACTCCTAACTCTGCCCAGAGTGACATCGTGCAAGCTCTTGGTTATCTCAGCTATAAAATGGGTGAGTAATAGTTACCCCTGTAAGATAATGAGGAGAGGACTGGGCTCATAATAGTGGAGTGGAAGAGCTGGGACTAGGACTCGTGTGGCCTCGGTTCCAGTGTAGTGCCTCTTCCCTTGGGATACAGGCAGGGCTGGTTCCAGGCACCAGCACAGCAAGCTGGTGTTTGGGCGGCCCTTGGAAGGGGGCAGAATGTCCGGGTCTTCGGCAATTTGGCAGCGGATCCCTCAGTTCCTCTCGGAGGGAAGGACTGGCTGCCGAATTGCTGTCGAAAAATGAAGCGATGCGGTAGAGCAGCTGCTGAAGTGTCGCTAATCGCGGCTTTTATTTATTTATATTTATTCCCCGCAACCACTCCTCCCCTCCCCCGGCAGCTTGGGGCGGCAAAAAAGCTGGAGCCGGCCCTGGATACAGGGCATTGTGTGAGGTTATAGCTCCTGTTTTGCTTCCCCTAGATTGTGAAACAACTGCAGCTTTTGACATCTTGACAAGATTAGCTACAGCAGGAGCTTGGACTCACAATACTTGGAATAAATTTGTGGGAGGGAGCAACACAAGAGTAGAGTATCTTATGTCCATGCACAATATGGAATACATTCTGAATCAGGATGCAATCTACTACACACGGCTGGTGGTAGCTGCTGGGATTTCAGCATGAAAATGTGAGATCAAAATTGTCCAGCTAATAACTTGTTTGTGCTCTTTAACATGTGTACGTAAGTGTGGCTAGATCAGGGAGTCACCATAAGCCCTGAGTTGTGGTATCCTAGGAGGAGACCAGGGTCAAAGCTTAGTCCCAGCTACCCATTGCTCCAGAGAGGGGAAGTAGGCTGTAGGAGTGTACAGTGGCACAGCTAAGTAAGCTTCTCTCATCTCTTGCTCAGCTGTGCTGGCTAGTGCACCGAGAGAATGGACCCAAGGCTCTTCCTGCTGCTTGCAAAACTATGCAGGCTGGGAGTTGCAGCCCTCCAGCCACAGCTGTCCCTCTACTCTGATGCACAGACTGGTGATGCAGGTACCCCAGGCAGGGGTTTGAGTATGTCTTATATCCTTATGTTTATATCCCTGTGATTGTGAGCTGCCTCACAATCAATCTCCTAATAAAATAGAGACCATTTCCAGGATCAGAGTTTGGGGAGTTAGATAGTTCTATCTTCAAGGTATGGTCTAGATTTCACGATCAATGTTAAGAAGGGACTTCCCTGAATACCAAATGTTGGAGACCACAGTGTGTATAATAGTGATCTCCTCCTGTTCTGCTTTCTTAGTGATTTAGGGTACAGTAAATTTGCTATTTACATTAATTGTTTCAACAATTTGCAGGATTAAAAATCATGAAAACAAGTCTATCACACAGGAAAAACATTACTGGGTTGCCATAGAGTGATTTCTCTCTATATATCTATATACTAATAATAAATATTTATGTTGCACTTTCATCGGTAGGTCTCAAAGTATTTTACAGTGGTAGTTAAATAGCTCTATTTTACTGGTGGGAAAGCTGAGACACAGAGAAATGTCTTACACAATGTCCTGCCCCTAGCCCTGAGCCAGCACCAGCTGCTGCAAAAGTCACGGAGGTCACAGAACCCATGACCTCCATGACAGACTTGCAGCCTTACGTATAGCACATGTGTTGTGTTGTTCACAATGCTTAGTCAAGGTACTTGTTTTAGTCAGATGCTTTCCAACTATGATGTATATTATTTTCTTTGGGAATGCAGATGTTGATAAAAGCAGTGTTCTGTAACATCCACAATAGCAGAATAAAGTCAATTTTTCTATAATGGTGTGAAGTTTATAATGCAGATACCTCTATTTCGAACTTGATGATAAACCTCCTGAATAAATGTTTTTGAATAAGAGCTTTTTTACGTTTGTTTAAACTAATCTTGAAGATAGTTAATATTTTCAGTACAATACTTTTTTCCTCAAATTTGGTTTTTAGTGTAACACAGCCACTTTGAACTCCAAAAATGTTGCCATCTGCTTCTCTACTTACACTCCATTAAATATTTGACATCTGTTTAATCACAAATTTTTACAGTCATGGAGAATTTTAGTTCAGACTCAGTATCATATATTCTAACATGACAGCTAAAAAATCTGAAAAGAACTAGAGGCAACTTCTGGGGGTGGAGGAGGAGAAGATGTACATAAATTAAGTATGTTGGTGCTTGATGCTGGTCTTAAGGCTGGAACTTTTGTCTTATAGAATTATCGAAATGAACATTTAAACAGTTGGCTGCAGCTTCAAAGCTTATTGCAATGGAGAGGGGTGGAAAGAAGCTCAACACCTATCTAAATTTGACCTCCAGTAACTCTGCTTTTAATTTCTGTGAACAGTTAGTAGTGCTCTGGAGTTTCAAACTCTGCAGGTCAGCCTACGAAAATTTGAATGCACAACTTCATTCCTGCTAGCTGTCATCTTCATGCTTGCTTTCATTCCACGTCTAATACTTGAGACTCATCTCCAAAATGAGTCCATCTGCCCCTTCAAATTCTCCCCCTGTACCCATTTATGTCATGAGACTTGCAAGAAATTGACCAAGTAATAAGGAGCAGTTGTGAATAGTTAACAAATATATTTGTAAAATTGATTTATATGTTTTAGCTTCAGCTTCCTTTCCACTTCAAAAGTTGTGTGCCTTCTAGGATTGCAAATACTTAGGCTTCATTGTCTTCCTTTTATGTGGACAATACCTAGCAATATGAGTGCTACTATAATACAGTAAATACTACTAATAGACCCTTTAAAATTTTTTTGAGTAGGTTGTTCAGTCCACACCCAGACATCTGCAATTCAATTCCATAAGTACAACATACATTGTTGCAAAGCAAACGTACTATACTGGTCAATAACTAGACCTTCAAAGATAAATTGGAAGTTCGCATCACTGCTGCCATCATTGCAGATTATGAATATCTGTAAAATGCCAGAAAACACGTGCCATTCTAAAACTGGAATACCTTGGGAAATAATGCTTCAAGGGCAAAATTCAGCCCTGGATAGGTATCCATGTCTCATTGATTTAAATGAGATATGTTTGCATGCATCAGTGAACTGACGTTGGCCTTAGGTTAGTAGTGCCTAGTGAATATATTTTATAGTATCCTCATTACAATTTAATTGGATTTGTTAATATGGAAATTCCGTTATACCTAGGGCCCTACCAAATTCATGTCCATGAAAAACGCATCACAGACCATGAAATCTGGTCTTTTGTGTTCTTTTACCCTATACTATACAGACTTCACAGAGTAGACCAGAGTTTTGCATATTCGGGTCCTGACTCAGAAGGGAGTTGCAGGAGGTCACAAGGTTATTTTAGGGGAGCATGGTATTGCCACCATTACCTCTGTGCTGCCTTCAGAACTGGGCAGCTGGAGATAATTGGCTGCTGACTAATGGCCCATTTCTGCAGGCAGCAGCGCAGAAGTAAGGGTGGCAATACTGTACCATGCCATCCTTCTGCACTGCTGCTGGCAGTGGCTCTGGCCAGAGACCTGGGCTCCAGACCAGCAGCCACTGCTCTCCAGCTGCCCAGCTCTGAAGGCAGTGCCGCTGCCAGCAGCAGAGCAGAAGTAAGGGTAGCAGCACTGCAACCCGCCCCTGAATAACCTTGTAACCACCCCACAACTCCTTTTTGGGTCAGGACCTCTATAATTACAACACAGTAAAATTTCAGATTTAAATAGCTGAAATAATGAAATTTATTATTTTTAAAATCATCTGACTGTGAAATTACCAAATTCATGGTCCATTTTGGTCAGAGCTCTATTTATATCACAAGACAGTATTCATGAAAATTTAGCATATGGGCTTGTAAAATTCAGTGTTTGTCTCTGGTAAGCTGGGAAAGTAATGCTAGCTTTCCAATTTAGCAATCGGAAGCCTTTCACTTAGAAGTTGAACATTTCTAATTAGAGACAGGTGAAATGGTTCAGATGGAATTAAAACAGGCTTGGAGCTCAAACCAAACCTGAACCTCTTTGAAGGTTTAAGAAAATAGAGTTCCCACCTACTAGCTTTTTCTGAAGTCTAGGATTTGGGGCATGCAAACAGATGCATGTACAGTTAACGAGACTAATTGAAAACAATCTGATACAAAGATTTAAAAGAAGTAATTTTTTCATGCTGTGATACATCTTGACTGAAGGTGATGTCTTCAATATGTACTTCGTACTGGAGAATAGTCATACAGCCTTAACATTTCTCCTTTTCAAGGAAGGATTTGCTCTCTTAGTTTGAAAGAGGACACCGTTGGCTTGGCTATTGAGACATTACATTGCTACTTCAAAGTATAGCTTAAGAGGCTTTGAGCTTCCACAGACCGGAAACAACCTAAGTGGCTTTTCTCTCCTGAATGCTTCCATGTAGTGTTCTAACAAGATTTGTAAAACTGCTTCTCCATTAAACTCTTTTGTTGGTTGAATTCATTCCTGCTACCATGGCAATAGTAGCATATACAAGCATAAAGAAACATTGTTTGTTTAATGAATGTCTGTGGAATTAACTCCTTTTAATAAATTGCAAGATAAAATTAGGATGACAATTAAGGTACGTATCCAAAAGGACTGCACCCTCATACCAGGCTAATTTTTGAAAGCAACACCTTATTTTCTTAATCCTTAATGTTAGAGACTGTAAAGACATTGTTTTCTTTGGATACCATAAAATTTTTCCCTCCCACGCACAAACTCCCTCAAGGAGGATGCACTCAGATTTTGGTTTGATATACTTTGGTTCCATATGGCATGAAGAAGAATCCTTGCTTTTTTTCCCAGAACAAAATTGTCTTGAATGTTTTGAATAATATATTATGTTTAACATATGATGCACTGAAATATTTTCCAGAATACTTGAGACATTTTTTCATCACAATTGTTTATAGTATGAGGAGATATTAAACCTTTTAATTGGACTGTAAGTGCTAATCAGCCAGTTGAAAGCTATGCTGTTGTTAATAAGTGATTTTGGGGGTAGGGGTCAGGACAGAAAATAGTATATCTTTGACAGTACTTTTTTATCCTGTTCAACACAAATTTGCACTTTAAATTAGTGCTATCTTAATATTCTGATCTGATACATTTTATGGAGATAGTTATTAGCACATATGTCACATCAGAGATTTCAAAGAAGCTCCAACCAGTGCTTTTTTAAAAAAAACATTCTGTTGGGATTGAAGATTGGCATATGGATGGACATCACCTTTTACTAAGATTTTGCTGCATGAAGTTAATTGATATTATTGGTAATTCTAAACTGAATTGAAATCAACAACTGAGATGAAGCTCATTTATTGCTTTTCAACTGAACCCTAAGGACAATATATAGAATCTTATTTCCTTTAGTGATAAAAGGACATAGAACTTTCATATTTTAATTTTCTGTGTTATAACTCCTCATGCATCTACCATTTCTATTTAGATAACATTCCCCAAAATTATTCCTGGGACTGGAAAGTCAAGTTTTTAGTTATACAAATTGTTTGATTAAAAGAACATCAATTTGAATCGAATTGTAAGCACAGGTCTACAATGCTTCTGGTATTTTTCCTTGAAGACTCACTTTAAAAAATGGGTAGGCTGTTTAAGTTTTGTTCATAAATAGAAATTTGATAAGGTATATTTGGAAGAAGAAAATGCCGATGAAACCAGTGTGTTTCTTTAATACTTAGTTTATTTAGAAATTGCTCAAGAATGTGTACTTTTTTCTGGTGTTCTTTCATAAATAATGCTCAAGAATGAACAGATTACATTTCTCATTTGTTTTTAGTTTTTATTTACGTTTTAATAGGAACTTGCAGCTGTAGTATTTTTTTTTTCAAGACATTATTCAGGTCATTTATAGTAAATTGCAGTGCTGTACAAGTTAAGTGCCCAAATTATTTCCAGGTGAGAAGGATTTTATAGAAAATAGTCAGACTAAAACAGAACATAGAATTTATTTGCCTTGCTGCTGTATCACAGCAGACAAAATTAAACTGTCATCTTCTAATAACTAAATCAATATACTAAACAAAACAGCACATAGCTTAGCTATGACTATGAACAATGTTTGCTATCATTTCCAAAAATCTACATTGAAAAAATTGCAGTGATTTTGTTTGTAATTACTTTCATGGGGGAGTTAGCAGAAGTGGGAGGGAAAAAACACAAAACTTGAATGTTAAGGGTTCTTGCGTAAAGCAACAGGTTTAACCTCTGTTCATAGTAGAGCTAAAACAATTTTTCCATCCATGAAAAAACTTGATATTTCAATTAAAAGTTCAGCCTGAATAGGGATGAAAAGCCAAATATTTAAATCTTAATTTTTTTTTCATTTAATGACTAAAAAATGTGTGGGAGAGGTCAGTTGAAGCATTTTTATTTTTATGTGAAGTTTAAGTATATTTTGAAACAAAAAATTGAAACATCTCATTTTTGAAAATGTTGGAAACAGACTTTGACATTTTTTATTTTTTCCCCCACTTTTTTTCTAAACAGAATTTTGTCAAAGGTGATATGGTTTCATGAAAAAAAATTGTTTCATAATGTCATTTTCCAATGGAAGACACTTCTCATTAAAATTTTTGGATAAGCTTTAGCTGAGCATTTAATATTTGCATATCATATCAGGCTACAATTAATGCTGTGTGGGGGAAGAGATCTTGAAACTATCCCTACCACTGTATACCTTGCACTGACATTTAGAACAAAACTATGTTAAGCTGAAGCATGACAGATAAACACACAGTGAATTTTACTGGGCACAGCTTCGCTAATTCAGCTCAGATTTTTATTTGATGAGGAGCCATAGGAATAACATTTGATAATGTCCTGCTATTTCTCTCCAGCTCAAATGACCAAGATGATACTGAAGTGTTTCCATGTGGGCAGTATTGCCTGGCACAGCAGTATGTTTCCTAGAGCTGCATTTGCAGCATCACATAAATAGTCATTCATAGTTAACTGTATACTGCTGGCAGTGCCACAGGGAGAGAACTACTGTTGTGCAGAACCACAGGAGGAATTGCTTGTACAGAAAGCTTTTTCCTTCTTATGTGCTGGAGGCACTTAGACACACACACACACCCGCACTCTCCTGGATATTCCAGACTAGTGAAACATATACCTGCTGTAAGGAAAATTACTGCAGGAAGAACTACAGTTAAAATGCAACTAGATAAAAACAGCAACTTTAATGTTTGGGAGAGATGCCGAATTGGGACTGAATGAGACTCAAGTTCTCTAGCTATCCACAGAGATACCGCACACAAGCAATGTATGTTCTTCCATGCTCACCTACAGAGATACCCTTCCTGAAGTGAGGGGCTAGTTTAATCACTGTGCTCCGTTAAGTCTTTAGATTCTATGCCAAAACAACTAACAAAGGCGTTGGTTGTGGTGGGGATCTTTTGGTATAATTAAAAGGGTTTGTGTGTCTAATTCAGAAATCATCACCAACTTAGACTCATCGCTCAGATGTGAAACACACCTAGGCCTGGTCTACACTACGTGTTTAAACCGATTTTAGCAGCGTTAAACCAATTTAACGCCGCACCTGTCCACACTACGAGGCCCTTTATATCAATATAAAGGGCTCTTTAAATCAGTTTCTGTGCTCCTCCCCGACGAGAGGAGTAACGCTAAAATCGGTATTACCATATCGGATTAGGGTTAGTGTGGCTGCAAATCGATGGTATTGGCCTCCGGGCGGTATCCCACAGTGCACCACTGTGACCACTCTGGACAGCAATCCGAACTCGGATGCACTGGCCAGGTGAACAGGAAAAGCCCCGCAGACTTTTGAATTGTATTTCCTGTTTGCCCAGCGTGGAGCTCTGATGAGCACGGGTGGCGATGCAGTCCCAAATCCAAAAAGAGCTCCAGCCTGGACCGTACAGGAGACTCTGGATCTGAACGCTGTATGGGGAGACAAATCTGTTCTATCAGAGCTCCGTTACAGAAGACGAAATGCCAAAACGTTTGAAAAAAATCTCCAGGCTACACAGTGCTGCATGACAAGCGTAATGCAAAGCCAAAGAATCAAATGGATGCTCATGGAGGGAGGGAAGGGGTACTGAGGACTCCAGCTATCCCGCAGTCCACAGCAGTCTCCGAAAAGTATTTGCATTCTTGGCTGAGCTCCCAATGCCTGTAGGTTCAAACATATTGTCCGGTGTGGTTCAGGGTATAGCTCGTCAATTTCCTCCCTCCCCCCCACACGTGAAAGAAAAGGGAAAAAAGTCGTTCTTGACTTTTTTTTTAATGTCACCCTATGTGTACTGAATGCTGCTAGTAGACGCGATGCTGCCGCAGTAAAGAGCAGTATCTGCTCCTCTTCCCTCCGCGGTGGCAGACGGTACAATATGCTTGATTGCTGCAGTACCATCATCTGCCCGTGAGTGCTCCTGGCTGGCCTCAGGTGAGGCCGGTTGCGGGGGGGAGGGGTGCCTGGGTAAAAATAGGAATGACTCCCGGTCATTCCTAGTAGATGGTACAGAACGGCTGGTAACCGTCCTCATTATAGCAACTGGGGGCTGAGCTTCAATCAGCCCCCTCCCTTTCATGTGTAAAGAAAAGATTCTGTACTGCCTGGACTATCATAGCAGCAGGAGGCTGGGCTTCTCTCCCCTGCCACCATTTAATGTCCTGCCTGGACTATCATAGCAACTGGAGGCTGCCTCCCTCTCATTTTATCTTACTAACAAGTCACTGTTTCTTATTCCTGCATTCTTTATAACTTCATGACACAAATGGGGGGACACTGCCATGGTAGCCCAAGAAGGTTGGGGAGGAGGGAAGCAATGGGTGGGGTTGTTGCAGGGGCACCCCCCGTGAATGGCATGCAGCTCATCATTTCTGCGGGATCTGACATGGAGCGGATGTGTTCTCTGGTTCTCTAGTACACTTGCCCCATATTCTAGGCAGGACTGACTCTATTTTTAAATACCATAAAGGAGGGATTGACTTGGGGAGTCATTCCCATTTTTGCCTTTGCGTCCCTGGCCGACCTTAGCCAGGAGCACCCATGATAGCAGCAGACGGTACAGAACGACAGATAACCGTCATCTCATTGCCAATTTACAATGGCAGCAAACGGTACAGAATGACTGATAACCATCTCTGCTATCATGCAAAAGCAAATGAATGCTGCTGTGTAGCACTGCAGTATCGCCTCTGTCAGAGGCATCCAGTACACATACGGTGACAGTAAAAAAAAAGCTGAACGGGCTCCATGGTTGCTGTGCTATGACGTCTGCCAGACCAATCCAGGGAAAAAGGGCACGAAATGATTGTCTGCCGTTGCTTTCCCGGAGGAAGGAATGAGTGATGACACTTACCCAGAACCACCCGCGACAATGATTTTTGCCCCATCAGGCACTGGGATCTCAACCCAGAATTCCAAGGGGTGGGGGAGACTGCGGGAACTATGGGATAGCTACGGAATAGCTACCCACAGTGCAATGCTCCAGAAATCGACGCTAGCCTTGGACCATAGACACACACCGCTGAATTAATGTGCTTAGTGTGGCCGCGTGCACTCGACTTTATACAATCTGTTTTACAAAACTGGTTTATGTAAAATCGGAATAAACCCATAGTGTAGACATACCCCTAGTCACAAGCCATCAAATGCCCCATAAAGGATGATGATGATAAAAAAAAAAAGACAAACCAGCATGCTCTTTTTAAAGTGTAAATCAAGACTCTTTTTGAATACATTAGAGACAGCTGCTAAACAAACAGTAGAAAGAACCACCAGTGGATATAATTTTAGGTTTGTTTTTTTTAAAACTCTTTTGGATCAAGACTCTAACAAGAGGTTCTGAAGGAAACGCAGTAACCATGGGATGAAAGGTTAGTCTGTCATGAATTAAAACGTAATTAGGAGATAGAAAGCAATGAGGGGGAATAAATGGCTTTTACTTAATGTCAGAATAATAGTAGCAAGGTGGGATCAGAACTATAGTTGTGGTGATTTCTTTGAGTCATTCAAGTAGAGATGGAGAAGAACTCTAAGGGTGTCCAGTGCATCCCTCTGACAATACAGGATCCCTTGCCCCCCCAAGACAACAACAACAACAAAAAACCAGATGACATTTCCTCCATTTCTCTTGGGACCCTATTCCACAGCCTACTGCATATTACTCAAAGGAAGTTTGCTTTAATTACTGCCTTTTTAACTTTATCTATGCTCCTACTGCTAATTTGCTTTGTACCACTGTAAAGCATCGTCTCCATATGTAGAGTTTATGCCTTTTGTTGCCATGTCTTACCACCATCAGTCTTATTTTTTTTATCCACTTTCTCTAAATCTTTCCACACTGATGGGTTTTGAATTAGCTGTAACTTCTCAAGAAATGGTTTGTTTCACAGTGGAGTGCTCATGGAAGGTATATGTTCATTGCAATGCATTGGTCAAAACAGAGGAAGGTACTGGGTTGTATGAAAGTGGAGACCAAACACTACGTTTTTTGTGCATAACAACGGGTTCTGCTTTATACAGCATATAATCACATTTCATTTTTAGATTGGAATTTTGATGGTAATTTCATTTGTTTCATAAGGCAAAGTAAAATATAGTTTCATCATCTGCATATATATTGGCTTTACATTGTTACCAATACTAAAAATTGCCACCAGTCTGAACAGACATGACTGAAATAGGAAATATTTTCAAGTCTAGTATAACTTCTTCACTAGACTAATACACCAATAACATACACACTTTTCAGAGTGGTAGCTGTGTTAGTCTGTATCAGCAAAAACAACAGGGAGTCCTTGTGGCACCTTAGAGACTAACAAATTTATTTGGGCATAAGCTATGGTGGGCTAGAACCAACTTCATCAGATGTATGAAGTGACAAATAAAGGAGCAGGTATAAATATATGAAAGGATGGGGGTTGCTTTACCAAGTGTGAGGTCAGTCATTTTGTTAAGTGTGAATTTTGGTTGTATCTCTTTCAAAAGATAAAGTTGGCTAATTTTTGCACCCAGTCTCAGACAAAACCAGAAATCCCCAAATATCAAGCGAAGTAGTTGTTGTGGAACTCTTGATCTGACCCAAACTAAGAATTCCAGAAGTCTGGATAAACACTGGAAATGCTCCTGAACCTTCAGGTTGTGTCTGACTCGTTTTTTTTCCCATAGACCCAATGTTCTAGTTAGAGTCACATGCTGAAAGCTGAATTCTCTTCATTACATTAGCTTCCTTTTACAGCCTCTCAGTTCAGTGCCATAGTGTTTTTCGTAACCCCCTTAGAAAAAAATGTCTGGAATGGAACTAATCTCTTTATTCTTTTACCACCTCTGTACAATGAGTTCAGCTGTGGGCATCCGCATTTGAATGGTTTGTTTTGTTTATAACCCTGTAATTGATGCTCTTGGCTTTATCCCCAATTTCTGCTCACTATTGGATTGCTGCTTATAGGTAGATGTGCATCTATTTGTGTAGTGGGCCACATTTGGCTCACCATACATGGTTTAGTAAAGGCATTTTTCTGTGAAATGACTCAAGCAATGCTCCATGTTCAAGGACAGACTAAATTTTTTGTGTGTTAAGCAACTTGGAAAACAATGTCCTGAGTAAGAAAATAGAGAAGCAGAATTAATTAGCCTTTAATCTTTGGCTACTACATATAGTCTAATAAGCAAATTGGGAAGGTGGTAGTTTTTCCTTTACAGTCCTGACCCACTTTCTTACAGAAATAAGGAAATCTAATAGATGTTTTCAAAAAATAGCTTACCTCTAATTTCCCATTTTTTAACTAGCAATATTACATGCCATCATTCCTCTGATGTATCTAAATGTCATTTGGTCTCTCAACCTGCATTTGGTAGTGGGGAGAAAACCTGGGGGAAACAGAGGAGTCTGTAGAATGAAGAAGATGCGAAGGTAAAAATGAGACTGAATTAAAGAAAATGATAGAGGAGACGAGAAATGGAAGGAGAGATTTCATAACTCCAAGGTGAGGCTTATTTATTCACTGATTGCTCTCATTGAAAAGATGCCTCTGTGTGTGTGTGTGTGTGTGTGTGTGTGTGTGTATATGTGTATATGTGGGGAGAATTTTTGGGCTGACTGTTGCCCGAGGTAGAGAAGGAAGCACATAATAAGATTTTCCACTCCAGTTTGAGTTCTGGACATTGGAAACCTCAAGGAACTTCACTACTGTTTTTAAAGCTGAGTGATAAGTATAGTTTTAAAAATACATTTTAAAATACTAAGTGTAACTTTTTGGCTAATTAACAGAATACACTTAGCATGTACAGAAAAGAATGGGAATTGTTTTATTTTTTTCTATAAGTAGTAACTTCTTGGGATTATAATGTCAGATTCCTTGATAATACATAAGTGCCTTCACTCCTACACAAACCTTCACAGGAATGTAAATTTATGAGTCATGTTAAAAGCACAAAAGGAATGGGAGTTGGAAAGATTTTCCCTTTCTGCAGCAGAAATTATTATTTGGTTTGAAAGTTCTAAAACTTTAAAATAATTGTGAACATTGGAATTAAAGTTATTGAAGTACTGCAATAATTATAGTAAACAATATGAGTAAGCCACTCCGTTATATCTAAATTTAGTGTATGGAGAGAAACTAAAACAATTTTATTTTCTTTAGGGAGAATATTTTTAATTATAAGTAATTATGTTAAATTGCTATAGTAGTATCTGTAATCCAAATTATAAAAAATCTTTTTCTAATTACAGTCTACTTTAAATTGGAGTAAATATTTATTTCAGTTAAACCCTTTGCACTGCTATTTTATAGATAAAGTTCAGAGATGGGTCATGAGAAAGATTAGAGGCATGGAAAAACTTCCATATGAAGAAAGATTGAAAAGATTAGGACTGTTTACTTTAGAAATGGTTTAGCGGCATCCTAAAGTTGCTTATAATAAAATATGATATAGAGAAGGTAGATTGTATCCTTCAGGTCATCATTTCTCATAAGAAGGATCAATGGGGTCATTCAGTATTACTGAAAGAGAGCAAAGCATACTCCCCAAAATTAGTTTGTGGAACTCACTGCTATAAGGTATCATTGAAGCCAAGATTTGAGTAGGATTACAAAAAGGATTAGGTATGTCTCTGAATGAGAGTGACCAGTGTTACAAAAGTAACTATTTAACAATTTTGGAAGGGATATACAACTCCTAGCTTCGGGGCATAAGTGAACTTTAGATTATAAGAACGGCCGTACCAGGTCAGACCAAAGGTCCATGTAGCCCAGTATCCTGTCTACTGACAGTGGCCAATGCCAGGTGCCCCAGAGAGAGTGAACCTAACATGCAATGATCAAGTGATCTCTCTCCTGCCATCCATCTCCATCCTCTGACAAACAGAGGCTAGGGGCAGCATTCTTACCTATCCTGGCTCATAGCCATTTATGGACTTAACCACCATGAATTTATCCAGTTCTCTTTTAAATGCTGTTATAGTCCTAGCCTTCACAACCTCCTTAGGCAAGGAGTTCCACGAGTTGACTGTGCGCTGTGTGAAGAACTTCCTTGTATTTGTTTTAAACCTGCTGCCCATTAATTTCATTTGGTGGCCCCTATTTCTTGTATTATGGGAATAAGTAAATAACTTTTCCTTATCCACTTTCTTCACATCTCTCATGATTTTATATACCTCTATCATATTCCCCCTTAGTCTCCTCTTTTCCAAGCTGAAGAGTCCTACCCTCTTTAATCTCTCCTCATATGGGACCCATTCCAAACCCCTAATCATTTTAGTTGCCCTTTTCTGCGGGTTAGAAGGAGCCTTGGGGGTGAGATACCTTATGTGACTGCATTCTGCAGCATTTCTTCCTCCAAAGCAGCTAGTACTAGCCACTGTTGGAGACAGGATACTGGACTGGAAGGACCACTGATGAGATCCATTTGTAATGTTTATCTGTAACAATGTCTATGGCAGAGGTAGGCAACCTATGGCACGCATGCCAAAGGTGGCATGCGAGCTGATTTTTAGTGGCACTCACACTGCCCAGGTCCTGGCCACCGGTCTGGGGGACTCTGCATTTTAATTTAATTTTAAATTACGCTTCTAAAACATCTTAAAAACCTTATTTACTTTGCATACAACAATAGTTTAGTTATATATTATAGACATAGAAAGAGACCTTCTAAAAACGTTAAAATGTATTACTGGCATGCGAAACCTTAAATTAGAGTGAATAAATGAAGACTCGGCACACCACTTCTGACAGGTTGCTGACCCCTGGCCTATGGTATGGTAGTATCTTGGTGCTGCTATATATTTGATGTTTTCAGTTAAAAGAATGCACTTGGGTAAAAAGAAATGCTCATAAATCTATAGACAGCTCAAAAAAGATTATAAAAACCTAGATACAATTCTATCAATAACATTCAACGTTTGATTTTCTTTTCTCACACTAACATTTTAACACTGTCGTGGCAGAAACACTTGGTAGAAAAGATGGGCTGAGAATGTGTGTTTCCCTACAGCTCCTGCTTTTAAATTTCCTTTGAATCAATCCCATGCACATGTACCTTGCACACCCTAATAAAAAATGGCACAAACAGCATGGTAGTTGGAATTCTGCCTTGAAATCGGCAAGCTGTGGTGGAATGGATTATCCACAGGACATGCAAACAGATGGGTACGAACGAAGTTTCAGATGACAGAAGGCTCCTGCCTGCCAATAGCAAATGGAGGTATAAAGTGGGAACGGGTTAGTTGTAGCGAGTCAAAGGTGGCATGAAAGTCCAACAGGTCTGAAGAAGATATAACTGTCACTCTACTGGGGTGTAGGAGAGGTGGATAATGAATCCAGTAATGCTTTCTGCTTTGAAGTACATTTCCATTTCCTTATAAATGGGGATTAACAGATTGAGGAAGTGTCTGAAAGGAAAAAATGAGTTGTTTCTTTCACTTTCCTGGTGGCATACAGTTATGTGGTTTACAACTAATTAGTGATGCCCTGATCCTGCAATGCATTGCACGTAGGCAATCTTCTCTGTCCTTGTGGACACCAATGAAGTCCATGTGGATGCAGCATGCTGTCAATTTGCAATGCATTGCAGGTTCAGGTACTAACTGCTTTTCTATAAGTACTAACTTGACAAATAGGGGCCACTCTATCCCATTTTTACACAGCCCCAATATACAATACACATTTCTGCTAACTTTGTTAAATACATAGGTTATTCAATTACAGGAGAGTTAGTCATTAAAGCAGGCACTAATCCTTGGTCACTTTATGTCTAAAAATTGACCGAGAGCTTTACTTTGAGAAGCTTTGCCAATTTGTATGTGTATTTAAAATGACTATAGTTCCTGAAAGTTGCATTTCATGTTATGATAATCAAATACAGTAAAAGCTTTGCTATCTGGCATGTTGGGGTAGTGGGGGGTGCCGGTAAGTCAAAAATTCCAGTTAACTAAGAGGGAGGGAGTTTGGGTGCAGGAGGGGGCTGGGGGCACGTGTTTGGGGTGTGGGAGGGGTTTCGGTGTGCCAGATCCAGGTGGCGCTCACCTCGGGCAGCTCCGTACAAGCAGCAACATGTGCCTGCTGCTCCTAGGCGGAGATGTTCTCTTTCACTGAAAGGAGAGTCTGGGAAATTTGTTTGCCTTTGTGTGGATTTCATGGTCTCTCTGGACATGGCAAAACCATCTCTGAACAGAAATGTTTCATCACAGGAGCTCATAAATTTGTTTCTGGATGGGAAATTGTTTTTTGCCTTTTGGAATTTGTCAGATTGCATGGAATACCAGAAATGTACAAAATAATTAACCAATCTATACCAATTGTCCCTCATCCCAATTGCACAAGTTGAACTTTGTTAAAGCTTGTCTTCGTTGTCAAGTTAACTCAGGCCCTTACTCAGGTGTTCCTCCCAACACCCACCCCCAATCCAGATCCTGTCCACACATACAACCCTCTCTCACAAGTATAGCTTAGATGCTTTACATTCAAGCTGGCTGGTTTATCTCAGGGTGTAGGCTAAAGCCCGAGTGCTGCTTATGTTAAAGCTGATAAGCCCACTTTGCGGTGTGGACACAGGCTAAACCACTTGCGTGCTGATAGTCCTCATCGTTGTCGTCTTTCCCTTTTCCTAGCTAGCTGAGGACAGTTCACCAGATCAGGTTTTTTGAGGCTTTCCAGTCCAATGCTCCCCTGTTTTCCATCCATCCTTCCATATGCAGTCTAGCCACCATTTTTCTGATTGTCCTTTTTGTTCTTTGACTGCAAACTCTAGTCCTTTCATCCATCCTTTGTCCATGCCCATACCATCTCAGCCTCCTCTCTTGCAGCTTCTGTCTGATACCAATCTCACTCCTGATGATGTTCTGCATGTGGTCCAGGAATGTCACCCCTCTCACTGCCCTCAGCATCTCATTTCAATGGCTTCAGGTCCTTTCAAGTGCCGCTCTGTCTCTGATCCATACACAAGAGCTGGGCTTACAATGATTTTGTATAGTTGTCCCCTATGTAGCTTGGGCATTTGTTTATCATAAAGCAACCCCATTTTTATTGTGAACCAGTCTTCCCCTGCACTAAGCAGCCTTCACTGTTGATTTCTCTATTTGCTGCTAACCAGCCCTCAAAGTACTTAAATGAAGAAACTTGATTTAGGTGCTGGCTCTCAATATTGCTATTTATTTGGCTTGTTTATGTGTGAGTCACCTACATGACTCAATCTTTTCTTTAGTCATTTTGAGACCATAGTTTTAGTTCCCTTTTCCAGGCATCAATCATCTGGACCAAATTTTCCTCACTGTCAGCGATTAGCACAAAATAATCTGCATAAATCAACTTTGTACCACCTTCCATTTGGATTTGTTTTCTTATGAAAGTCTATCACAATTATGAATAGTAATGGACTAAGTGCTGATCCTTGGTAGACCCCAACCTTCACCTTGAAACCCTCTGTTACACAGAAGGGTGCTGCACGCTGGTCATGGAACTATCATACCAACCCATCATCATCAGGGCAAAGTCCACCAGTACCCCAGAGGATTAGAGCAGATTTACCAGTACCCACCTAAGTAAATTCTTGATTTTTTCCAAAGTAAAAGCCCATCTGTGCTTGACATTTCCCCTACTTTTTTTCCACTTGCTGTCCAGAGATGAATGTACAATCTGTTGTCCCTTTTCCTTTTCTAAAACCAAATTGATCCTTTTCCTAAAATGGGGTCCCCCGTTAGAATATAGATGGTGTATATATGTCTGTTCCAGGATGGACTTTCTCTAGTCCCTTGGGACTTTCTTCTCTTTCCAAACTGCACACAGGTCTCATATGAGTCAGCATACACTGACCTCTGAAGGATTTGATCACTTTTACTGTGACTTTGATTTGCTGCTTTTCCAGATGCCTATTCAGCAACGTAGCTTTCCGTATGTTTGGACAGGTCATTGTCATCCATGATTATTGGTTCATACAACGGGTGGTGACCTCATGAAGAGTTCTATTAATTAAGTAGATCCTCATTGTATTATCTGCACCAGTACTATGTTTCCTGTCACAAGCAGTCTGTCCCCTACATCTTTATGAATGGCGTGTTCACTCTTCCTTCCTTTTTGTTTCTTGTCTGAAAGATTGCATATATTTTTTCTTTGGCAAGCCGAAGGCCGTTCTGCTTTTTGTACAGTTCATCTCAAGCAAGTTTTCTCACCTTTATAGAGCCTCCAAGTGAGCAGCAAGAGACAACAGCCACTTCTTCCAAAGGGTTATTTTTAGGGCTGTCAAGCGATTAAAAAATTAATCTCACCTGTTAAAAAAAAATAGAATACCATTTATTTAAATATTTAAATATTGTTGATGTTTTCTCCATCTTCAAATATATTTATTTCAGTTACAACACAGAATACAAAGTGTATAGTGCTCACTGTATATTTTTGTTTACAAATATTTTGTGTTGTAAAAAAAATAGTATTTATCTATTCAATTCGCCTAATACAAGTAACATAATCTCTTTATCATGAAAGTTGAGCTTACAAATGTGGAATTCATGTACAAAAATAACTGCATTAAAAACAAAACAATGTAAAATTTTAGAGCCTACAAGTCCACTCAGTCCTACTTCTTGTTCAGCCAATCGCTCAGACAGTCAAGTTTGTTTACATTTGCAGAAGCTAATGCTGCCCGCTTCTTGTTCACAATGTCACCTGAAAGTGAGAACAGATGTTCGCACAGCACTGCTGTAGCAGACGTTGCAAGATATTTACATGGCAGATGTGTTAAAAGATTCATATGTTCCTTCATCTTCAACCACCATTCCAGAGGACATGCATCCATGCTGATGATGGGTTCTGCTCAATAATGATCAAAAACAGTGCAGATTGACACGTGTTCACTTTCATCATCTGAGTCAGATGGCACCAGTAGAAGGTTGATTTTCTATTTTGATGGTTAGGGTGCTGTAGTTTCTGAATCTGAGTGTTGCTCTTTTAAGACTTCTGAAAGCATGCTCCACACATTGTCTCTCTCAGATTTGGGAAGGCACTTCAGATTCTTAAACCTTGGGTTGAGTGCTGTAGCTATATTTAGAAATCTCACATTTGCATCTTCTTTGTGTTTTGTCAAACCTACAGTGAAAGTGTTCTTAAAATGAACAACATGTGCTGGCTCATTATCTGAAAAATATAGCAGAATGCAGGTAAAACAGAGCAGGAGACATACAATTCTCCCTCGAGTTCAGTCACAAATTTAATTAATACATTTTTTTTAAACTAGCATCATCAGCATGGAAGCATCTCCTCTGGAATGGTGGCTGAAGCATGAAGGGGCATATGAATGTTTAACATGTAAATACCGTGCAATGCCAGCCACAAAAGTGCTATGTGAATGCCTTATTTCAGGTGACATAAATAAGAAACTGGCAGCATTATCTCCCATAAATGTAAACAAACTTGTTTGTCTTAGTGATTGGCTGAATAAGAAGTAAGACTGAGTGGATTTGTAGGCTCTGAAGTTTTACATTGTTTGTTTGTTTTTGAGTGCAGTTATGTAACAAAGAAATCTACATTTGTAAGCTGCACTTTCACGATAAAGAGATTGCACTATAGTTCTTGTATGAGGTGAATTAAAAAATAACCATTCATCATTTTTAAAGTACAAATATTTATTTATAATAAATAATTCACGCTTTGATTTCAATTGCAACACAGAATACAACATTTATGAAAATGTAGAAAAACATCCAAAATAATTAATACATGTCAATTGGTATTCTGTTGTTTAACATTGCAATTAAAACCGCGATTAATCATGGCCCAGTCATATCTGCTAGGTTCTGCAGACTCTGCTAAATCTCTTCCTGAGGGCAATTGTGTGTGTAGGGGGTATACTGATCACCTTCATTCCTTAACTTATACAGTGTACTCCCATTTTTCAAAAACCCTATTATTTGAATCCCTTCCTTGTCTCCATCCTGAAAACAATTGCTTGCATGCAACGCCCCAGTAAGCCACCCTGCCCAGCTGCCTGCATGTAACCTCCCAGTTAAATCCCTGGCCTCCATGCCCAGCTGCTGGCATGCACTTTCCCTTCTCCTGCATCCCTTGCTATTTCTCTGCACCTCTGTCGTGGCATTGCTCTTCACCTCTAGCCCTGGTTGATGCAACACTACAGTACCCAGCTCCCTCTTCAGTGTGGTCTCTATATTACCCTAGGTGGTTTGCTGGAGCCTGCATGTGATTGTGTGTGCTCTGAGAAGCTGTAGCAGGAGCCTGGGTGCCAGGGAGTCTGCTGCCTTGCTGTTACTGCGCATACATAGTTAGAACGGTGAAATCTATACCCAGTCCAGGTCTTTTTGGCTGCAGGGGTAAGAGCTTCGGGGGAGGGGTTTGAGAAAGAGGCTGCCCTTTGATTATCCAAGCTCCTGATTATCTGAACAAAATCGGTGTTCCTCGTAGTCTTTGGATAAACAGGAGTATATTGTATTCAGACAGCCATTAAATGGAAATTCACCTGATATTTCTCCAGTGCCTTCCTGCAATTCCCACAATTTACAGGGAAAGAGTCATAAAGCAGCTCTTCGTATTGTAGAGCTAAGAACCTTAGGATGTGTCTCCAGATTTCCTAGTGCCTCATATGAATGAGCTTGAGTGCAGCCTCAGAGCAGATGGAGTTGAGTGGATACATTCGAGTATAGTTTTGCAGTGTGGTGGCTCATATTTGAGTTAACCCAACCAGCTGCTTATGCCTGAGGACTGATCACCCACACTAATTTCACAGTGAAGACACAGACCTTAGGATGTGTCTACATAGCTGCTGGGAGGTGTAGTTCCCAGCTTAAGTAGACATTCCCGTGTTAGATCTGGCTTGAGCTAGCATCTAAAAATCGCAGTGAGGCTGTGGCAGCATGGGCTTAGCTGCTTGAATATGTACTGGAGGGTTGGATGGGATTGTCCCCTCGTAGCTAGCCACACTACTATTTTCAGGTGCTAGCACAAGTATGTTCACCTGAGCTGGGAATTGCATCTCTCATCTGTGGTATAGATATATTGTTAGGGTGTAGAGTGGGAAGTCTCACAATAGAGGAGGTTTCCCCCTATACCCCTTTATTATGGAGATGGCAAACAGAGTACTTACCTTCTTAAAAGGGGAATGAAGAGTTCTCGGGACTTAAACCAAGCAGCTGAACTTCAATACCTGGAAAAATACGGGAACAAACTATTAAACAATCAGTTTGTAACCACCTAGAGGATGATAGGGTTATAAGGAATAGTCAGTATGGATTTGTCAGGGACAAAGTATGTCAAACCAACCTAATTTCTTCATTTGACAGAGTTACTGGCCTGGTGGGTAGGAAGAAGCTATAGATATAATATATTTTGATTTTAGTAAGGCATTTGACACAGCCCCACATGGTGTGGTCATAAACAAGCAAGGGAACTGTGGTCTAGATTAAGTGGGTGCAAATCTGGTGAAAGACCATATTCAGAGTAGTTATCAATGTTTTGCTGTCAGACTGGGGGGGAAGTATCTAGTGGGATCCAGTTCTGGGTCCAGTAAATGACTTGGATAATGAAGTGGAGAGTGTGCTTATAAAATCTGGGGATGAGACCAAGCTTGGGGTGGTTGAAAGCATTTGGGAGGACAGGTTTAGAATTCAAAATGACCTTGATAAACCTGAGAACTTGGCCTGAAATCAATAAGGTGAAATTCAGTAAAGAAAAGTGACAAGTACAGTACATAGGAAGGAAAAAATCAAATGTGCCACTACAAAATGAAGAATAACGGGCTATGTGGTATTACTGCTGAAAAGAATCTGGAAGTTTTGTAGTAGATCCCAAACTGAATTTGAGTCAACAATGTGATGCAGTTGTGAAAACGGGAATATCATTCTGCAGTGTATTAGTGCTGTATGTAAGACCTGGGAGGTGATTGTCCCACTCTACTCCACAGTGGAGAGGCCTCATCTGGAACATACTTTAATGGAGATGTGGACAAACTGTGGAGAGCCCAGAGCAAATCAACAAAAATAATTTTAGAAAACCGGACTTCTCAGGACAGGTTTTTTAAAAAAGGGGCATGTTTAGGCTTGAGAAAAGACTGAGAGGGACCTGATAAGTCTTCACTCTGTTAAGGGCTGTTATAAAGAGACCAGGGATCAATTGGTCTCTGTGTCCACTGAAGGTAGGACAAGAAGTAATGGGCTTAATCTGCAACAAGGGAAATTTGGGTTAGATATTAGGAAAAGCTTTCTAACTATAAGGATATTTAAGCACTGACTTCAAAGCAGGGTTGTGGAATCCCTATTGTTGGAACTTTTTAAGATTGTTGATTAACACCTGTCAGGGATGGTCTAGTTATACTTGGCCCTGCCTCAGCGCAGGGCCTTAGACTAGATGACTTCTTCAGGTCTCTTCAAACCCTACATTCCTAGAAATAATAAAATTATAGAGTTTCAGCTTCATGCCACCCTTTAAATATAAAAATAGAAGTGCTCATGTTCTCAGATTTTCAAGGTAATATCTCCACAGACAATTATTGGAAACTTTCTGGGGAAAAAAGCTAAATGCTAAATGAAATATCAGCCTCTTGGATGATGATCATGGGAGACTTTGAAGGGAGCCTTTACCTACTTACTCTGAATTCCCACTCTACCTGCTTACTCCACATAGATTCTTAGATTCCAAGGACAGAAGGGACCATTGTGATCATCTAGTCTGCAGTTTTCTATAACACAGGCCATAGAACTTCCCCCAAATAATTCCTTTTGAACTAGAATATATCTTCTTTTAAAATCAAGATTGAATTTTTTTTAAAAGATATCAAGAGATGGAGAACCCACCTTTATAACCCTTGATAAATTGTTCCAATGGTTAATTACCCTCACTGTTAGAATAGATTCTGACTGGAAAAAAGCTATACATATAGCTTCAATTTCCAGCTATTGGAGCTTGTTATACCTTTGTCTTCCAGACAAATATTTGTTTCCTGTGCAAGTACTTATAGACCATGCTAGTCATCCTTTAACCTTCTCTTTGTTAAGCTAAAGAGACAGACCCAAGGAGCTCAATCGCTATAAAGCATGTATGCATTTTCATTTAGCTATATTAGAATACACCTTGCTTGTGCCAGCTGTTCAAGTGCTCTTTATCAGTGACTAGTCTTCATTATTTACCACTCCCCCACATTTTGTCATCTGCAAACATTACCACTGATGATTTCATGTTCTATTCTAGGTCCTTGATAAGAGTGTTAAATAGTGTAGGTCCAAGATCTGATCCCTTCAGGACCCCACTAGGAACACACATGCTTTATAATTACTATCTGTTTACAATTACACTTGGAGACCTATCAGTTAGCCAGTTTTTAATCTATCTATTTTGTACCATGCTAATTTTGGGTTCTAATTTTTCATCAAAACATGCCAAGTCTAAATATATTACATCAACAATACTAAATGTATCTAGCAAACATATAATATAAAAACTAATCAAGTTAGACAAGATCTCTTTTCAATAAACCCATGTTGATTGGCATTAATTACATCACCCTCCTTTAATTCTTCGAGTCTTGTATTAGCTGCTCCATTATCTTGGCCAGGATTGAAGTCAGGCTGACAGGCCAATAAATACCCAGGTCATCCCATTTACCGTTTTCTCGATCCATTCATCCTAAACATATTAATCCCAAATTTCAGGCTTCCCTCTTCATCAGAAGCCCACTCCAGCTGTTTTATATCAATACTGAACAAATGATTATTTATATAATTTCTGTTGTTATGGCTCCCCGAGCCCCCACTTGGGATTGGAACACCACCCTGTATCAAAAGGCCTTTCAAGTCTCTAATTTTTATCAGTTTTATTATGGACAGTCACTCAGTAGTCGCTCTATAGTTCAGGTTGCATTTTGATCCTGTTTGTAACTCAAGAAATTCTCCTGCTAAATAAATTAAAGTCTTTAAAGAGTTTTGAATGTGGGATCCTTGTAAAAATGGTTAAATTTCTAAAGTTTTGTGTCCTTTATAAACATTGAAATCACATTACAACACAAGTTGTAATATACATTGAACAATATTGATTTGTACAATAAGTCATTCCTGCCCTTGAAAACAACATAAATATTTTACTATTATTCCATAATGATACAATTTCTATCCTTAAAACAAAGAGAGAGAAAGCATCCTGACAGGTATTCACTGACAGAGCCCATCTGTGAAATCTCTGGGTGAGGAGAGGATTTTTACTTCTGTATCCTTTTTCAGGGCAGTTGTGGGAGCAGGAAAAAAACTCTCAGAATTGATAGAAACAGAGAATGGATTTCAGCACAAAATATTTGCAGTGAATTGTCACCATCCTCCCCTCTTTTTACACTGTCACTCCTTTCCTTAGGCAAAATCAAGTGTATGGTCTCATGACTAGATTTATAATCATTAGATTTTTAAAATACATTTTGGGTTCTTTTTTAGTTGCTTTTTGGTATTTGAGTCCTTAAGCATTCAGATTTTGAACTGTCTCTGCAGCCATGAGGCCTAGAAGCTTAGGGGTTTTTTATTAGTTGAAAGTTGAGATTTTTCATATGATCATCTGATTCCAGTAGATAGAGCTTAAAAAACAAAAACACCCCCCTTCCCCACCCAAAACCTTGACTCAATAAAATCATGAGTCAACAACTCTACATTCTTAAAAGCAGTTTGATACTTCACTCGTTGGTCCTAGTTCATGTTGTACATCTAAACTTAGCGTCAGTATATGCTGAACTTTCAAACACCATTGGATTACAACATCTTTGAGAGAGTGTGGACTAGGGGCCTGACCTCAATTTTCAGATAGGAAGACTTGTGCCTGGAAGGGAGAAGCAGACCCAATTCAGCTATGAAATGCACCTAGACTCTGACTCAGGAAAGCATTTATATGGTATCTTAAGCATATGCTTAACTGCTTTCCTGAATTGAGGCCATAACACTCCATATGCTGAAAGTAACTCTCACATAGTTGGGTCCATAACATCTTCTTCAATTTAGTCTTCAGTGCAGGAAGACTTGCATACAGAGTTCTTAAATAAAATAGGTAAATGGTGCTCTACATACATCTTTCCTTGCCTGTCAATACTTCTCCAGCTGATACCAAGTCTCAAGTGAGCTCATGCCAACAAAATGTGCTGATGAACTTCTGTGCTTTGTCCCTGTGCACCATAAAAAAAAACCTGGACTAGCTCTGCTGTAATATAGTCCTGATGAGAAGGATGACAGCTTGGAATCCATTTTTATTTTGACTTATTACTTTATATCACACAGTAATACCAGCCATAAGGACTTGTATTTCTTATGTGAATGTTAACACACTGTAGTGTGATATAATGTATAACTGGCTATTTTTTGAGACCATAGTGAATACTGTTTCATTTTGGTTTTACTGTGGCATGTTAAATATTAGGTGTAAGCACATTATAGTCTAACAGGATATATTTCAATATGAAAATCTGCTAGCAGTTTTACACCAATTATTGCTTTTTCTACGCAGTCTGTCTCCAGGGGCTGGAAGTTATTGTGTCTTTTTACATACTGTGGCAGATAGAGAGGAATTCTGAACTGAGAGAGCTACTGCTATCTTCTGATATAATCACCAGCCAACCATAAATAAAAGATTATATTTACTAGCTGAAAAGATGAAATGGAATTAGTTACTGTTATGTTTATTATATCATTGGATAAACATATCCACTGCAGTCAAGATTCTTTGAAGCTTCTAATTTAAATAAGTAAAAGCCAGGTATGTCATTATGAGATGGTACAATCTACATTATGAAGGTAGATTTCTATTAAAGTGTCAGGAGTTGCTGCTGTTTTGGAAGTTTTTATACAACATTTTATAAAATCTTTTTTATAGTATGCTGCAGTAGATACATGACTTAGAATGGGCAGAATCGTTCTGGATGAAACAGTCATAGTTAAGAACAGGTTTTCCTTTTAAGGATCCTGTTGTTAGTAAGTTATTTGTTGTTGGAAATATAGGGGAAAAAATGTTTTTTCTCTTATTTTCTTTTATTTGTTTGCTCATTAGGATGCCAGATGGAGCTAGAATATTCATGATATGCAACTTTTTTTTTTTTTTAAATGCAGTGAACATTGTACTTATCACTTTAAGGCTATGTCTACACTAGCATGCTTATTGGTTGGGAAAGGGGGTGAAAAACACTCCTAACTGATGAAATTACACTGACAGATGTGTTGGTGTGGATAGTGCTATATTGATCTGCTGCCGACACAGCTACTGTGACTCATTGGGGGTGGTTTAATTATGCCGACATTGAACTGTCTCCTGTCAGCATAAAGCAGCTATCAAGGAGACACAAATGAAATAAGTTTGTCATTTTCTGTCACAAAAAATCAGAAGTATAGTGTAACAGAGTAGTACAGTGTACTACTCTGAAACCAGAAGTATAGTGTAACTTGCTGAACTAGGTGTGTAGTTGTATATTTAGTACTGTGGCTCATGACCCTGGACACAGAGGTTCAAACACACAAAAACATTCATTGTTACAAGATGTGACTGATAATGTAAACTTACTTTAAAAAAGGGAGGATTTAGGTGATGGTACATCTTTACTAGCATCTAGTCCTGGACTGACTTGAGGAGGATCGTTATAATTTAAAATACAAAAAATAAGATTATTAAATGAATAATTATAAACATCAGTAAAACAGAAGATAAATGTTTACTACACTTCACTTCTCAACCCTTTATTTTCTCTTATTTTTCCACTTTGAAAAATATTATGTGGGAAATATGAGAGAAATAGTTTTAAATATTTAATTTTAAATAATTTCTATAAATAAAGCAATATCATACTGTTATTAATATAAACAATAATGCAAACAAGTATTCATATAAATCAAAATGTGTTTTATTGAATCAAGTGTTTGTAGATAGTCTGCTTTTGAGCCTCATGCCTCCAGTGTACCTCAGGTACAATTTTATGTTGCAAAGAAAACATACTGTTCCATCCTATTGCAAAATCAAACTCTCATTTTTGTTACTTAATATTAAGTGTTACTGACATGTCTGACTCACTCAATATTAGCAGAAAAATGTATTGCATGGCATCTGCTCTCTAATTTTTTGCACCACAGATTATTTTTTAAAATAGAAATTGAACATTTCTAGAGGAGATGTAGACTTTCCGTTTTACACCTTTAAGGGTTACAACCAAAAGACAAAATTTGAAAACTGATAAATATAATTATTATTGTATTTATAATTTGCCCCTTCCATTTTGCAAATTAAATCCATATTGTGTATGAAATGCCCGAGTGAAAATGAACAGTCAGAGGGATGTATGTTACATGTACCCCACACTTTCCATTGCATTTGGTGCATATAACTTATGGATAATGAGACTTTCTGTATTCATTTGTGTAGTATGAGGTTTTTCAACTAAGAAAATGATGGCTAACCAGCTATGCAAATCAGAATGTCAGAGGATTTATTTATTGCAATTTAGTACCCAGTTAAATTACACGTATGTGGTTAGGGTTTTAAAAGAGCACTGTAGTATCACGGATGGCAGTCTAACTTAGTAATTTTGTGTTCTATTTTCTGGATAAAATTCACTTAAGTTTGATATGAAATCTTCATATCATTGGGGTACAGCATGCTGATAATTTGTTAGTTTCACAGTCTGTTCCCTACCTTGATTTTGTTTGACATTCCATTTTCATTCAATCAGAAGGGAAGCAAAATCCACATATCACGCACCCTTTGTTTGGATCAAGTAAAAATACTTCAGGCTTTTTCATTTCTAAGTATTAAATATTGATGTAACTCTTACTATCAGACTGTGGCTGGAAATTTGATCAGCTGAAGGTGTCAGTTCTGCATTCTAAGTAGCTTAGTGTTAGTATGAAAATAAGGTATTTCAGAAGATTGAAAATTCTGTATCTACTTAGTCCATTGATTCTGAATATAACTTCTCCAAAAGTTTTAGTTGCTGACCGCAGCCGCAGGTTAATCTTTTTGTTTTTTGGTTTTTTTTCCAGTACTCCCATGAAATAAAAAGGAGACACTTCAGTTTCCACTCTAAGCTGTTTGTTCTTTAATTCTGACTTTATGTATAGAGATTATGTATGTAATCTACACTAACATGTGTCAATCTGGACCAGGTCTCATGAGAGAAACGGGGACATGGGCTGAAGAAGCTTTTTATTTGCATCGGTCACTTCCTATGTTTTAGCTACATGCAGATTCCCAATCTCCTTCATGTGCAGCGGCAGCCAGTCCACTTTTCTGGTAGGGGAACCTGGATGGGTGTAAGATATTAATCTTGCCAGTGCTGGGAACATTTCTAGTATTAGCAAAATTTGTTTCTTAAACAGGGGCGGCTGTATATATTTTGCCCCCCAAGCACAGCAGTCAGGCGGCTTTCAGTGGCACACCTGCAGGTGGTCCGCTGGTAACGCGGATTCAGCAGCATGCCTGTGTGAGGTCCGCCGGTCCCACACCGCTGCCAAATTACCATCGAAACCGCGGGACCGGTGGACCTCCTGCAGGCATGCTGCTGAAGGCAGCCTGATGGCCGCTCTCACAGCAACCGGCACGCCGGCCCCAGCGGCTTACCGCCCCAGGCACGCGCTTGCTGTGCTGGTGCCTAGAGCTGCCTCTGTTCTTGAATTATGATATAATTTGCATTGCATATGTCCCTAGGTGCCAGGCCCCCTTGAGCTAAGCATTGTACAAACATAACAAAGAAAGAGTCACTGCCTTGAAGTGCTTATACTGTAAGTATCACTTTACATCTGTCTGCTTAGGGGCAGCCTGGCGACCTTGCTGGGACTGCCTGAATTCCTCCCAGCACCCTCTTACTCAAAGTCTGCTTCACGGAGTGGATTCTGAATGGTCTGTGCCTGAGAGAGTGGCTTTTCTGATGCAAAATGTGCTCTTAAATTATCTCAGATTCAGGGAGGTCAATCTTGGAAATTCTTTTTAGGTGCTAAAATAGATTTGTACCAATTTAACTATTTTGGTTAAAAAAAAATGTACACCCCTAATCAAAACAGCACAATAATGGTGTGTAGACCACTCCTTACTCACTAAGATATGGTTTTGTATCTGCAATTATTGTAGCCACCATGATGTGCTGTAACAGCATAATGTGCCCTTTCTTTGCCATACTCAGTGGTTCACTCCAAGAGAAAAAAAATCCAATGCAGATTGGAAACCCAAAGGACCCCATCCGTAATCAGTAATTGATAGATTCTAAGGCTGATCAGGACCATTGTGATCGAGTCTGACCTCTATAACATAGACCATGGAACTGACTCAGTATAATTTCTAGTACAATTAGAGCATATCTTTTAAAGAAACCTGCAATCTTGATTTTAAAAAAATGCCAGTGGTGGTTATTTACCACAATCCTTGGCAAATTGTTCCCATGGTTAACTACCCTCACTGTTAAAAGTGTGCATCATATATCCAGTCTGAATTTCTCTGGTTTAAACTTCCAACCATTGGAGCGTGTTATACCTTTGTCTGCTAGATTATAAAACTAGGGACTAATAGACTGGATCAAGTCACCCCTTTATCTGTTTTGTAAGGTTAAAGAGGTTGAGTATCTTGAGTCAGTCACTATAAAACAGGTCTTTTAGTCCTTCAGTCTTTCTCCTGGCTTTCCTCTGAACCCTCTGCAATTTATCAACATCTTTCTTGAATTGTGGACACAAGAACTAGAGTATTCTAATAGTGGTTGCACCAGTGCCAAAGAAAGAGGCAATATAACCTCCCTATTCCTACTTGAGTTTCCTCTGTTTATGTAGGAGGCCTATGAAACTCCTTAATTTTCTTTGAGATTACTGCTTTGTTGCACCCTTAGAATCAGTAGCTCAAAGACCTGGTAATTGGTAATACCCATCAGACAAGATTTATCTAGCAGCAATGCTGTTTCTTACATGTGTGGACCTGTTCATATCATGGAGCAACAAGAAAATCCAGGCTTGCATCTTTGGACATTGATAGTTGTATGGACATCTTTTTGTTTCCTCTATTGGTACTGAGCCCCAAATGTCAGCCACAGAACCAGTATTCTAAATTATTGCCAGTGGGTGAACTATGAAATACTCTTCCATCTTTCTGGAACATCAAAAATGTCAGCCATACATATGGTGGTTAGCGCCTCTTCTTGTAAATGACAGCTCCTGTTTATGAACACTCCCTGCCCCCCCAATTAAAGAGGCAAGATCTGGCCATTTCCTCTCATTTTACGCTTGTAATCCTGTTTGTCTGGTAAGGCTGATAATGTACGGGTTCTCACAAATTCATTTGAGAAGACTTTAGAGGGAATGATGGCACATGCTCTTTAGAACACCTCTGTAATAATCCTATTGTATCTGATGACAACAGGATTAGGCAGCACCACGGAGGTGCTGGAAGAAGAACTCAATGGAAGAAGAACTGAATGCATTTAATCTCAGGAGAAGATGGGAACCTGGCACATGTCTATATGGTTATTTTGCTTTGCTATGTGTATAAGGCTTGCCTCTCACTTGTAGTTTTTCTTCTTATGTTTAAATTTATATTGTAGTCAGTGGGCAGGGACCTTGTGTTATGTCTTGTAAAGTGGCTAGCACACTTTTGGGTGCTATGAATAATTCACAAGTTTGGCAGCTTACCTAAAGTTTCCTGTTACTGTGATACTTTTGGGGTTCACTCAGACATATGTGCTGACTCCGTAGGTGCCCCAGGGCTAGAGCACCCCTGGGAAAAAATCGTGGGTATGTGACATTGCACCCCATAAAACTTTTTAGAAATATGCTTATGAGTGTAAATATGACATAACTGGAATATGTTTTATGCTAGATATGCCATGTAACACATTTCTGAAAAGGTTATGGTGTACTGAATATATTCATTCTATTTATATGCATGTATCATTTTTATATCTGAAGTTGTGAGCATTGGCTCTATGCTTGTATTTGCTGTAGGAAGCACATAAAGCAGATTTGGTCAACATAGTGTGAAGGGGTTATTCAAGTAATTGGGAGTACTTAACTAACAGTGGACTTTGGGAGATGCCAGTCCTCATCTAAGCTTTCCTGGGAACTTCAAACTAACATGTAAACAATGACATTGGCCTGCAAAAAGCTGAATCATTCATGGACATGTGACTTGCCCAGGTGACTGCAAAACTCCATCTTGTTGAAGGGATTTTACACAGGAGAAGAGAGGCCTTTCCACCTACATGAGTGACTATATAAGCCCCTGGAAATCCCTCCATTTTGTCTTCAGCTGGCTCAGAAGATAGCCTCTCCACCCCAAAAGAACTGCCTGAAAGAAACTGGAACCAAGGACAGTAACTACAGGGGTGTGAATAATTGCTGGACCCAGACTAGGAAGAAGTCTAGTTTGTGAAAGAAGCTTATTGGAACATTTCTGAGGGTGAGATTTACCTGCATTTAGATTCCTACTGTATTAGGCTTAGACTTGCATGTTTTTGTTTTATTTACTTTGTTCTGTCTGTTATTGCTTGGAACCACTTAAATCCTACTCTTTATGGTTAATAAAATCATGTTTGGCTTATTAATTAACCCAGAGCAAGTAATTAATTCCTAGGGGAGCAAACAGATGTGCATATCTCTCTATCAGTGTTATAGAGGGTGAACAATTTGAGTTTACCCTGTATAATCTTTATACAGGGTAAAATAGATTTATTTGGAGTTTGGACCCCATTGGGAGCTGGGTATCTGGGTGTTACGCCTGCAGCTTGTAGGGGACATGGTTCAGACTTGGATCTATGTTTGCAACAGGCAAGTATATCTGGCTCAAGCAGGCAGGGTACTGAAGTCCCAAGCTGCCAGGGAGAATGAACTCAGAGGTAGTTCCAGCACATCAGGTTGCAGTCTCAAAAGGGTCTCTGTGACCCAACCTGTCACAGGGTGCTTAGCACCCACTGGCAGCCGGCACCTCCCATCTGCTGGCGGCTCTGCCGATCAACTCCTTCCCCTCCCTCCCAGCACCTCGTGCATGCCACGATCAGCTGTTTCACAGTGTGCAGGAGGTGCTGGTGGGGAGGAGCGGGGACAAGATTTGCCCAGAGGAGGGGGTGAAAGTGGATGGGAAGGGGGGCTGGGGTGGAGCAGGGGGTTGTGCACCCCCAGGGCCTGGAGGAAGCTGATGCCTGTGTACCCCCCAGGGCCTGGAGGAAGCTGATGCCTGTGTACCCAGACCAGTAAGGGATTGTCATTGCTTGCCCTGTAACCTTGGGTGCTTTGGTGCTGTGCAGCTTTTGCTTAGACTCCTGACACTAGCAGCCCGTTCACAGTAAAGTGGTCTCACCCTGACTTCCACCAGCCAGATTATTCCTTGCAGGGTAACACCAACCGCATTTCAGTTCCAAGTCTCCCTTTCAGTGTCTGGTCCCTCTTGCTGGACCCTCACAGAAGTTATCAAGTTTGCTGCCTCCAAAGAGCCAGCCTGTTGTTTTGGCTGAGGATTTTACCCATCAGTTTGATACACAGTGCTGAGATGCATTTGTAATAAAAACAGTAACTTTTTATTAACAAAGAATAGATTGAAGAGAGAATAAGAATAGAAGACATAGGTATGGGTACAAATAAAACAAAACATAATTGTTAGTCACTAGTAATCAATTTCAGTAAATTAAAATTTTTGTCAAAGCAGTTTTCTCTCCTATAGTCAGATTCCAGCTACTTTTGCCTCCTGGGTTAAAAGGATCTACTTTTTCATGAAGTCAAAGGGTGCTGCCCTATTTGTCTTCTAGATCATGGCTACCCCAGAATCTTTCAGCAGTTCCTTGTATCCTCAAAATTTATCTTTGAAAACAATGTCAGGAAGCCCCCCTTGGGTCTCATCTTTGTTTCCACTGGGGAACTGACATTATGCTAATTTTTGCAGTCCCCTGTGATTTTACAAGCAAATGATCTTCCTGGAATCCACAATGCAAATGAATAGCCCATTGTTCTTGGCCACAGCTAGCTTGATTTTCAATTGAGCCCAAGAGGTGCTGGCCAGTTTCTTTTGTCTGAGGGAAAAAAAACACATCCTGTTTTTCATCCTTGGTCTGCTTGGACTCCAGAACATAATATCAGAGAGTATCCGTAATTCCACATACAGCATCACTGCATACATTTCACAGTGACATTAATGACCAGCTGGTGTTAGTTTTCTAATGATACATTACAAGATACTTTTTAATTAAATATGACAGCAGTGTGTGAGGTACTTTGAACTGGTCAGGCCTGCTAAGTTTCCCTGTTCCATACTAGGGAGCCCCCTGGTATCTGGCACTGGGGTCATCTTAGGATCACAGTTACCAGCTTTATACTGAAATCCAAGTGGATACAGATGTGACTGCATTAATGTTCTCAGCATTTTTATTGCCATAGTTTTCTGAACTCTTTTGGGTTTAATTACATTGTATATTTATGTATATTTTAACTTATCCTCAAAATTTAAGCTACAGTATACTACAGGTTTCAGCCCTATTTAGTGTGCATCACAGTGCCAAACTTGCTGCTGCATAATCATATACAATTTTGCCATTAAAGTAGCTCTGAGCTAGCAAAATCCTGATCACCATGAGAAGAAACTAATCCATATAGGAATTCAGGCTTAAGGATAAATCTAAATCTTTTTTGTTCTAAGACACACACACATTTCTTAACTTAAAGGAACATGAGCCACCTGTTTTTAACTGAGCTCTCTCTGCTTTTTTACTTACATTGTTGATTTTAGCTCTAGGATTGGCAGACAGTGGGGTAAATGACTAGGAGGGAGTAAGTACAGCAAGTAGTCTGGGACTGATTCTGGCTGTGTATTGTCTGAGCATGCCAAATTACCTGGCAGTAGCAATGGGGAGATGGTGAGAGACTCTGTCTCCCCAATGATTCTATCTTATTGGGAAAGTAACATACACATCATAGTACACAAAGGAGATGAACCTCTGTCCCTAATTCACAATATGTATTTGATAGCCAAGGAAGATGAGCAAAATGAGGGAGTGTTTTTTTCCCCTCAGCTTTAGGAAAAAAATTTCACCCAGCCAGATGAAGCTACTTTCTTCAATGGACAATGAGGATGACCCATCAGCCACCACTCTACTTGATGATCTGACTAGTTTATGAAGTATGGTATCTAAGTTGAGTCTTTGAAAAACAAATTTAGAATGTTGTTTCCACAATTGTCAATCTTATAGAGGAAGCAGAGACTCTAAATAGATTCCAGGGGTCCTGACACATAATTAGTAATTCAACAAATGTTCCACCAGCTTTAAAATGATCATTCAGACAGGGACTATCAAATCAGTCACCTACAACCACCACCATCACCTTTTTCCCACCCCTTTATTGTTCTGGGAAGCATACCCTCAGTTATCTCCAAAACCTCTTGTCATAATTCCCAATTCTGGACCTTAGCGTCCAAAATATGGGTATTAGTATGAATTCCCCTAAGCTTAATTACCAGCTTAGATTTGATAGGCTGCCACCAATCAGGACTTAGAGTAGAGCGCCTGATCGACTCTTGTCTCCCCCAAAACCCTTCCCTGGGGGTCCCAAGACCCAAATTCCCTGAGTCTCACAACAAAGGGGAATAAACCATTTCCTTCCCTCTCCCTCCTTCCTCCCCAGCTCCTTCCCGCCCTGGGAACACTAGGAGATCACCTGATTCAACTCAGTGAATCTAACACAAAGAGGAACTTTACCATCCCTCCCTCAGGCAATACAGACTCAAGCTTCTTTGAGCCTTAACTAGGAGAAAACACTCAAACAGGTCTTAAAGCAAAGCTTTTAATAAAAAAAGAAAGAAAAAAGTAACAGGTTTATCTCTGCATTTTAGATGGTAAAAAGTTACAGGGTCTTTCAACTTATAAACAATATAAAGAAACTTTCTTCAGCAGAAACACAATTTAAGCTACTTTCAGCCAGTACACACATGCAAATGAAAAAAAAAACAAATTAAAAGACTGTGACCGCCTTTTCTACTTACAATTCTGAACAGATAAGAGATTGTAGCAGGGAGATTGGCAGAAACCTGGTTACACCTCTAGCCCCGTCCAGGACTCAGAGAGAACAAGGCCAAACCCAAAACCCACAAACAAAGGCTTCCCTCCCACGAGATTTTAAACTATCTTATCTCCTGATTGGTCCTCTGGTCAGGTGTTTGGGGTCCCTGTTTGTTAACCCTTTACAGGTAAGAGAGACATTAACCCTTAACTATCTGTTTATGACACCTCTATCATACAGATGTCTTTAAGGAGATCTATTGTTGCTGGTGGGATTTTAATCCGTCCATCTCAGCGGAGAAAAGCACTGTACAATCTTGAAAGAAAGGTTCAAAATGTTAGAGTTTTTGGAACCAATGTTCCACTCTTGATCTCTGTCAAGATATAATAGTGGTGTCATATTCTGGTGAATTGTGTTGCCATTAGGCTGTGGTCAGTGAACACTAGGGGAGAGACTGAAGGAGCAAGCAGGAAATGAGTTAGTGGTTGTTTTTGGTCTAGCAGCACTTTAGATATCTTCAGTAACTGATATCACTGAGGATGGTAAAGGATGTGGCTTGTACTATACCTATAGATGCATATTCATATGCAGTCAGCTTGATTCAGCCAAGATCTTTACATAGCACCTGTGGAAGTTTTCCCTATATCTAGCAGGAAGAGAATGCATGAGGAGCTGTGCCTGCTAGAATAATAGAAATTATCAATAGGAAAAGATCGTCCAAGTCCATAAATATGCCCAATGAAGAATGTTCTTGAGTATATATATTTTTTTCTAATGTATTTTCAAATTTCCCAAAGGATGGACCATTCACTATTTTTTCTTGGGACACTTTTCTATAGTCATAGAAATTTCAGTGTTAATTTTTTTTTCTTGATACTCTGCTTAAATTATCTGTCTTTGTATGTTCAGTGGCCCATCTATTAGGAAGTCCTCAAAACTTCATTGTATGTTTTAAGTAACTGAAGAAAATTGGTTTGGAAATCTGGACTAACCACCATGGATCTGAGATAGAGTGGGGCCTTGATAAGGGTGTGCCAGTTCTTGGGGTACCCAGGACCATGAGTCCCCATGCCCATGGTGGCTGGGTGTTAATTTTTTAATACCACCAGTCTATTAGCCACTCATACGCTCTCCTCCAGGGTATGCCAGCCCTTCTTTCACCTCTCTTCCCCTTCTGCTTCCCCCCTACCCCCATATCGTCCTTTGTTTAGCTTATGGAAAGAGTATAGATAGGTTAAGGAAACCAATTCTGTTCCTGTAATTCAATTTTCTCTGTTTTTAATAAATCTAGTTTAGAATGACTGTTGTGTATGGGTAATTTAATGTCCCTCAAAGAAAGAGCATGTTGCAGTCTCTGAGGAGAGGTGCTGTGAAGGGTAATTTAGTTTCTGGAGCCTAGAAACCTGAAACACACTCAGGGCTTGTCTACATCACAAAGTTGCAGCGCTGGTGAGGGGGTTACAGCGCTGCAACTTAGGAGGTGTACACATCTGCAGGGCATCACCAGCGCTGCAACTCCCTGTTTGCAGCGCTGGCCGTACTCCCGTTTTGTCTCGGGTGTAGAGGATCCAGCGCTGGTAATCAAGTGTAGACACTTACCAACGCTTTTCTTGACCTCCGTGGAATAAGCAGGTATCCCAGCATACCTGAGGAAGCCTCTCTGGTAATCAAGCAGGTCTCCTTCCCCGGTTTGCTCTCGCGTTCCCCGAACCCCCGTGCAAGCAGGTCTCCTTCCCTGCGGTTTGCAGGGGGGTTCGGGGAACGTGAGAGCAAACCGCAGGGAAGCTGGTCTCCTTCCCCCGTTTGCTCTCGCGTTCCCCGAACCCCAGTGCAAGCAGGTCTCCTTCCCTGCGGTTTGCTCTCGCATTCCCCGAACCCCCGAGCAAGCAGGTCTCCTTCCCTGCGGTTTGCAGGGGGGTTCGGGGAACGCGAGAGCAAACCGCGGGGAAGCTGGTCTCCTTCCCCGGTTTGCTCTCGCGTTCCCTGAACCCCCGAGCAAGCAGGTCTCCTTCCCTGCAGTTTGCAGGGGGGTTTGGGGAACGCGAGAGCAAACCGCGGGGAAGCTGGTCTCCTTCCCCGGTTTGCTCTCGCGTTCCCCAAACCCCCCTTGAAGCCGCCCAACAGCGCTGCAGTGTGGCCACATCTAACACCACTTGCAGCGCTGGTTGCTGTAAGTGTGGCCACTCTGCAGCGCTGGCCCTATACAGCTGTACTAATACAGCTGTAACAACCAGCGCTGCAAAATTGTAGATGTAGACATACCCTTAGTGTTTGTCAAGGGGCATGAACAGAGATGCCTGGTCCCAGTGAGTTGTGATGCTATTTGGCTATGGGAGAGAGAACACAAGGGGAAAAGATGAAATCAAGAAGAAGGTGAGAGTTGGTGATAGTGTCAGTGACAGTAACCTTCTAATTATTTGTACATCTCACCCATTGTAAGGGTGTGCCTACACTGCAGTTGGAGGTGTGATTGCTGCAGGAGTAGACATATCTGATCTAACAGCAGTGAAGCTGTGGCAGCACAGGCTTCAGCTCAGGCTTTCTGCCTGAGTAAGTACTCAGGGTCCTAGGTGAGCATGTGCTGTCTGTGTTGAAGCTGCTATAGGTACCTGTGCTAGCTAATAAAAGCTAGCACAGGTATGTCTATGTATGTACAATCACACCTCAAACTGCAGTGTAAACATATGCTTTGTGGCATGGTTGACCTATATCCATATTTAACTATTCCAGTTTTTCCTCAAGAATCAGTCCCTCCAGCTTCTTCAACAATTTGTTGCTCTTCTCTGGACAACCTTTAACTTGTCAATGTCTTTTCAGTGAGGTACTGCTCAGAAAAAGAATACAGTATTCTAGGTCCTATAGCACCAGGGCCATACACAAGGACTATTACCTCTCTCCTATAACATGATACTTCTGTACAGGTATGTAGCCCCAAAATGCACTGACCTCTTTCTGTTCTGTTGAAAACCTGACATTTGGTCAGTCACTCTTAACTTTCTTTCACCATTGCTGCTATCCAATTTTCTTTATCCTCTTGCATATTTTCTTCCGATATTATAGTAGTTTGCATTATCAAAGTTGAATTTTAATTTATGTCCGTGTTTCTGTTCTCCCTAGTTCCCTTTTTTATTTCTGTCCTCTCTGTAACTGGCAACACTTCCCAGTTAAGTAGTATCTACTTATTTCATTATGCTCTCTACTCTTATAGATTAATGAGTTAATGTAACAGATCTCTGTAACAAGCCACTGGACACCCTGGTATAAAAATGTGGAATCTTATTTCCCATTACTCTTTGGTTACAGATCTTGAGTCATTTTTTAGCCCATGAATGCTTGTAACAAATCTAATTTAAATTTAATTTTCAATTTGATTCCATGACCCCATTAAATTGCTTTAATAAAATCCAAATATTATTTTACCTGTTAATTTTATAATTTTACTTAAAGCAAATAAGTCTGCCTTGCCAGGCGTATTCTTTATAATCCCTGAATGCCACACATGATTCAATTGTCTTTTTAGATGTTTAATGTGTATTTCCTTCTCTGTATTTGTTCTATTGTTTTAGTAGGGACTGCATGGAAATTGCCTGCATCTCTTTTCTTTGCATTTTTGAAAGTCAATTCTACTTTTTTGATGGATCCAGTATTTAGGTTCTCATTTCTCCATAGATATGTGAAATTACTTGTAATAATATCTTGTTTATTAGCTATTCTTTAGAATATATAAGACCTCAACTGTCTGACTTCTTAAATTGAAAGACCAGGTGAGTGAGGTAATATCTTTTATTGGACCAACTTCCGTTGGTGAGGGGGAAAAGGTTCCATTTTACACTGAGCTCTTCTTCAGGTCAGCAGTTTTACATGAACTTCCAAACTTGTTCATTGTCTTTTTTTTTTTTTTTTTAAAAAGGATAGTTAATGAATATGGAAGTTTACCTAAAGCTGATTTCTATGCTTAATGCCCTCAGCCTAGTTAGTGGGGAGAGTCAACTGTAATTAACTCAACTTTCATTCTATGTAGCAGTTCACCTTTAAGCAAAGATTAAATATTACAGTAATCTCAAGGAATCCTTGGTCATTTCATAAATACCTTTTTTTTTCAGTAGCCTGCATACATTGTACTGCACTTATGTCATAAACAGATAGCTAAGAGTTAATGTCTCTTTCACCTGTAAAGGGTTAACAAACAGTGACCTGCAACACCTGACCAGAGGACCATTCAGGAGACAAGATACTTTCAAATCTGGGTGGAGGGAAGTTTGGGTGTGAGTTCTTTGTTTTTGGTCTGTTGTCTCTGGGTTTTGAGAGTGACCACACGTATCTACAGGCTCTCTAATCTTCTGTTTCCAATTTGTAAGTACAGAGGTAGAAAGACAATATAGGCTTTTACATTGTTTTTCTGTATTTGCAAATGTGTAGTTTGCTGGAAATATTTTAAATTGTATTTTTTCTGGATAAGGCTATTTATCCATTTTCTATAAGCTAAAATACCCTGTAATATCCCATCTTAAATTTACAGAGATTATTTTTTACTCTTTTGTCTTTTATTAAAAACTTTCTTTTTTAAAGACCTAATTGATTTTTTACTCCTTGTTAATGCTAAGGTATTGAGTCTGTATTCCCAAAGGACTTGGTGGGAGGGAACGGTAAATTTCCTCTTTGTGTTAGATTCACGGAGCTTGAATCTGTATTGCCTGTGGATGAGGGGGAGAAGGGGGAGAGAAACCTGATCTCTCTTTGTTGTGTTTCAAGGAGTTAAAGCATGGTAATCTCCTGGTGTACCCAGGCAGGAAAGATCTGGGAGGAGGTAAAGAGTGGGGAGGGAATAGTTTATTTCTCCTTGTTGTGAGACTCAAGGAATTTGGGTCTTGGGGTCTCCAGGGAAGGTTTGGGGAGACCAGAGTTTATCAGGTACTCAGAATCCTAGTTGGTGGCAGCCTATCAGATCTAAGGTGGTAATTAAGCTTAGAGGAATTCATGCTAGTATCTCATTTTTCTGGACTCTAAGGTTCAGATTTGGGAAAGAATACTATGACATGGTGACAGCGTGTGGGAAAGATAAGAATCCAAAAGCCAGTAAGATTATAATTTTTCTTTTTCTCTGCTAGCTGCTTGTAGCAGAGAGAGGGTTTTCAAAACTACAGCCAGAGATTTTTTTTTCTTTCTCCTTTCTGGCTTTGCACAGAGATTGCCTCAGGCAAGGGCCGTTAAGGTTTAACGAGGGTCATTTGTTAAACAATAGAATTCCAACTGTGAGTCAACAGAAACTCCAGCAGAACACATATGCAAATTAAAAGTTTTTTTGTTTCTAAGTTATCGAGAAAGGACTAAAAAAAAAAAAGACTTTTGCTAAGCCAACCCCAGGAGACAACAGAGAGCCAGCAGTTCAGAAAAAAAAAACACCAGAGGGCACCCCAATACAAGAAAACAGGGATCATGACTTCCAGGGCAAAAGTGGATGCAGAGAAACAAATCAAAGAAGCAGACCACAGGTGACAATTGGAAAAAAGAGAAAAAGAGGTGGAGTTGAAAGAAAGGGAAGAAAACATCAAACTGGCAGCCCACAAAAGAGAACAAGCAGCCAAAGATGCAGCCCACCAATGAGAGAGCAAGAAACACCACCAAGAAATGGAAAAACAGCAAAAAGAACTGGAAAAACAACAAAAACAGAGTGAAGAGAGGGGGAAAGAGAGAAAGCATGAAATGGACTTGGCGCAGGCCAGGCAGGATGCTCCAGCCAGTCCTAACAACCCTGCGCCAATGATTGTTCCACATCACAAGAAATTTCCCACCTACAAGGCAGGTGATGACACTGAGGCCTTCTTAGAAAATTTTGAAAGGGGCTGCCTTGGGTACAGCATCTCTGAAGACTAGTACATGGTAGAACTGAGGCCACAGCTCAGTGGACCCTTAGCAGAGGTGGGGGCTGAAATGCCTGAGGAGAACATGAATGATTATAAACTTTTTCAAACCAAGGCCAGATACAGAATGGGGATAACACCTGAACATGCCCGTCGGCGGTTCAGAACCCTAAAATGGAAACCAGATGTGTCATTCCCCCGACACGCCTACCACATTGCAAAGAATTATGAGGCCTGGATATCAGGAACAAAGGTTAACAATCTGGACGAGCTGCACCTCCTGATACAAATGGAGCAGTTCTTAGATGGTGTTCCTGAGGAAATAGAGAGGTACATCCTAGATGGAAAACCCAAAACGGTAATCAAGGCGGGGGAGATTGGAGCCAAATGGATGGAAGTAACCGAAAAGAAAAAAGCTACTGTCAAGGGGAACGAATACCCCAGAGGGCACACCGACAATAAACCCTACAACCAAGGGCAGCCGAAGACCCCACCTACAACCCAAGGAAAGCCCCAGACTACCTATTATCCCACCTCACCAGTCTCCAGTAACCCACCTTAACCCAGTGACCAGTCAGCTGGAAGATGCTTTAAGTGTAATGAACTGGGACATATAAAGGCCAACTGCCCAAAGAACCCCAACCGAGTGCAAGTCATTACGCCACCATCACACCAAATATCTCCAGGCCAGATGCCTCTCAAATACCCTTGCAGTGAAGGGAAAATTTGAGAGTGGGTGGAGAGACACGGGGGCACAAGTGTCAGCTATCCACCAATCCTTTGTGGACCCCAAATTCATCAACCCAAAGGCCCAAGTGACAATTTACCCCTTCATGTCACAAGCTGTAGACTTGCCTACAGCTGAACTGCCTGTTCAGAACAAAGGCTGGTCAGGAATGTGGACTTTTGCAGTCTATGACAATTATTCCATCCCCATGCTACTGGGGGAAGATTTGGCCAACCAGGTGAAGCAGGCCAAGAGAGTGGGAATGGTTACACGTAGCCAAACCAGGCAAGCTTCCAGACCCATTCCTGTTCCTGAGCCGTCCACAGAGGCCCCATCTGTGTTACCAGAGACCCAGACAGAGCTAGTGGACCCGGATACCCTGCCAACCACTAAAACAGCCACAGTGCCTCCAGTCCCAGACCAGGAACTGGAAAAGCAACCAGCACCAGAACCGTTGCCAGCACTGACACCAGCGCTTGCAAACCCATCTTCAACCCCAATGCCAGAGGATGCCAGCGAGCCTAAACTGGCAGAAGCAGCAGACAACCACACCCAAGAGGCTCAGCCAGAGCCTAAAATACCCCCTGGTGCACCAGCGGAGAGCGGCTCACCAGCAACGGAAACAACCCCATCACCTACATCGCTTCCAGAGGGACCAAGCCCAAGTCCACAGTCTAAGGAAGAACTGGCGTCTCCAGCTTCAAGGGAACAGTTCCAGACTGAGCAGGAAGCAGATGGTAGCCTGCATACATTGTACTGCACTTACAACTTGCAAAATACACCAGGACTTTAGCTTATACACTGACGCTGCAATATAACATGCAGAGTGCTGTACTTGAAATGTTAAACTTAGGTCCCTTTTGCTCATCTGTGGTGGCTGAAATTAAAGATCCTAGAGATCTTGCATAAAGGGGGCCGGGAAAGGGAGTAGAGTGATAACCGCAACGTCCTGGTCAATATTCCTGTGCTCCCATAAATAAAATAGATTCTGCTGTCCAAAAGAGTGAGAGAGCTTTTGTTGAGTGCATGATGACCCATTTTGTGTATGTAGTCAGTACCTAATAAATTGCCTTGTAAATTATTTAGGGCAACCTGAGTATGAAAGTGAAATACAAAATTCTAATCTGAAGTGGGTACTGGGGTTCTGAAACTTCTTTCAAAGGGGTTTCAAGAAAATCCACAGGACACTTCTTGCTTCTTGTTATGGAAGGGTTGATTTCATGGGAGTTAGGCAAGAAAACACTTTTTTGAAAATACCACTAGGCACCTATCTGCATCTTTTGGCAGGCCCAATACCTTTAAAAATCTGGCCTTTGAAAACCTAAGTCTTATTGAAAGCAAGTGGAGCATAGGCTCCTGTCAAAGTTCCTTCCCCACTCTTAACTTTAGGGTACAGATGTGGGGGACCTGCATGAGAAGCTCTAAGCTCAATTACCAGCTTAGATCTGGTCTGGCTGCCACCATTTACAAGCACTTCCTTCCTTGGGTAGCCTTGAGAAACTTCACCAATTTCCTGGTGAACACAGATCCAAACCCCTTGGATCTTGAAACAAGGAGAAATTAACCATCCCCCTGCCTTTCCTCCACCAACTCCTGATGGATCCAGATCCAACCCCCTTCTATCTAAAAACAAGGAAAAATCAATCAGGTATTAATAAAAAGGCTTTTAATTAAAGAAAAGAAAGGTAAAAGAAAACCCTCTGGGAGAGATTAGCATACCAGCTACTCTCACAGACAACAGATTCAAAACACAGAGGATGTTCCCCTGGGCAAAAACTTAGTACACCAATGAAAATACCCAAATACCCAATTTGATTCTACCTCTAATTGCACAAGACAGATTACAAAGAAATGAACATAACCCTATTTATTCCTTTCTAAAACTTACTACTCTGATAAGAGGCTGGTTCCTTGATCTTTTTCACTCCTACTGAAACTGAAAACTCAACAAAGGAAAAAACCCTCCTTCCTTTTGACACATCTTATTCCCCCATTGGTTCCTCTGGTCAGATGTCAGCTAGGCTAGGTGAACTACTTAACCCTTTACAGGTAAAAGAGGCATTAACCCTTAACAGTGGAGCATAGGCTCCCAAGTCAGTTTTGAAAATAGGATTTAGTATCCTAAACCACTTAGCTGCTTTTGAAAATTTTGTGTGTAATCTGTACTGAGGGCGAGAATTGTGTGTGCAGGGGAGTATTTTGTTTTGGTGATTTTGGAGTTTTATTTAAAATAAAATAAGTAGACACTGCTGTGTATTTTTATATTAAAGAAAGTAAGTTTGGAGAAGTGTTCCTTACATTGGAGACCATGCACAATGAGGCCCTGTGCTCATTTGTGGGCCTTTAAACACTACCTTAAATAATAAAGAATAACGATTAGACATTGAAAAGCTATTTTAGGACAGTTTTGGAGGTGTTTTATGTTTTCTACTTTTCATTTGATTTCACACTCTCGAGTCCTGCTGTAGGATCATGATAACCAAGGCTTCATGGAGTAGGATACAAGAAATAGTCTCATTAAAAATCCCCAAATAACACCTTGAAACATTTGCTAAAATATTGTTATTTCTAAAAGGTAGCATGTACAGAATACATGCTGGGGTTGGATGTGGGTTCTTACTGGCACATATTTGTTGTGATTTTCATAAATCACTTGTAGCTTTGTCACCTATGAGCCATTGTAGTTCCAAGCCACTGCCAAAATGAAGTTTAAACTACTCCACACTTTATTACATTTATATAAAATATATAGTTAGTAAAACATGGTTTCCTATGTACAGATAAAACTGATGCACTCTTCTCAGCCTAGACTTGTCTTATCTATCACCGTATAATAGTGGTAGCTAATAACAAAAACCACCAGTGACACTTTTCTTATTGAGCTGAGAAATCCAACAATTAGAATATGCTTTGACTGTTAAGGCAGAAAATGTATTAAGGCTTTTTCTTTCCCCCCCCCCCCAAATAATGTTCGGATGTTAATAAGACAAAGTACTGATGGAGAATACTGTTTGTTGGCAAGATGCATTATGTTGCCTAAAGCAATCGTAAACTTTACTCATCAAAATACTCCATCTAATTATGTTAGAGAGAGCCAGGCATGAGAATTAGTCCATAGGCTGGCCCAAAGTAATCTCTGTATCCATAACCTTCAGCAGTAATTAGTTTGCTTTTCCTTAAACCATTATGAATGACTTTCTTATTTTGTAACTTCTTTTGAGCTATACGGTTCTAGATTATAAGGAGTACAGGGTAAAAAAAAAACCCATTCTCAGCTTTTACATTTTTCCTTCATTTTTCCTACATTTTTCCTTCCCTGAAATAGAGCCTGTGTATCATCTTTGCATTCTGCTTATGATACAGTGAATTACAGTAATCCATCCTGGACGTGACACATGCTTTGACAGCTATGGCTAGGTCCTCATCTGGGAGAAAGGGACAAAGTTTCTGAAGAAGTTGGAGGTGAAAGAAGGCGTAGAAAAACAACAAAACCTGGTGTTATCAAGGAGTCAGACAGGACCCAGATGACTCTTACCACTTTGACTTGCCTTCTTATAATCTAGGTGGCAGTCATTACAGAACAGTGGAAGACGAGAGAGAAAAGAAACTTTGAATCCCCATATTCAGTTGGTAGTGGGCAGGGACCCCTATGAAGCAGAATCCTGCCTGCTGAATCAAAGATAGCACTTGCCTCTGTTAGGAAATTGAAAAATCATGTAACATTCCAGTGCTTGCTACAGTAACTGCTCTGGAGGCACAGTATGTGGGCCAGAGGCCTGCAGAAGCTGGGTTGCTCCTATGGCTCGATAGGTGACTTGACCACATGACAGCCTTTCCTTCTGACCTGCTATCATAACCTAGTCCCAGGTTTGGACTTTAGCGTCCAAAATATGGGGTTTAGCATGAAAACCTCCAAGCTTAGTTACCAGCTTGGACCTGGTAAAGCTGCCACCACCCAAAAAATTAGAGTGTTTTGGAGCACTCTGGTCCCCCCCAAACCTTCCCTGGGGACCCCGAGACCCAAATCCCTTGAGTCTCACAACAAAGGGAAATAAACCTTTTCCCTTCCCCCCTCCAGGTGTTCCTGGAGAGATACACAGAAGCAAACTCCGTGAATCTAAACAGAGGGATTCCACCCTCCCCATTTCCAGCCTTGGAAAACAGAAGTACCGAGAGCTAATCTCTCTTCCCCCCTCACCCAGAGGGAATGCAAAGTCAGGCTAGTAAATCTAACACACACAGATTTCCCCCTGACTTCTTCCTCCCACCAGTTCCCTGGTGAGCACAGACTCAATTCCCTGGAGTTCCCCACTAAAGAAAAACTCCAACAGGTCTTAAATAGAAAGAAACCTTACTGCCTTACTATATTGTACTTACAACTTGGAAACAGAAGATTAGAAAGCAGGAAATAGAAAAATTCACTCCTCAAAGCCTAGAGAGTACAGGCAGAAGACCAAAGAACAAAAGACTCACACACAAAGTTCCCTCCACCCAGATTTGAAAAAGTCTTGTTTCCTGATTGGTCCTCTGGTCAGGTGTTTCAGATTACTTCTTTCCAGGTGAAAGAGACGTTAACCCTTAGCTATCTGTTTATGACACCTGCAGTGATAGCAGAGGGTGGAGTGCACCTTGCCTCACGCTGGTTTGAGTGGATGTCTGGCTGGCTAAACTTGTGAATGGTGAAACTTGTTCAGAAAGGACGTGTTTTTCCTCTTAGTAGAAGGCTTGGTTGTCAGTTTTTATTTTCCCTTCTGATGCAGAGATGAGGGGCATTTTCTCCCTTGATGTACCATTTAGACTTCTTCTCTTTGTCCTGCAGTGACTCAGAAGCTGTAGTTTTAATTCTAGGTGCTGATTAAGGGAAGAGTAATTCAGTCACTATTAGTTCTATATAAATTCTACAAAGTTCTGTAAAGCTCTGGAAGTCTGGAACTGCTCTTTGCTGATTCAGAGGCAGAAAGAACTTCACTAATTTCCTCAGAGAGAGGGCTAAATGCATTGCCTGTGAGTGACAGATCTAGTTCTGCCTCCCTGTTCTCCTTGGGGATGGAAACCCATTGTAAAGATTACTGGATATAATTTGCTTGAGACTCCCAAACATTTACCTGTGACCAGAACAATATTCAAATCCAGTTCTCCTGTGATGTGTAAGGCTGTTAGTCACCTGCCCTTAATAATTTACCTTACATATTTTCACTGTAAGGGTACCTTTGGACAATAGTCTCTGAAAGAAAGATTCTCAAATTGCCTCAAGCAGAGCCAACAGCAACGGTTAGGAACAAGCCATAGCATAAGAAAGCTGACCTGAAACTTTGAGAGCTGAAGCTTTTCAGGGCCAGTCTTTTAAAATATTCCATGCACTACATTTATCCATATACATGTAATATAGTGTCCAGAAAGTAAGACTTCAGAGGATACAGCACAACAAGAAGCCTCTGGAATACATCACATTTGGATTAGCTTGCTAACTTACTTTGCGAAAAGAACTGACTTTAATTGACTTAACTCAGTCTTAAGGTGCTGATCAGCCCTGTTAAAACACTGTCCCTTTCAGGTGTATTAGTATAATAAGATGCTTCCTAATACCTGGACAACAATTCAAATCAATCAGGGCATCTTACTGAAAGTGTATTTTTCAATAATGTTGATTTTAAATTGGGAGCAAGTTAGCTGCTTTGTACGGTGTCTACTTGTTCATATATGAGAGGAGAGAAGCATCACTAACTTAGTCAGTTACCCTTTCAAGTGTAGGAGTAGCAGGGAGTTATATCTGTAACTTCCAAAACAAGGAAGGAAAAATGTATAAGTAGTGACATGCAGTGTTACAAACATTGGAGATCAGGAAAATACTTTTTTTCTTTTCAGCAAATGCAGATGAAATAATTAAAGGTTATCTCCTGCCACAAAGCAGCCATCTCAGGAGAAATGTAGTAAGTAATAATACTTTTCCTGATTTGAGTCCCAATCCCGCAAAGACTTGTGCTTAAATTTTGTACATGGCTACAATGGGACTAGTCGCAGGGTGTAAAAGTAAGGATGTGCATAAATCTTTGCAAGATTGTGACCTGAGTGTTTTTGCTCCCCACTCCTTCCTGCATTTTGGCTTTTTTGGTAACTCAGAAACATTAGCACAAGAAATACCTCAGTCTAAGCTTCCTCTTTTAACATGGCTGTCATCTAGGGTTTTCCTCACGGATCTCCTCTGTGCTAGCTGTGTGTATGAAGCCTGTATATATCTGTTTCTTTCCTTCCAACGTTCATATGTCATTTGTATTCTGACCGTCTCTTTGCATGTGATTATACAGCAGCTCGGACAATGAGCCCCAAAACCTGGGGCTTACAGGCATTAGGATAGTATAAATATTTAGTAGTAGTGTTTAAATTTTTTTATTTCTTTAGTCAGTGGAGAGCTACCGTATACATTTGTTAAAGTGGCATACTTGTATTACTGTTACCGAAGAAGCTGCTTTTGTGCTATTTTCAGGCATTCATTTGAATAATTTTATATTATCCTCTTGGAAACTTCTAAAAGAATGTACGGCAGAACTCTCTTAAAGAAAGCAGGTTACAATTCAGAATGGAAATAGAGTAATGTGGTCTCTGAGTATAAGGCTGTAATTACATTTAAGGATTCTGCTGATGTTGTATGAATCATTAGAGCATTGCTCCAGTAGTTGATAAATGATTGGGCTCTTTGTTCTGTGTACATCAGTCCAGAGGGACCGTTCCTGTGGAGCGTCTTCTGAAGAACTTTGTGTTTTAATCTCTGCTGGCTTCAACTCTTATTCTTGGGGAAGTCAGAATGTTCATTTGGACAATTTCCCAATTTTTATTATTGTAAACCACTCATGTTATCTGGGCTTGGTTGTTTGTTTTTTGGTTTTGTTTTGTTTCTATTTTTACAGTTCAGAGTGAATGCTAACAGATTTCGAGTACAATCCATTATCTCTCAACATCAAAGTCCCTTATCTTCACTGTATAAAGTTCCCCTCAATAGTAGATCCATTCAGCCAGTATCAAGGGCTCAGAGTGCTTTCTGGGGGTATGTCAAAGCTCCATTTCTCATTTTAGAAAGACTTTAACCCTGTTGGGTAGTCTCACTTGGATGGTTATGTTATACCAATATAATAAAAACCAGCAGGATCTTATTAAGAGGGATAAGGCAAAGATGCCACATTTATTGTAAATTATAATAATAAAGCAAAAGACAAAAGTAAACCATGTTGTCTTACACACACACGCACACACATATATTCACAGTCATTCATTCAAGTTCTGTATAGGTGTTATAGTTACCAGCCTAGAAGTTGCTCATGCCAAGTTACTGGCCAGGTATCTTGGTCATGAGGATGGAGCCAAGTCTGTGTCAGATGCACCTGATGCTCCTGGAGGCTGGCAGCAGAACCAGAGACTCAAAGTCCTCAGTTTTTGGAGTTCATTCTTATAGGAGTTAATTCCTATGTTTGTCTATGGGAGCTGTTTCATGCTGCTGTTGCTGACTCAATCAGCAGATGGCACATTCCTGGTGGCTCCACACTGTCTAAAGTGGCACATTCCTTCCAGGTGTTTGGGGTGGATCCCAGTTTACTCTCGGGGGTTGTCTGGTGGTCTACTTGACACTTTCTTCGGCCGATGGATCCTTTCTAGGCTGGCACCCCCCTAACCATTCACGTACATTAAGCATTCATCAACATACATTCCATATCTTAGGCAGAGTCAATTAACGGTTCAAGGCTCACAGCAGGGGTGGTAACATAGTGTCCACTTCAAGAACAAAGTCAATTAACTTGTTTGTAAGTTTTACAATAGTAATAGAGTATCTTTCACAGGACAGATACAATCAATGTCTTCTGCAGACAGCTGCTTACAAATTTTAACAGAAGAACTAAAAGATTTTTGTACTTGGTGAAACTAGGGGGTCACTGTCACTTGGGGGAATCACTGTTAGTACCTTCTTTAATATCCCTACAATTGCTGAAGCTGTAACATACAGCATTGCTACTTTCTGGATTACAGCAGAACTTGTCTACATGAGAAGTTAGTGTGGAAAAAGCTAGAGCGTGATTTTCAATCGTAATGCTATTTTTCACTAACACCCCATGTGCTATAAGTGCCTTTATGCAGTTTAGTCCACTTGAAAGTAGCTAAACCACCAAAACTTATTTATACTACACAAGGAAACTGTTGCAACACTGATTTAATTTCCTGAAATTACATCCCGCTGGCTCAACTAATGCTGGTAAAATGCTTAGGATGAGTCTTGTTTAATGATACATTATTGTACGTTTACTGCAAGGCATTTCATTGAGTGTACACAGGGCCATGTGATGAAAATTACAATAAGGGGTATGCAAAACTGGTTAAAGACCATACTCAGACTAGTTATCAATAGATTGCTGTCAAACTGATGGTGTATCTAGTGGGGTTCTGCAGGGGTCAGTCCTGGGTCCAGTAATATTCAGTATTTTTGTGAATAACTTGAATAATGGAGAGTAGGCTTATAAAATTTGCATATGAAACCAAGCTGGATGGGGGTGCAAGCATTTTGGAGGACAGGATTAGAAATCAAAACCACCTTGAAAAATTGGAGACTTGGTCTGAAATCAACAAGATGAAATTCAATAAAAACAAGTGTGAAATGCTTCACTTAATAAGGAAAAATCAAATACATAGCTACAAAATGAGGGAATAAGTGGCTAGGTGGTGGTAGTACTTGAAAGGATCTGAAGGTAAAGTGGATCACAAATTGAATGAGTCAGTGATTTGATGCAGTTGCAGAAAAGGTTAATGTTCAGGGGGGTATTAACAGGAGTGTTGTATATAAGTGTAACTATGCCTCAGTGGATCACAACTGAGGATGTCCAGTTCAGGATGAACTGCTGAGAAATAGGGCAGATACACCCCCAAACTGGTGGCTATCCTTCCATAAAATATACCAAACCAGCAACAAAACTAAACTTCTCTTTCACCACACTGGCTAACAAGAAGTCTTAGAAGCAGTTTCCTTGGGCATTCCAGTTCTTATGTCCCCACCAAAAACACTGGATTTAGAGATGAGTGGTTCTTTACTACCAGTCTCATCAAATAAAAGCTTCTTTTGATCCCAAAGGACCCAGCCATACACCCAGGTCAATATATAACTTAGAGCTTACCCGAAAATCACGCTGGTGCCAATCCTTTAGTATCTAAAATCTAAATGTTTATTCATAAAAAGAAAGTAAGGTGAGAGTTAAAATTGGTTAAAGGAATCAAATACATACAATCATTGCAAAGTTCTTGATTCAGGCTTGTAGCAGTGATGGAATGAACTGCTGGCTTAAGTCACATCTCTGGCTGCTTCCATATAGAAGGCACTCAGTCCATTGGTTAGAATGCTCCCATTAGTATAAATTCATATTCCAGAGGCTGCAGCAGGACAGAGGCAAAATGGAGGTGTTTCCAGGGCCTATTATATCTTCTGCCATGTGGAAGGAATCCCATTGTTATTACTGTGGAAACTTACAGCAACAAGATGGAGTTTGGAGTTGCATTGGCAAGTCACATGTCCATGCATTTTGCCTAGTCACAGCAGGAAATTTCATTGTGTTTCCCATGGTCCATTGTGAGTTAAATGTTCTTTCCATGGGCCACTTAATTTGAATAGTCCTTCCAAGATGTGCTGGCTAGCTACCTCGTGGGTGTTACCCCAGGAGCAAACATTTGAAATCCAGGTACAGAGCCAATACTTATAACCTCAAATACAAAAATGATACACACATACAGATAGCATAATCATAACCAGCAAATCATAACCTTTTCATAGATACCTCATTCGACAACTTTTGTACAAGATTTGCTGCAAATATATAGTAGTGGTTGCAACAATGATCTATATCGTCATATTTTAATCAGATAACATCACAGTAAGATATGGGAGGTAACAGTGCTGATTTACCTGTCACTGGTGAGGCCTCAGTTGGAGCAGTGTCCAGTTGTGGGTGCCACACTTGAGGGAAAAATGGGGACAGACTGGAGAGTCCAGAGGAGAGCAACAAGAATGATGAACGGTTTAGAAAACTTGATCTGTGAGGAAAGGTTTAAAAAACTGGGCATATTTAGTCTTGAGAAAAGAAGACTGGGGTGGGGGACTGATAAATCTTCAACTATGTTAAGGGCTCTGTAAAGAGGCCAGGGATCAATTGTTCTCCATGTCCACTGAAGGTGGGAGAAAAAGTAATGGGCTTAATCTGCAGCAAGGGAGATTTTAGGTTAAAAACGTTCCAACTATAAGGTGGTTAAGTTATAGAATAGACTCCTAAGTAAGGCTGTGAAGTCCCCTTTGCTGGATGGCTTTAAGAACAGGTTGGATAAACACCTGTAAGGAATAGTCTAGTTATACTTGGCCCTGCCTCAGCACAGGGGGCTGGACTTGATGACTTCTCGAGGTCCCTGCCAGTCCTGCATTTCTATAATTGTCTAGTTGTGCCCTAAGTTCTTCTGAGCAGCAAAGAGAGATTCTCCCAGCATAAAAAACTAGAACTGAAACGGCTCTGAGGCTCCCACATTTCCCCTCCACTGTCCTGCAGGACAGTTTGGGGAAGGTAAAAACAGCAGCTCCTGGTGCAGAGCCAGCCTGGGCACAGGGATGCTCTCTCAGTAGAAGTACTCAGAGCAAAAACAGCAAGCATCAAAGGGGTAGCCGTGTTAGTCTGTATCTACAAAAACAATGAGGAATCTGGTGGCAGTTTAAAGACTAACAGATTTATTTGGACATAAGCTTTCATGGGTAAAAACCCCACTTCTTCAGATGCATGGAGTGAAAATTACAGATACGGGCATAAATATATATTGGCACGCCCAAATAAATCGGTTAGTCTTTAAGGTGCAACCAGACTCCTTGTTGTTTTTTCAAAAACAGCAAGAGGAGAAGGGAAGAGGCTAATGGCTCTGTACACATGTGATGTCATTAGATTTTGACTTTGCTAGTTTGCTTTTTGTTGTGACCGCCACATGCCCCTTTTCCTCACAGTCCCTCTGCTGCCATCCTTACTCTCCTGGAACCCCATGCTCCTTTCCATTCTGCCCTCTCCTTCCCTTCCTCTCAGCACTTCCTCCTCTTGTTTTTTCCTCCGACTCCCTTGCTCCTGTTTTAACTTTTCCCCTTTTACCTTTAAATCACCCCATAATTTATTGACAAGAAACACCGCAAACATGACACAAAACCAGAAGGAGATCAACATTTTTAGCCACTGCCTTGATTGGTCTGCTTGTATCTCCATTTCTCCTACCTTCAGTCTTCAGGGACCATTTCTTACTATGCATATGCAATGGAATGTAACACAATGGAGTTCTGATCATGAGTGATCTCTCTAGATTCAACTGGAATGTAAATAAATAAATGTTGTGGCATGCTGTCCTTTAATTTAATGGACAATTTCTGGCTGAATTCTCACTTCTGAAGGCTGTTTCTTCTGTGTTTAGACTGTTACATTTGTTAGGCGTTTATACAAGCTAAGCTCTCAGCAGGTTTGGAATATCTGGTTCTCTTATAGCCTTGGTTTAGCGTCCTTCTGAAAAGTTTACTTAGCCTGTTTTAGTACTGATTTGCTTATTTGACTGAGATATTGTGCACAGTTTTTAAAATCCTAGCACTGAGTGTACTATTGGACAGCCATTTGTTTGTGTTTACTCTGAACTGCAGATGTTTTTATGCTTCCTTTTTTACCCAAAAATCACGCATATTTCATTTGTTTTAGATATGTAGATTATTCTCATTCTCTGTATAAAAAGTTTCATCTTTGGTTTTGTAATATATGGGCTATTATTAATTCCCTCTTATTTTAAGGACTGCCAAACTGAGACTACAGTCTAAAGTTTGTTTTTATTTTTATTTTTCAGATTGAAACTTTTTATTTACCATTAGCTGGATTGAGATCACATGCTGCTAAAATGTTTTAGGCAACCAACAACTGTTGTTTGTGCACAGTAATTTATTTTAGAGCACATTTGTTAGTTGTATACCTCCTCCCTCCCCCGAGCCTTGTATAAGGCAAAGCCATTAGCCTATGGTACAAATGAATAGGCTTAGACATCACATTTTAAAAAAGCCATTATTGAACAGTGGGACTGCAACAGCAAGTTAGAAAAATCATGACTGTTTTGTTTAATCTCTTGGATCTCATGCTCTTGATCCTTAATGGATTTTTCCAAATCCTCCTCCTCCCTCCTCTCCTTCGAGGACTTAAAAATAAAATTTCCCATTATTTGTTTGCCAAGTTCCTGCCCTGAGGTGTTTTAACTGACAGAGTTTTATAATGAAGTGTTTTTAACAGGAGGAGGTCAGCCTATCGGAAGTGATGTTCATGATCCTGTCTCTTGATAATGATTCTTTAAGCATTCCTTTTCCTGAAATAAATCAGGGTATATACACCTGCTACAGTTTCAAGTAACTGCACCTGTATGTCCCCAGCCTCTCTGCTGTGGTCCTCTCGAGACTTGCCAGCCAGACTACTGTCATCACCTGTCTCTGGTAGGGACCTTTGTACAACTCCTTTCTGACCCAGAAGTTTTAAGGCTGCACAGCTCCCTGCCTTAACCCCGTGACATTCCTAGTAAGCCAGTCTGCCTAAGGGCCAGCATCTGTGCCTTGCTTTCTCTTCGAGGGCTATGCAGAATGTATTGCCAGAAGTTACAGGTAATCACACAGCTCTTTCTAAGCAAGCACATTTATTAAGGTAAAAGCATCACAGAGAGAAAACAACATGCTAAAGCTTACCAGAGGAGGCAATAGGACACCAAAGTCTTTCCAGCCCTTCTACAAGGTTTGAGGGCCTCCTTGAAAAGAAGGTCCTGTCTTGTTCGCCGGATCAGAAGGAAGGCCCTGATTAAGTTTAAATCTAGCCTGCCTATATCAATAGCCCTTTCTTTGTCTTTTAGTCTCTGGAATATCCAGTTTAAACAGTATAAGCAAGCCTCCCCAGAAGGTAGTACCTCTCAGATGGTGTTTACAACCTAAATGATTCACCTTAATTTCACCTCACTGGTTGTCGTTCCTGGAAGAGCTGTGATAACCCTCCCCACTGGAACTGAATACAATCCCTGGCCCACAATGATGGATGGACTTAAGATATTGTGTGGCACTGCAAAAGCTGTCATGACCACCATGTTTCTTTCCTTACTGGGTAAGCATCTTAGTAAGAATTAATGTACATTAGTTGTTCTTTTTGTTTGGATACAAACCTCTAATTTCTCATTTTTCTTAGTCTAGCACCACTTCAGAGTGAACTGCAGATGGATAAAGTACTTTCTTTTCAAAGCCTTTAAAAGTAAATATTCAGCTGGTTGGCTTCAGTTAGTTCTCGGGCGGGGTGGGGGGGAAGTATATTTTCTATTTTTACTCCTCAGTTTGTATGCTAGTTCAGCAGTTACAGGAAAAAGCTAATGTTCTTCTCCAGAAAGTCCTACAATGTCCTTTTAGTGACTACTATTAATATTCTTTGAATATTGTTCCTTCTTGCTTATAAGTTTGTATTAACAGCATAGAAGGAAGTAGTCATAGTACTAAGGAAACTATTGAGTTGTTAAGGGGACATGGTTTGTTATCAAGTACTGAATGGTTGCTAGACCCTTCAATTTATTTGTTAATCCATAATGGTAAATACTTGTTGGCCTAATTTTGTAAACTGATTGTAGAGTTGTAAAGTTTTGGTTTGAGATTTGTTAACTCAGATTCATAGGGTATGATTTTTCTCCAAATATATAAAGATTAGTAAATTTAGTCAAAAGATGAAAGAAATATGTGCTGATATGGTAATTACATTTTAATGGTTTCTGCAACACTTTATCAAATGGAATTTAAATAAGCTTTCTTATTTTCAACACCCCCCCCCCCATCTTGTTGACTGTACAGTCTTAAGTCTCTTGGTTACTGGCTTGAATCCAAACCATGTAGTACAGGGTTAGTTGATGCACAAGCTTGCTTCATAACACAAGGTGACTGGCAGAATGGTGTGGCTTAAATTAAATGAATTGGTAGTCTCAATCCAATTTCTAGTGAACAGTTGTTCAACTAATTGTCTCTTTTATTGGCATTCTTGGTGGAGATGCCCAGGATTGAATGTGTCTCATGAAACAAAACTGGGTCTTAATCAGAGGTGGTTATTGATCATCATAACACTGTTTGCTTAATAGTGAGAGTGAAATTCCAGTGTTGATTATTATTTATACTTCATGTTTAATACAGAATTAAATTTGATTACCTTATGCTTACCTACACTTTTTCAAGAGATAATCATTTAGTTTTTTTTGAAACCGTTATGCAGTGTGGCAGTCTGCTGTTAAGCAAGTGCCATGTTCCGATGAAATCTAAAACTTTGTAAAACATACCTATAGTTTTTTTCCTGTGTAACATTTCTGCAAATAGACCATCCACTGAAGGCTGGAGAACCTGCTGCTTTATACAACTTGCATCACGCAACAAACTTCTCCTAACAAAAGAGCTCCATTCCCTAAGAGACTGGGTAACCCAACTAACCCCATGGTGATCACTTCATTACATGGCATATGTAGAATTATGTGATTCAATTGGACTCATTCAGGATGACCTGTGTAACTTGTTCATAGGTTTTCTAATCAGGAAAATAAAAACCTTTATTCATTATCTGTATTTGTTCTCTCTTTCCATATATATTTATATGCAATAGCGAAGCACTTCGGGGTCTCCCTTAGGGGAAACATTAAATTTCTAGTATCAGAGGGGTAGCCGTGTTAGTCTGAATCTGCAAAAGCAGCAAAGAATCCTGTGGCACCTTATAGACTAACAGATGTTTTGGAGCATGAGCTTTCGTGGGTGAATACCCACTTCGTCAGATGCATCTGACGAAGTGGGTATTCACCCACGAAAGCTCATGCTCCAAAACGTCTGTTAGTCTATAAGGTGCCACAGGATTCTTTGCTGCTATTAAATTTCTATGAGACTTGAGTAGTTACTGAGCACAGCTTTTTTTATCCTACTTTTTGCTTGAATTGGGAGACATTAAGCAACATTAAAATGCATCTGTCTGTGCACTGTGATGGGGTGTGCACCCCACATAAGGCCTGAACAGATTAAAAAGGACTAATTGGCCTTATAGGCTGCACCTGGAAGAGATCCAGGGATGGGTAAGGTTTAATTGATGGTGAAACTCAGCTGGGGCAGGCTTAGCTTGTATAAAGGCAGGAAGCTGAGATCAAGAGAGGGTTGCAAGTCTGCTTTGACATTTAAAAAAAAAGAAAGAAACAGGAAGAAAAGAGGGGGTTATAAGTAGGAGGTCTGCAGTCACTGCCTAGAGAGAAAGAGGGAGTAAGCTGGGGACAAGGAGGCATTCAAAGGGGAAAGTAAGACCTGGGATCATGCCCTGGACTACAGAGTCTGGGAGCAGAGGAGACGGGGGCTGGTAAACCCAGAGGTGGGACAGGAAATGAAATGAGGTAGGAAGGAGCTTAGGGAAACATAACAGTGTCTGAGATTGAGTAGACTAGGGCTGCAAGGCATAGGGTCTCTGGGCTGTAACTTGGAATAGTGGGCAGGCCCAGGTTCCCCCTGCCAGGCACTCAGAAAGTGGCACTGGACCTGGACTTGGAGCGGAAGAATGTCTGACATGGTTTGAGGACAGCTTGTCCAGTGGGCAGGGCTGGCTGCAGTGTTTTTGCCTCCCCAAGCAGCGGAGGAAAAAAAAAAGTCGCGATTGGTGGCACTTCAGCGGCAGCTCTACTGCACCGCTTCATTCTTCGGTGGCAATTCGGCAGCTGGTCCTTCCCTCTGAGAGGGACTGAGGTACCTGCCGCTGAAGAGTCATACGTGCCGCCCTTACCGTTGGCTGCCCTAAGCACCTGCTTCCTGCGCTGGTGCCTGGAGCTGGCCCTGTCAGTGGGACTGTGACAAATTGGAAAGGGACAACTAACTAGTGACCTGACTGGAAGGTCAAGTCACAAAGAAGGAGCACCCTGAATCTCAAACAGAGAGTCTATGGTGTGAGCAACCAATAGAAAGAGGTATCAGGCTGGGGGAGAGTTGATCCCCAGTCCCAGAGGTGCCCCCACTGGGAAGTGTACCCCATTACAGGCACACATGCTCCTATGATAGTAGATTTTAAGAAATGACTTCTGTGTCCTGGACTATAATGAGTAGTGATATATTTTAAAGGTATTTCAGTAATTCTGACTAGTCTGTGTTAGAAAGTGTCTTGAGCCAGCTTAATGTTCTTTTCTCAAACCAAATATCTTTACTATGATGGCCATTTTTGACTAATACGAAAAGCTAACATCTCTTTGGCATGTAAAAATATGCAATGCTGTTAAGATTGCATCATGCTTTGTAAATTATAAAACCTTCACAGGAGTCAGAGGAAGCAGAAGGAAATAACAAAAATGGGGGGGGGGTTGTGTGTTAAGTGCGGTCCAGCATTTAATTGTTTGATGTGCATGGTCTCTCTTTGCTGTCATCTAAAGTGATTTTTGCGTTCAGTTTAACTAACATAATCATAAGTAACAGACTACATGAAGTATGACAGAGAATCATAAGCAAGCAGATTATATGGTGTATAATAGAGAAGTGTTAAACATTTTCATTATAAGGACACTGAATGTCATATATGAGTGATTTTTTTTATCATCTTCATTTTGCAATTGTGCCACCTGGTGGTGTACTCTAGCAATAAAAGCTTGATAATCTTGAGAAATAATGTTTTGCTTGGTAGGAGAGATTAACAGTAGAATTCTGCATTGGATGATGATTAGATGCCTGCTTCTAGGAGTATGCAATGTTGTAGCAGTGTCGGTCTCAGGATATTAGAGAAAAAGGGTGGGTGATGTATCTTTTATTGGACCAACTTCTTTTGGTGAGAAAAGCGAGCTTTGTTTCTACACAGATCTCTTCCTCAGATCTGGGAAAGATATTTGGTGTCATCAGGAACATTTGGAATACTTTTCCCAGACCTGAGAAAGAGATCGGTGTATCTGCAAAGCTTGTTCTACGAGTGTGATTTCAGTGTGTTCTGCTCCAATTCCAGCAATAGGTATTTTTGTAATTCTAAAAGCAAAGCAGCAGTCAAAAGCTGCTAGCAAAAGAAATACAGAGCTCTGAGACTTTGGGAAAACTTGGCTGGTGTGCAAACTCCTAAAATTTTTTTTTTCTGAGCTTTAAAAAAAAGTTGTCAAAGCTGGGGCATGGCTAGATTTCCTTTAAAAAATATAAAATAAAAAAAAATAAAGCCATGATATATTTGAGTTCTACTTAGGTTGGAGTTCTGAATCAGACTCCTACTTCATTGTGTCTAGAAATAACATTTGTGTTAAAGGGATATTAGGCTAATGCCATCCTTTTCCATAAATACTGTAGACCCTGCCTTTCTCTCTCTTCTCCTCGGTCTCATAAAAATGAGAGAAGCTAATGTTTAGAAAGGTAATATGGTCTTTATAAAGAAGATTTGATCTTCAAAACCTTAATCGTCAGATAAACTTGAGAGATAGGTAAGTACATATTATCCTCAAGTTACAAATTGCCAAATTACAATGTTAAACTGGAGTTTAGGGTGAATACATAGGTATGACTTATGAGTAAGGACATTAGACAATTGCAGTATCCCCATAGCAAGCATTACTAACCTAGCAAATTCAGAGCTAAGGTTCAGGTTAAGAGATCCAAACATATTAAGGCATATTTAAAAATTGTAAAGAGTTTAAAAAAAAACCGAAAAAAAAAACAGAATTATTTGAGATCTGTGAAAGCTGCTTTACAGTTAGACTTAATTACTCAATCTATTTGGTTTATCCAGGAGACAGGTAAGAGGTGATTTAATCATGATCTACAAGTACCTAGAGGGGAAGAAGATTTCTGATAGCAGAGGTCTGTTTCTGTGTACTAACACAAAAACATAACAAGATCCCATGGCTTGAATCTGACACTAGACAAATTCAAATTTAACAGTGAGGGCAACTAAACTTTGCAACAATTTCCCAAGTGATGTGCTGGATTATTTCTCATTCAATATCTTTGAATTATGATTGGATTCCTCTAGCTCATCCAGAAGTGATAGGCTTGATGCAGAAAACACTGGCTGAAATTCTTTGGCCTGTACTGTGTAGAAATCAGACTAGATCAGAATTGTTACTTCTAGCCTCAAAATCTGAGTAGTTTGTTAGCTTTTTTTTTATGGTCTGATGCTCAAACTGTAATGCATGTGCATGCAGAATGTTCATGTTTAGGAGGATCATGATCCTCTGCAGAAATGTCACCTTATGATGTCAACAAGTCTTCCTCCCAAGTTTCTGTTATGGAGCAAGCTTGTGCATCAAAATGTTATGGCACTTATGGTACATGACAGTCGTCCCATCAAGTCAAGACATCCCAGTTGCTCAGGTCTGAGCTTCTGTGTTATATGCAGCGAAGCCCACAAGAATTCTCTGCCCAAGTCTGAGGCGGTGATCTTCAGCTCTAGCAAGCTGCACACGTCTGTCAGGGCTTGTCTACACTTATCGCGCTGCAGCTGCTGTAGCACTTAGTGAAGACACTATCTACCCTGACGGGAGAGCCTCTTCTGTTGGCGAAGGTATTCCGCCTGTCTGAGAGGCAATAGCTATTTCAACGGGGCAAGCCCTGTGTTGATACAGCTCTGTCTATGCTGGGGGCTAGTTTGGTAAGACTATGTTACTCAGGGGTGTGGATTTTTCACACGTAAGTGATATAGTTAATCCGATGTGAGTTGGCAGTGTAGACCAGGGATGAGAGAACTATTTTGGCCCGAGGGCCATGTCTGGGAATAGAAATTGTATGGCAGGCCATGAATGCTCATGGTTTCCGGCCAATGGGAGCTGTGGGGGCGGTGCTTGGGGCAGGGGCAGCATGTGGAGCCCCCTGGCTGCCCCTACACATAGGAGCCAGAGGGGGACATGTCGCTGCTTCTGGGACCTCGAGGGCCAGATTAAAACATCGGAAGGACTGGATGTGGGCCCTCAGTGCGTAGTTTGCCCACCCCTGGTGTAGACTAAGCCTCAGCCACCCAGAGGATTTGGGGGCCTGGGGTCTTTGGCGGCAGATCCCTCTTCAGGATAATTTGGCAGTGGGAGGTCCTTTAGCCCTGGAGCAGAAGGACCCCCTGCTGCCAAATTGCTGCTGAAGACCCAGAGCAGAAGAAGCTCCAGGGGCCCTGAAAAACTCTCGTTGCCCCACTTGTCCCCCATCCCCGAGCAGCCCTGCAGCCACCTCAGTAGGTGCAACCTGTGGTTCCTTATGGCAATGGGGCAGCACCTTTCTGCAGCTCCCTTTCAGTCTCCAGTGGGATCTAAGCAGCAAGTACAGAAGTTAACATGATTCCATGCACCATGACCATTGCGGTCGGCTTTGCTTGCTCTTTATCTTCTCTTTCCCACCCATTCCCTGGTTTCAGACCCATACCTCTTATACTGCTAGCCTTCCTTCCTCAGCTTCACCATTAATATTCTGTATTTGTCTTGTGAGTACTGAATATGAATAATGTTGCATAGCTTCACGGTGTGGACCTGTTTTGTGGTTTGAATTGTTAAAGGTATACACTTGTATTTTTCAATTAAAAAAACCCCAAAACAACAAATTGCAGTCACATTGGCCCCAAAAGAAATGTATGTAGGCGATGCATACTGTTTGTTAAAATATGATCGGTCTGGTGATATTAAGGCTGCAGTGTTCTAAGCCACTGGTATGAATCTTTATGGCCACAGGATTAGAAACTTTTCAGCCACATAACTAAATAATATGTAAAAGTTTATGCCACTGGATATTTATTCTCAGCTCTACAGGAGTATCCAACAAATGGAAGTTTTTGTTTGCTTGCCCTATTACTTTGCTTAATCTTTTAGGGTTCATCATCACTAATGTTGTTTCCTCCCCCTCCCCTCATTTCTCTCTTTCTTTACAGTTTTGAAGCCAAGATTGATTAACTAGACTAGAAAGAAGCAGCTGGTGGTGTGATTTGCATCCTTGTTTATGAAGCATTCATTCATTTTTATGAGGAGAAGCCAATACTGTGAGTTTTTGTTTGATGTTCACAATTTCATTGTGGGATACTATAATGTTTTAACTAAAATCCCTGGGGAGTCCAATTAAGCTTGGTAAATCAAATCTTGATTGACAGCTTAGTGAAATCAGTCAAGCAAATGAGTGGTTTATTCTTTTTACCACGCCACAAATCAGCACATCCCTCCATTTAATAACACCACAGTGGTCCATGGTATTTAAGGAGAAACTTGCTGGTTCTAGAGAATTAATCTTCTTTCTTTTTATTTTTTAAAAGGTAGATACAAAAAAGGAAGATTGAAAAGGAATTCTAAAACCAGTGTTGTTGTTCGGTTATATAAAATATGAGATTAGCAACTATGGCAGATGGACTACATTGGTAATGAATTACATAATGGCCAATGCTGAAGAATTCAGGGCAGGAAATGTAAAGTGAAGTGAATGCATGAAGATATTGCAATACTACTAAATGGCACCTTCACAAATAACCAGTAGAGCTCTAGCTTCATGCCATTTTGTATTTCACCATCAGGATTTTAGACCATTTTCATTGCTTTCTCATGTGTATCATCTAGTGGTCGGACAATGGTGTTATAGGTGCTCTTCTATCTTGAGGAAGTATTTCTTCAGACAGTGCACAGTCAACTTGTAGAACTCTTTGCTGGAGGATGTTGTGAAGGCCAAGACTATAACAGAGTTCAAAAAAGAACTAGATAAATTCATGGAGGATAGGTCCCTCAGTGGCTATTAGCCAAGATGGACAGGGATGGTGTACCTAGCCTCTGTTTGCCAGAAGCTGGGAATGTGCGATGGGGTAGATGAGTGGTGGTGATTACCTATTCTGTTCATTCCCTCTGGGGCACCTGACATTGGCCGCTGTCAGAAAACAGGATACTGGGCTAGATGGACCTTTGGTCTGATCCAGTATGGCTGTTCTTGTGTCCTTATGAGGCTTTCTGTTCATAGCTACTGCAACCCTGCAGTGGTCTGTCACCTTCTGTGACTCTGCCCTCTGGCAGGGCCACGAGTTGTCCACCCTTTTCAGGGTACATAGAGTCCAACAATAACTAGTTTTACTGCCCAGCAAGGGGCTTCAGGTTTTTCTCAGCCAAAGTCTGAGAGGTGAGACTTTCTGGGATATGGGGTCTTCCTAATCTTGAGTCCCTGATAAACTTTTTGCCTCCAGCCCCACTGGGGGTCGGTAGGGGAACTCAGCCCACTGTCTCCAACAGGTTCTGATTCAGAGTCCAAAGGTAGGTGGCTGAGCCCTGCACCTTGTTGTCTGATGTGGCTGGAAGGAAGTAATGCAGTGAGGCAGTCTTCCCAGGCAAATGGGTAAAGCAAAGATATGTCAACAAAATAAACCAAAGGAGTCTCTGACCTTGCCAATGTTCAGAGTCCTCTCTCCTCAGCAGGTCAGGTTAGACCATCAATAGTCAGGGGCCCCAGCAGCTGTAGGTCTGCTCACTTCCCTGGGCTGCCTCCAACAAGTGTTCTACTCAGTCTGTTCCTCTTTAACCACCCCTCCAGCTTGTGCGCACCTTGCAAGTGTGGGGCCAATGCTGTTTGGGCCCAGAGCAGCTCCTAAACTCTTTCTTCAGTGTGGGGTTAGTACACCCCCATCACAATGTATTGCAATAGCATTAACTGGGCTGTTTGGTGTGTGTAATTTTGTGTTTTATTATGTATCTTTAACAGCACGGATAATAATACATAAGATGAAAAAAATTAAGAAAAATATCAAATAGAAAATATTACATCTATGCAATGTGACCACATTAACGTGACTACGAATGCCTTAACTTTTGTCTTCTCTGTTTTTTTGTAATTTTTTTTTTAAACTATGGAACCTTAAGCATACATATAAACATGGCAGCACTAAACCTTTGGTTCAGGGTAATGTTTTTCTGTTCCTAAAGTTGACCATTATGAATTATTATACAAAAGTAAACTTGGTGGTCACCATGAAAAAAAACCCACACTTGATAATTTTGCCTTAGATAAATAGGTAAGTATACACAGTATTTTCACTATTACCTACATTTCTCTACAATAACTAACGAGAATACCAAGAACATGCAAATACCAGTTTAAAGTTATGTAGTTAGTGTATGAAAACCAAGGGTAAACAGTATATTGTCAAACATATATTTTGTGTAATATCGGTATTTGCCACTTAATATCATTTACTTTCAATAGGAGGTACCACTGTGAATGTTTTCAGATGGATTCAGAATTATTTGTTGATGAATTTCTGGTCTTGCTGCTTTTCACAGATGCATGTAAAAGTTCATTTTAATCTAAACTTTACATATCTTAATCATTGTCTATATTTTTATCAATTTAAAACAGGAGAAAAAATGTGGTCATGAAGAGCATGCTAGTAACTTTATTATTATTTAATAAGTGCAGCATTTTAAACATTAGTACTAATTGACATAATCACTCTTTCACCGCAGTAGTCTATCAGTATTGCTTTAATGAAGGGTTTCAATGGGTACTATAAAGAGTAAGGCGCAAAAATTGCCAGTTCTCAATAATATTTAAGGAGTCAGCCATTTAAATGCCTGTCCACAGGAGATTAAAAGACTTAAATAAGAAATACTGTTACTACTGAAAGAATTCTTTTTGTAATTTAGTTATGAAAATGGAGCCATAATTTTTAAAATAATTCAACTTGTTCAACATTTTTGTAAACATGGATGAGTTTGACATGTTATCACATAAACAAAGTTTTGTGTGTTTCTCATGATAATACACAATATTGAGGCTCTCATGTTTAGGGAAGTTCATTAAGATGTAGTAGGCTAATGCCCCAACTACATCTGGATTCTATAGACTTCCACCCCGTGTGTGTCTCTCTTTCTCCCATACCTGGGTGCAGAACTGAAACTTGCATTTATATCAAGGTTACTTCTTCCTCTCAAGGTCACTGAGGGTAATGTACTGTAATTGTTGTTTTTTTTCCAAAGTGCCTCATCCATGAAATTCAAGGAATTTCACTTTGTCACTCTTCTTGCTTTTTGTGTAAGCCGTTAAGGGAGAGATGAGGAGATACTTGGACTGGAGTCTCCCCTTTGCAGAATCTTGATTGCAGTGTCTAATTAAACAAGCCTCTTGCTAAAAAGCTGTAACTCAGTCCAGAGAAACTGGAGGGACAATCATTGGTATTGGGAAGCATATGAAGAAATGGATGGAGGATGTATCTGCATAAACAACTGAGTGTTCACCTGCTTTTGACTGGACTGTTTTTTGGACTCAAGTCCTAGTGGACACATTGGTGCTCTGAGCGCCTTCTGTTGTGTGCAGCTTTCAAAGAGGCAGTAGCCATTTTCCTCTCATTTGGATTTTGCAACAATTTTCCATGTCTTTTTCACCTCCAGGTCAAATTGCTCTCTACTTGGGGCTATCACTGAAGTTCACCTGAAAGCTCAGGCTGGTGCAGGATGCCTGCAGCTAATGCTGATTGCCCTTGACTCTGGAAGCTGACACTTTTTATTTTTAGTTTTCACATATTTTCTTAGTTATTTTCTCTTGCACAATATATTGATGATACCCATTACAGTAGCACTTAGGGGCCCTGACCACGATCAGGAACCCATTGTGCTAGGTGCTGTACATGCATCTAGTAAGACCAGGTCTACGCTAGGGGTGCTTATACCGTCCAGTACACTATTTTAGTAAAGCAGTCTTAGTGTGGATATAGCCTATACCAGGAAAACTGTCCTCCTTGTCAACATAGTTTTTTCCAGCCCACCCAAGCAAAACAAGCTACATCAGCAGAAATGTAGTTTTGCAAGTATAATTGTGTGAGGCCTTTGCAGCATGAATATGTCAACTACAAATCACACCCTTGACATGACTATGGTGACAGAAGTTTGTAGTGTAGACATGGCTTAAGAGACAGTCTCTGCCTACTCTTCATCTACTTGTTTTGTGTTGTCTTTTGTTTGTTTTAAATTTCTGTGGTGATTGGCACTTTAAAATATTTAAAGATGGACTCTCTCCAATGTTTGGCAGGGAAGAAGATGATGTGCTAACCAGCCAATTTTCATGGGTCAGGTGCAAATATGGGAACAATTATTCAGATGAGTTATGGACAATGTAGCTGCCTCTGTGCATTTAGTTATTTGATTTGCCATCCTGGTCCTTGCATATGCAAATTAGGAATCCAAATGTACACATCTGCATTTTGAACAGCTGCATCTGAAAATCAGGTGTGTGGGTTTTCTCCTACTTCACTGGTATCAAAGGTAACTTTTATTTTCAAATCATATAAAATAATTATTTAAATAATCTTTCAAATCAGTTTTATTTGTAGTATGTCAAGAGGTTGTTTAATACTATCCTATTGTTAGGTTTAAAGAGACGATAATGGTAGGTGTGATGATGTGTAATATTAGAGCGAGGTATTACTTATTTCATCAGTAAATCTTAAATCACTTTAAAAAAGAGCTCAATATTGTTGTCCCCATTTTACAGATGAGAGGGGAGAGACTGAGGCATAGAGTGGCAAATGGAGTTGCCCAAGGTTACCTAGCCTGCCACCGACAGAGTTGGTAATAGAACTCAAGTTTCCTGGGTCCAGTTCAATGCTCTATCCGCTATGTCGCACAATGTGATGATTCTTTTTGGCTATATAATACAATGCTATTCACTGTAATGTTTCCTTAAAAATTGCTGTGTGATATTCTGACTGTGTACATATTGCTTTTTAGACAAGGTCTCTTTAGACAAGTTCTTCCATGCATTTAGTTATACCTCACCAAAATGCTACCTTCGAAGGGTAGCATATTAAACTGATGTGGTCTGTGACTAATTTTAAAAAGGCCTATTCCCCCCTGGTTCTGTCTGGTGCTGTGGTGTAGGCTGGTATTCTTCACTATGTTTTACTCCCTAATAGATTTTAAAAATGACAAAAGCACATTCTTTTTTTTTGAGTGCTAAAGATGGGGCAAGTTCCTGGGTTCCTTTTATAATAGATCAAAAGAGTGTTAATGTATCCCCTACTGTATTTCTTACACAAACATATGTACAATATTCGTTCAGTCTGCTGTTCATGTCACTCAAACACTGATTTTTGTGTGTGTGAATGAAGCGTGAAATTAATATATATGCGTCCGAAGAAGTGAGCTGTAGCTCACAAAAGCTCATGCTGAAATAAATTTGTTAGTCTCTAAGGTGCCACAAGTACTCCTTTGTTTTTTTTCTTTTTTTTTGCGGATACAGACTAACGCGGCTGCTATTCTGAAACTTGTTAATATATAAGCTGATTATTTTCCAAAACGTTACAAGATGTTGCCATGATGTTTTAACGTCTTTTCTCTGCCTTCTTAGCAGTCTTGTTTATTATTTAACATATACTAGCCATTGAAAATGACACTGAGATTATCATGTAGACAGATGTTTGTGTTTTGTTTTTTCCTTGTCATACTGTATAAGCATAGTGTTTTTCCTCTGACTGGAGTGCCTGGGCTCAACATGGTCCCTTGATGGTGCTCACAAGTGGAGCAAGGTTCAGAAGGTCTAGTAATTAGATGAAACACCAGTGAAAATCCTGATTATGGTAGAAAGTGAGGCTGGTGATTGAGTGACTGGTGTTATTGTTTCTAACATACTAGATATTCAGTGATCACTGTTCTAATGAATGAGCTGTGAAACTTGGATCCTGGGACTTTACGGTTGTTAAAGATTCTATAGCCTTTTTAATAGAACAGGGTGCAAGTTAAACTTTTCTTTTTAAAATCCATTTTAATAACTTATTCCCAGTTTTATTTATTTTGAGTCTCTTCTCTCCTTTTATTAGATTTGCTATAAAATGCTCTGATTATATGGAAATAATTGCAATTGTCGAATAATGTCTTGTAACATTGTGCCTTTGAGCGAGGGGTGGTGACTTGAATTTTTGTTCCCTCCTTATTTTTGTATCTGAAGTACCATGGCTTTTACTAAAGAAAGCTGTTTGAAAATGACAAGAGGGACAGTTACCCAAGCTGGAATTTGGCCCGAGATACAGGGATTAATTACAGTGGGACAAATGTCAAGAGGCTCTTACACAGGAACTCAGGGGAGCACAAGAGGTTTTTTCTCACCCCTCTCCCCACATAACCATGCAAGTTTCTCTCACAGTAGTAGTTGCTTCTGGGGATGCAAGGCCTATTGACCTTTAGTCCCCTGGGGAGCAAGACCCCAGAAATTCTGCCCCACCACCCCTTTTGCACTGGCCCTCTGCCACACCAGGGCAGAGCAGTCTGGTGATATACACACAGACCTGAGGTGCCATCTTGGTAGCGCTCGTCCTGTCATGTTTGTCTGTATGCAGCCCCTTCCGCAGACTTGTACTCTAAATAGCACAATCTAGCTCCTGTTTTCCTTTCCTAAGCTGGTCCCCTAGTGAGTATTCTGCACTACTTGCTCTTTAAACTGTAGAGTTTGCACTATTGAATGCTTGCTGTGTTCTTCCTCCATGGGTGAAGGTGCTTCAGTGGTAAGCAAAGAGATGCTCAGCTTTGTACATCATGCAGCCAGTTACTTAAGCTCAAAGTGTTCTGGAGTTTTATTTGAATGGAAAGTGTTTATAAAAATGAAATTCTATGATTCTTGTTCATCTAGTTTTCATGATAGAGTTCTAGTGACCTTTCTGAGCAACTTTTTTGGGTGCTTCCACTTCTTTGGCTTAATCCTTAATCTTCATGTTAATTTCCCCTTCTTTCTTTAAAACCACCAAACCTTTGTTATCGACACCCTCATTTCCTCTTACAGTAAAGTGTATTTTCTTGCCATTAGTCTGCTTTTCTTTTTCCCCTCAGTTGTTCCATATCAGATTAGTCTCCTGTGTCTTGGCCTGCAGGACTCAGTTCAGCAGATATATCTGAAAGGAGCCAGAGCTACTTATCTTAGTTTAGCACTATTTCCAAGGAGGGTCTCTGTGTGCAACGCAGCATGGCTTTGTTTAAGTTGCACAGCACTGGTACCCACGATGTGATATATTGAATCTCAGCTCACTATGGCCTGGTTTAAATTGGGTCAGGCTTAAATGAAAGCTGGCTTTTTACTCTAGAATTTCTGGGCATGTGTCAACAAAACCTGCAGCATCCCAGATATTTCTGGGGGGAGCTGCTATCATTCCCATGAGGAAACCTTCTTCAAACTGAAAGTCAAAAGGGGATCTTTACTCATTTAAGACTTAAAGAAATCTGTGGAGTCTGCTACTGACTTTACAAAATCTAAAAATCAGGCTTGCTGCTCTCCATGAAAGGGACTTTTCCATCTTTAGATAAAGGAAACTCTTATAAAAAAGATAGCTATCCAGTGCCTCATCTGCAGCGGAAAATACAGGAGCAGGTATAAATACTGATGGTGTCCAGTTGGCAAATTAATTCCAGTTCTTCAGTTTCACATTGGAGTCTGTTTTTGAAGTTTTTTGTGGGTCATTACAAAACCTAAACCTAATTTCTCCCCTACTGTTACGCACACCTTCTTGTCAACTGTTTGAAATGGTTATTTTTCCACCCATGGTATTCTGCTGTTAATTGAATTGTCTTGTTAGACTGACCTCACACTTGGTAAGGCAACTCCCATCCTGTCATATATTTATACCTGCTCCTGTATTTTCTACTCCATGCATCTGATGAAGTGGATTCTAGCCCATGAAAGCTTATGCCCAAATAAATTTGTTAGTCTTTAAGGTACCACAAGGACTCCTCGTTGTTTTTACTGATACAGGCTAACACAGCTACCACTCTGAAACCTGTCATCTCTAGTAGATAGACTCTTCTCTTCACTGCCGTTACCTAGAAAACTGATTAAAAGCACAGGAATGTAAGACAGAGTGAAAGGAAAAACCATGTGTGTGTGTGAGGTTTTTACACTGCAGTGAATTTTTGACATCATTAAGTGCATTGGCTTTTAAAAAGTGGAGGAAAAGAAGAAATATAGTTTTGTTCCTCTGTAATCATTTCCAGCCAAGCAACTGGCACAAGCCATGTACTGAAGATGAAGTGGTAGCCTGCATAGAACTGCTGATGTCTGGCACACAGGTACTTCATCTGGGATTTGCCACAGAGCCAGCCGGAAAACTGTTTGTTGGGAAGAGTTGCCTAAAAGTGTTAAACGGAAAAAGAAAAAAGGAGATTATTTCACATACTCTGAATTAATGTACTTATTTTTGCTTTCTCTGGTCAAACCTATTCGCTGAGGTTAAATTAGAACGGTAGATGCATAAAGTGATTGGAAATAATCCCGAATTGTTCTTTTAAACTGGTGGCAATAAACAAGATTTTCCTGCTTATAAAACCACATTCACCAGCAGCACTGGACATATACATTAAGTATGAATTGGATGGCAGGCAAGTGAATGAAAACAGAAATAGGAAACTATAGCTCACAATAAATGCAAATCATCTTCCTTCTCCAGTTTACCAGCTTCTCTGATTTTATACACATTCCCCTTTATCTGCCTGACCATCATTCTTCATGTGTTCATTCCAGTTTTCTTATCTTGTGTGCCTGCCCACCTCCAGAGATGGGTGTGACTCCACTTGTTCTCTGTCAGTGGGGAATTCTTTACACTGCCACCATCCCTCTGGCCTCTGGGAAATAGCATTCTGTCATGCTGGAGATGTGTGATTCACCACTGTAAATACTTCCGCTGTCAATCCAGCTTGAGATATTGTACTGAAATGGAAATGAAATCTGTGCCCAGTGGGCCCAGACCTAACTTCCAGCAGCAAAACTATATTTCTTCTTTCTTTGCCTATGTTCTGTTAAGACTACATAAATTTCGACCTGTCAATGCACTTTATGATGTTATAAGGTGAAAATAAAACATACACTCTGATGTGACCAAAGTGAATGAGATTATAGCTGGTGGTAAATCTTGGGCAGTTCTCTACATATGCAATCCCCCAAATCCCCAAAACAGCCATCCTGAAAACTAACAAATGCAAATATAGGAACTGATCCAAAGTCCACTAAAGTTGTGCAAAGATTCCTGTTGACTTCAGTGAGCTTTGGGTTAGGCCCATAGAGTTTAAAATGTATAGGGAGGAGGAAGTGTTTTGTAGTGGAATTAAATGTCAGGATTTGGGGGTTTTCTTCTAACTTTTGCAAATCTTTCTTTTTCCATTTACAAACAACACAAATAGACTTTATTCCAGAACCAGCATTGCATGTAATTTACCTAGCCGAGGTTGAGTTTAGGTTTTGTGTTTAGTGAGATTATGTGTACTACAGCAGTGCCAAAGGACAACAACACACTAACTGTGTAAATATATTGCCAAATGGTTTGTAGGCATTGTGACACCTGGTGGGTTTTGGGGAGGACATAGTATTGTGTTTGTGGGTTGTTACAGGGAACCACTTCTATTGACATGGAGAAAGCATAATGGTGCTTGACCAAAAGTTTGACAAGTGGACAGTCCAGGGCAGCATAAGTGGTAAAGCAGAGGCAGGAGGCTTCATCCCTGTATTAGAGATAATTGATGGAGTAGGAAGAGACCATGAAGAATGAAAAGAGAGGGATGATGTAATCCAAGTGATGAGCCAGAAGATAATTTTTGGAGCAATGTTTTGATTACACTTAAGGAATGTGATTTTTTTTTATTTTTTTTTTGCCAAACAAGAGAAGATTGCAGTAGTTAGGATATCAGAATCTAAGACCACTATTAGGGTAAGAAAACTTTAACTCTGCCACACCTTAGTTTTTCAAGAGTTTCGTGTTTCTATTTGCCACTCTATAAATTTTTCAAAGTTGAAAAAGTTATGGGAAAAAATGACAGACCAACAAAAGGAAACATTTCAAAAAGAAAAAATGAAAGAAAAAGCACCACTGAACTTATAGCAATTAGTGGAAAAAGAAAGAGGGAGAAAAACCCACACCCCAGAGTTCTGAACATTCAAAAAATAGTAATTTTTTAAAAAAATCATTCCATGTTTGAAACCTGCATAATAGAAACAATTTTGAAAATTTCAAAAAAGTTGGAAAAAGTTTCCATTTTTTAGCAGTTTTAACATGTATTGACTTTTCAGATATCCAACATAAGGTATAAATAAAATGAGAGATTCCTTACTGATCCACAGAGAAAGTAAATGGAGTGTTGTGCAATAAGTGCTTTTTATTCTAAGACTCAGCTGTAACCTTATGGAGAAAGTTAGCAAGTCCAAAAGTCTGTGATGCATAAGACCAATTCCAGTTGCTTACCAGCACCACGAGTGGGAAATATTATACCCTTCTTTTCAGAAAGACTCCAGCTATTTTACCCTTAAGGCCTAATTTAATTCCTCTGATGTTATTCCTGTGACTTTTGATTATTGTGGTGTTAAGCTTTGTTTTTCCTAAACTTTTGAACTAACAAGGTTTCCATTAACATCTCCACCCAGATTTGAATAAAAAGTTAGTTGGCAATATAAAATAATCAAGCAAGGAGATGGATATACAAAATTTATCCATCATTTAAATTGTCCTGGCCTCAAACACCTCCATTAGTGTGTTCATAGATTTTTATCAGTATCTCATTTTTTAACTTCTTGCATTGACAGTCTCTGGAGTCTATAGGCAGTTGTTGGCTCCTCTGGAGTAATTGGTTCATAGTAAGGCATGTTATTTTAATCATACACATGTCCTCTCTAACTATGACTTTTGCATAATATGGATAGAAAAGTGTTGGTCTGTAGCAATCCCATCTAGCTTTTAAAAAGGGAAACCTACAAGTCATTCATTAGCAGGAGCCTGACATTTGGATTTATTTGTAAAGAGCACCATTTAAAAATATTCTAAACATCCATGAGGAAAAAAAAGAAAGGTGGATAATAGTGCTGTGTGATGCTAGGCTACCTATGGAATGAGGGAAATTTCATTGTTTGTATCAAGGCTGACTCTTCGTTTTAAGCCATAGATGTTTGCCATCCAGGAAGAGAAAAATGATCATAACTAAGACCCTCCTCCCCCGCAAAAAAGAGAGGAAAAAAAGCACAAGAGCAAGAGGACAGATTCCCAATTACCCACATATGTGAAACATGAAACAGAAGTAACTGTTCTTGTGCTGGTGTTTCTGTATTTGTTTGGCCAAACAACAACAAAGAGAGGATAATTTCCCAATACAACTTTATTTTGGGGACATAGGTGGGGAGGGCTGTTCTTGGTGGGGGTGGAGGGGAGAATGTGTTACCAAAGAAGCGTGCACAGAATAGCATTTTTCCATTAAGCCTGGCTTTAAGGTCTGGCTGTTATCTTTTTCTGTATCAGTTAGGTAATGTTAGTATGTACTCTTATGCCATGCCATGCCATGCCATGCCATTATTTATTTTCTTATTATTGGTTTGCAATTACTTCTAGCTTATTACGGAGTGTGCAGAATTGACCATCATTGGGAGAAAATATGCCCTTGTGTTTTTAGCTATTATTTTTTTCCCACTAAAGATATAGAAATGCAACACACTCTCTGTATTTGGCGTCAAATGATCATAATATGGAATTGACCATGTGTTGAATGAGCTTGTTATAACTTTTATGAAATCCCTTAAAGATGAATAGGCGTCATGAAACATGTATTATATTCTGTTTGGTAGCTCAAAGGCGCCTGAGCATTAATTCAAATTTTGCAATGCAGGAGGAAGTGATGTATAAAAATACCAATTGAATCAGAGGATTTTTGTGTCTTTCATTCAAACAGTGGAGTAATACAATTCTTCAGCCTCTGTTTAATCTTTCTATCATCCCATTATTTTCTTCATGGACCGCAGCCTTACTCAGCCTTTATTCAGGCAAAACTCCTGGTGAAGTGAATGGGGATTTTTCTTAGCTTAGAACTGCAAAATTTGGCCGTAAATGAAGATAGTAAGGAATGTTCACTATGTTGTATTTTGGTGAAAAGTTGTTGGGTCCAAGGCTAATACACAAATGTGCTCACAGGAAGCATCTTCTGTAGCATTTTCCCTTTTTTCAGTTCCTTCCAGCCTTTCTCCTCCTGTCCCAATCATGTCTGATATTTGCTTAACTGTACAATCTGCTTGAAGTATTCTCAGTGACCTGTTTTCTTGGACAGTGTGGTCGTCAAGCCTGTTTGTTAAAGTGACTTATGGAGGCTCATCTTTAATTAGATTGCACACCCCTTGGGGTGGTGACCACATTGTACAGAGCCGAGCACAATAGGACTACAGTCCTGATCATCATATTAAAACTCTACCGCAATGCAAATAACAATAGAAGTATTTTCCCTCATTAATAAAATCTCCTTAATCTCAGTATTGTGATTGCTTCTTTCCCTGGTCATAACATCCTTATCATGAAAACAAGGAATGCTCCTAAAACCAAATACTTAATGTTTTCAAGTATCAGAGGTATAGCCATGTAGTCTGGATCTGTAAAGCAGCAAGAGTCCTGTGGCACCTTATAGACTAACAGATGTTTTGGAGCATGAGCTTTCGTGGGTGAATACCCACTTCGTCAGATGCATGTAGTGGAAATTTCCAGGGGCAGGTATATATATGCAGGCAAGCTAGAGATAATGAGGTAGTTCAATCAGGGAGGATGAGGCCCTGTTCTAGCAGTTGAGGTGTGAAAACCAAGGGAGGAGAAACTGGTTCTGTAATTGGCAAGCCATTCACAGTCTTTGTTTAATCCTGAGCTGATGGTGTCAAATTTGCAGATGAACTGAAGCTCAGCAGTTTCTCTTTGAAGTCTGGTCCTGAAGTTTTTTTGCTGCAGGATGGCCACCTTAAGGTCTGCTATAGTGTGGACAGGGAGGTTGAAGTGTTCTCCTACAGGTTTTTGTATATTGCCATTCCTAATATCTGATTTGTGTCCGTTTATCCTTCTCCATAGAGACTGTCCAGTTTGGCCGATGTACATAGCAGAGGGGCATTGCTGGCATATGATGGCGTATATTACATTGGTGGACGTGCATGTGAATGAACCGGTGATGGTGTGGCTGATCTGGTTAGGTCCTATGATGGTGTCACTGGTGTAGATATGTGGGCCTTGGTGGCAGGCCAGTCCTCGCCCACAGGCAACCTGCCAACCTGAAACATATTCTCACCAGTAACTGCACACCGCACCATAGTAACTCTAGCTTAGGAACCAGTCCATGCAACAAACCTTGATGCCAACTTTGCCCCTCTGCTGTGTACATTGGCCAAACTGGACAGTCTCTATGGAGAAGGATAAATGGACACAAATCAGATATTAGGAATGGCAATATACAAAAACCTGTAGGAGAACACTTCAGCCTCCCTGGCCACACTATAGCAGACCTTAAGGTGGCCATCCTGCAGCAAAAAAACTTCAGGACCAGACTTCAAAGAGAAACTGCTGAGCTTCAGTTCATCTGCAAATTTGACACCATCAGCTCAGGACTAAACAGACTGTGAATGGCTTGCCAACTACAAAACCAGTTTCTCCTCCCTTGGTTTTCACACCTCAACTGCTAGAACAGGGCTTCATCCTCCCTGATTGAACTACTTCATTATCTCTAGCTTGCCTGCATATATATACCTGCCCTTGGAATTTTCCACTACATGCATCTGATGAAGTGGGTATTCACCCACGAAAGCTCATGCTCCAAAAACGTCTGTTAGTCTGTAAGGTGCCACAGGATTTTTTGCGGCTTTTACTTAATGTTTTGTAACTGGCTTACAGTGAACCTTGCCCCTTTGCAGTGACTGATGCCACTTATTAAGATCAAAGCATAAATTGGAGGGCCTTGGAGTTTGAAAATCTCTAAACTTATATCTGAAATCTACACATTACAACACAGCTCTGAAGGGTCACTGGGCCACAATATGAAGGGTAGGTGGGTTTTTTTGTTTTTTGTTTTACTCTTGAAAGTACTTGTTGCAGAGTGATAAAATGCAAAGTGTCTTTTAGAACCAAATGGCATCCAGAGGACAAGGTGAAGAAAAAAGTACATAGAGGTGGAATGACTCAAACGACCAAAATCTAGTATATTATTTTCACTCCCCATATCTACAGTACCTCTCAATTTCTCAGTGAGAGGTATTCAGGAGATTCCGTAGTGAAAAGAGATTTTTCATGGTATAGTTTTCAAAGGTTTCATCTGAGACAAGTAATGATTGACATTTTTAACATAAGTGGGTGATTTCTTTGGCTTTTGGGCATCATTGCTTGTACATCATTGATATTAATGAAACATTTCCTAGTGACTGAGACCCACTTTCAAGAGGTTTGAGGCTTGTCAAGGGCACCCACAAAGACTAGGCACCCATCATTTTTCTTTTTGAATTGATTGTCTGCCTTTATAAGTAAATGACATAACCGTTTATGACAAAGAGGTGCATAGTAACAATCCAGAGCACGTGACCTAACAATCTTTATTATCATACTTGGCTCAGTGGATATAATTATCCCAACATATATTATCTTTTGCTGTTTGTTATTGGTTACTAAAGCAATAACAATCAGTAACAACTTGCTGGCAAGAAAAGCAGACCATAACCGAGAGATTTGAAAAATCTGTGTTTAACATCTCTGACTGTCTCTGTCAGTACAATGAGGAATGCTCTACTATGAATAATTATGCTTTCTGTTGGAAAATTCCTGGTAATGGTTCACCATGTATGATGTAATCCATTGGAACATTAGAATTAGAGTTTGTCTGGGATTATTTTAATCCTGCTCCCATCCTACCTCGTGATTCCCACTCACACCTGCTCCTGCACTGTATGTTGAATTTTTATCCCGCACCCACTATTATGGCAATGGGACCTGTAGGACCCACAAGATCCCAGTCCTGCTTTGGGGCTATACATTAGAATTCAATCTGTCTTGATTCAAGAGAAACTCTGAGGTCATTCTTGGATCTTTATCTGTGAAATTCCTTTTCTTTGTGTGAAAGATAGTTATTGTCAGTGAATAGTACATTATTTTGGTCTCCTTGCAACATTTGGTGATATTGATTGGGGGCAATAGGGACGAGGAGAGTGAGTGAGCCTGAGAGCCATGTTCCGTGCACTGTGAGGAAAGTTGAAGAATAGCTAGACAATGTGGGGACTGAAATATCATGCCTTTATAATTGTCAGTCAAATTTCAAATATATTAGTAACGCCTTGCTCTTATCTGGAGCTTCTCATTGGTAGATCTCCAAGTGCTTACTAAGGAGGTCAGACTCTTTATTACCACTGTGAAGAAGAGGAGACTGAGGCACAGAGCAGTGAAGTGATGTGCCTGTGGCAGATCCAAGAATAGAACCAAAGTTTTCTAATGATATCTTACATGGGTCTGTTAGATACAGGCTATAACCCATAGTGAGTTTGGGTACACTGACTTGGTCAGGCCACCAGAAACTCATCACCTGTGAGCTGTTTGCCTTGTGGCACTAATGACCACTATGCGGTTAGATTGCAAACAATATATTACATGCTACTTTTTAAATATTGTTACACCAGTTTTGGGAGGTGTATGAACATGTCAGCTGATGAGTTGCTGACATAGTAATGGACCACAAATGGGCCTTTGTTTCGTCCCTTCAGTCGTGTTTTGTTTTGTTTTTTAAATTAACCTCTGTAATAGACTGCCCCATTCTTTCCAGGACAAGCATAGTAAACTCGACATAAGATACAAGCAACTATAGCGATTGTTATAACCATATGAACATTTTCTGTTTAAACTTTCTAATACATTTGGATGAAAAAGGAATAATTTCAATTCTGTATAGCATCTTGTCTTCCTTTCCTTGCACACATTTCTGTACCTGTCCTCTGCACTGCAACAAGGGCTTACCGCCACAAATATGAAAGAGGCTTTTAAATTATGCAGAAGTAGGAAATATTGACATGAGACCCTTACAAGCCTGAAAGTTTGATTCACGAAAATATAACAAGGTTGAATACTGCTTATCTGTACAATTTCTGGTTTAGAAATTTCACTGTGGGATGTCATCAGAACTGATTTCCATGTGATATTTTCTTTTTTGCATTTGGTTGTTAGAGAGAATCTGTCAAGATGTCGTCCAGTTGGATAGTAAGACTTGGCAATAACGAAATTAAGTTGTACAGAGAAGCACAATCGAGACACAACTTGGGTTTAATTTTGATTTCTGGGTGAAATTCTTGTTGTATCCAATTAATTTGCCTGTTCCTTATAAGAACCCAATTTACTTGGGTTGAGGGAGGAGAGAACCAAACCTCCTCTTCTCCTCCTCCCTGAACGTCCCACACTGGATTTTTATAGGGTGATTTGTTCTTGCACAATTGCGTGCATGACTCCCATAAAAATGTGAATAGTTAAAAAAATGGATTTTAAGCTTATTTATCCATTCATTAGTGAGGAATTTGAGAGTATGGTAACTTCACTCACATTATTGGGAATATATAGATGTATGTATTGTTTTATATGTTGCCTTTGTGATCCATGCTTGCTTGATTTAATCTGATATGACAAATTGCCTTTTGGCTTCTCATCTGTTCAGGCCCAGCTGAATTTATAAAATCAAGTGATCATTTCCCACCTCGTCTCTTCATGTGACAAACAGTACAGTAATACAGTGACAACTTTTTATAAGTTCAAAATCTGGATAAAGAATGGATGTAACTGTCTTGAAGATATTATCAAAAATACTCTTTGAATAGTAAACTAGTTGAGATGGAGGAAAAAATGTAAACCCAACAAGTCACGTTTTTATTAGAGGGACCTGCAATACAAATTGGGTTTCATTAGTCCTTATCTGGGATTTACTGAATGGAAATTTACCGTACACATCTCATAAATAAGGTGAATTTTATACAAATAGACACAGATTACAAGAGGAGACAATTCAGCTAGTGTTGCTTTGTGGGTTTTTTAGGTAGGTTGTGAAACAACCCACATGGCCTTGGAAATAACCATACACTCAAGTTGGAGAGATGGATTTGGGGAGAGGAATTTTGATTTGGAAAAAAAAAATCATGTCAGTGTTTCAGTTGGCCCTGATATGGACCTGGCAGTTATTTTCAAGTATGGTCTGTCAGCTTGTCAGGGTTATATTCAGCTTGGATCTGCAAATTGCTTTGCTGGTATAGATGCAGTGTTATGGTTGAAGTGAAGCAGTGTCTGTAGAGCATGTTGCCTATGTATTATTTGACATTCAGAACATCTTTATGGACAGAAAAAAATTCCTTGGTTTCTGACAAAAGGTGCATCTTTTACAACTGAGACTGTAAAAACACTTCATATTAATAGTAAAATGCTCTGGGGCTTTTGGTAAACATGCAAAAATAGAATAGAGTAAATTCATTTTTGTTTGTGACTTAGTACAGCTCCTTAGGATTCACACTGTACAGGTGAGCTTAGCTCAGGGAGTACAGACTGGGCCTTTGTTTTTGTTTGTTTGCTTTAGAGTAGAAGGGACGGGGTGGCATGAGTTACTCCATGTGAAGGTGGGAATTTGTAGCAACTCCAAGGTGAAATGGAATGTGGTTCCCTTTAGGAAGTGCGTGATATTCCCATCTGGAGAGGTCCTAACTGTGGTTTTCATTTTGCTGTAGTGCTCATAAATTGTTTTGTTTACTGTTACATAATTGTTTATATGTAAATAAAGGTACTGCCACCTTCTTTCCCTCTGTTATGCGATGGTGCTGATTTAACTCTGTGGTACAAGGAGGAGGAATGTGTGGGGAGCAGGGGCACGTTCCTATCATGATTAATTTTTAGTTTTTCAGTACGTTTGCTATTTGCCATGTTTAGTTTAATTTTCTCTTGCTGTGTGGAATGCATTTCCATTTTATTAGTTAAATTAGCTGAAGATTTTAGTTATTAAATCTTGAGAGCTGAATAGTAGTGCAAGTGCATTACTTTGTATCACTTACTACATATATAGAAAATATAATGTAATGTTTTCTTCCTGTGAATGTATGTAGAGTAGGATCACTTTATAGTGGGACTCTGCTTATAAAGAAGTAGAATGTAAATTATGAATTACTTCAGTGCACTTTCACTCCTCCTATAGTCAAGTTTAATTTCACTGTAAATGAGTGGTGGTATGTCAGTTTATTGGAATGTAGCCATTATCACCCACTAGCTATGTGTCAGATGTTGCTTTCTGAAGGAGATTAACACCTCCCCCTCCTCCTCCTCTAGCAGAGCTGAATAGAGGGGAGTACTCAGGAACTGTCAGAACCATGTGGAATGAAGGACAAGGAGGAGTAACACCCCTGGTTTTGACCCAACTGCTTCCAGAATGGAATTAAGATAGAGGGCTTGATTCTCTCTCTCACCATTTTTACACTGATGTAACTCTGCCATCAGTGGATTTAGTCCAGTGTGTGAGATCAGAATTGGGCCAAAAATCTTTGAGTTACTCCACTGATGCAGCCTGTCAAAGACCAAGTGTCTGGACTGGCTTATAAAGAAAATAGATTCCAGTCTGGTCAGGGAGCAGGGAAATGGAATTTGAGTTTTCCACATAATAGGAAAAGGAACCAAAACCGCAGCAATGGTTACAATGAATAATAGCGTAAGTATCTAAGGCCAAAATAATGGGGCTCTCCACTAGACAGCTCTGAACCATAAGTAGATCCTTTTCTCAGAAGGCTTTCAGTTTTTTTAGCCAGTTTTCTGTGCCTCCAGTTCCCATTTGCTAACCTGCTGCACCTGTGCCTCCAACAAGGTTTGGCTAATCTGTATCTGCCAGTAATTTATAGCCTGGCAACCACCGCCATTCACTTGTACACCTGAGTACAGATTTGTATATTTGTCCCTTTCCCTAGTCTTCTAGAAAGGGCAAAAAGAGAACAATGCAGCAATTAACAGAGAGAAGAAAGAAAACAAAGAACAATTAACTACCTTTCACACTTTATATCACTTTTGTTCACACACTTCTGCTGTTTGGAACAGGAAAGAGAACTGAAACTCAAAGGAAAAAACAAAAAACGCTCCTGCAGCCTCCTTCAGAGACAGACCACCCAATCACACAGCCCACATATACAAGCAGGTGGGAGTAACTGCAGAAGTTTAGGCAAAGGAGATCATATTCCTGTTCTGTGGAGAAAAGAAGGGAATAGTTTTCCCAGGTAAAACCTGTCCTGTCATGATTAAATTCTGTTTATAGTGGAATATTTTTAGCAGGGGAGAAAAATGTCTGAGCAAAGTACTAGGAAATAAAACTTGTAACAAGTTTTGTACTGTGGCCATAGAGAAGAGGGATGGTTTTCCTAACAAATCTGAGGACCATAAACTTTTTGAATTAAAATGAAGTTCTCCAGAATTATATGATAACACTAGCAAGGTGCATTTCAGTTCAGTCTGACTGACTTTCAGTTCAAGATGTGCCAGAAGTTATGTTGTATTTATTTTTCTGACAGGAATGAATGTTTTAGAGGGATTGAGGATGATGTCACTTATTTATTGCATACTTAAAAATGTACCAAGTACCATACATTTGGATGAAGGAAAAACCCTTCCGAGCCTAGAGTTCCTTTTCCAAAGAGCTTGCAATCTAAAATTATAGAAAAGATGCAAAGAGTAGTAGCAGATAACAATGGGGTAGTGTGTATTAGGGGAGGGGAGGATAAGAGCTACAAATATGCAACCCTGTACATAAATATTATGTTCACACTGAGACTCCACTGGATGCTGCTATATGTATGTAAGTGTGGGCACACTGTCTGCATAGACCAAAAGGATATATACATTCTGAAGGATTTTAAAGAAGCGTAATCAGTTAATACTAGAGCTCAGCAATTAATTGATTTTTTTAACTTTGGTAACTATAATAAAATATCCTGGGGGAGGAGGCGAGGTGCTTAGTTTCAAACTAACTGTTTTTGTGTGAGTTTTTCTTATTTCACTGAAATGGAAAAAAAATCATTTGGGTTGAGTGAAATGATTTGAACATTGTTTTGTAATGAGATTTTGAAATGAAACAGTTTTGGAGCACAATATTGAAATGATTTGTTTTGAAATGTTGAAACGAACAGTTTTGGCTTTGAATTTATTTTCCTTATTTTTTATTTGGCCCGAGTTGACTAATAGTTTTGGTTGCCCCAAAACTGCATTTTTCAGCAAACTTAATATTTTCAGCAGAAAATCTTTGCCCAGCTCTAATTAATATGTTAGTTTTGATGAGTGGGACAGGAAGTGGAACTGAGGTGAAATTTTGGTTCAAGGAACAGAAACATGGAGAAGAGGAAGCCATGAGGATGGAAAGCAGGAAGGATATATGATAGGAAGAGAGAAGATGGCATGGTAAGGCAGAACAGATGGGAGAAGTTAACTGAGGCCACATCCACAGGGCAATGAAAAATCTGCAGCACCGAGTCTCTTAGTCTGGGTCAGCTGCCTCAGGCTCTGGGGCTAAAAACTGTAGGATAGGCGTTTGGGTTCAGGCTAGAGCCCTGACTCTGAAACCTAGATAAGGGTGAGAGTCTCTGAGCCTGGCCTTTTAGATGCTTACTCCTGTCTGGGTTTCAGAGCCTGAGCCCAAATGTCTACACTGCAATTTTGTAGGCCTGAGCCTGACTTAGCTGATCTGGGCCAGCTGGAGCTGGGCCTTCAGTCTTGTATTGCACTGATAGCTCAGTGGTCTGAGCATTGGCCTGCTAAACCCAGGGTTGTGAGTTCAATTCTTGAGGGGGCCATTTAGGGATCTGGGACAAAAATCTGTCTGGGGACTGGTCCTGCTTTGAGCAGGAGGATGGACTAGATGACCTCCAGAGGTCCCTTCCAATCCTGATTTCTGTGATCCCATAAAGACTTGTACATTTGTTTAACTTTACACTCTGTGTGAGTAAAATTCAATGGGAATAATCTGTGTGCATCATTAAGCATGTGCAGGATTGGGACCTGAATTCTCTTGTGGTGAAGTGAGTCATGCTAATAAAGAAAAGCAGAAACAGCAATCAGCAGTGTTAGAGCTTCTAGGGAAGAGTGTTTGGGATGCATGATGCTACTAGATTTGAGTGAGGGGTGGCAGCAGGCAGCTCCATTGCATTTCCTTCTATCAGTTGTGGCTGAAAGTCATTACCACTAATTGGTTGTCCAGTGGGCTGGACAATGGGTTTGTCAGTTTTATTCACACAATCTACATAAATAAACAAAAAAACCATCAGAGATGGTACTAATAGGCACTCTCATGGGTAGTCTCAGTGAGACCATTGACAGAATGAGCATAGAGAATTACCAGAGAATGAGCGACTTTTTAATCACAGAGATGGTTCCCTCCAGATCAAGTTTGAGGCATGTTGACATGGGCAGCATGAGGAAGCTTGCAGTGCTTTTGTCCATACTTTGCCTGTTCTATATGTAAAGGAGTTGGGGTTCTGAGGCTTGTCAGCCTTTCACTTTTCACAAACATTCATAATTCATCCAATAAAGAAAACCTTTGTAAATGAATAGTTCTCTGAATGTAATTGAAAATTTCATAGTGATTATCATCATGTATGTTAAATGTCCCTTTGATCTGTGGTGGGTTTTTTAAATAATGTAACTATAACCTCTGCCAGCTTGGTGTCGTGCTCTTTCCCCATCTAGTGGCACCAAATCCATCTTGAGATTGAGGAGTTTGCTACAGCTTTTAGCTCCTGCAGTAGAGGCTCATACACTAAGCTTCAGAGGTCCCAGGTTTGAGCCCGCTCGCTGATGACTGGGGTCTGTCGGCATTACATAATCACTTTTCAGTTTTTTAACTTGGTTGTTTAAAGAAGTTTATAATGATTATTACATCAGTTCCTATGACAGAGCATTATACAAGCTTATCAAACTTCATTTTATTATTGCCCACAGTGCTTTTCTTTACAACAACACTTGAGTTTGTTGGTCTTCTGGAAGGGAACTGAATTTGGCTCTACTGAGTCTCTGGTTAGCACTTTTGCCACAGAGCCATCTTTCCACATAGAAGCCCCACCCGGGCTGGGGCCTGATTGTATTACAGGCATGGTACAAACGAATGACAATCCATGTGTCAATCTAAACAATAAGACACTAAAGGTTTTAAATAAAGTTAATACCAAAACACTTAGTTCTAAGTTGCTCCTATCAAAGAATGTTGAGCTTTAGATGTGGAAGCACTGTTCCATTTCAGACTAGTTTTATAAGTGTCCCCCCCTCAAGACTACTACATACTTTCATAGGTAGTGAGACTTCTGTTTCAAAAGCCATGAAAAAGCCTTTAAGTAGGATCAACTCCTGCTGCTTTTCCTGAGATCGGAAGCTAATGTTGGTATGCAAGGAAATCCTCTTCCCTTGACATCTTTTTTCCCCTTTTGCTGCCAAAATTATCTTGTCTTTGTCCTATATTTCTTAAAAAATCAATTACCTTAATTGTGTTGAAAATGTATTTTGTTATCAGGGAGAACCAGCAAGCGTTTACCGTGTGGATTAGGTTGGACACCTTTGGCGATCTGAGAGGAAGGATGGTTAAACCCCTGGACTAGGACTAAGCACATCTAGGCTAATTTCCTGGCTTTCTCATAGACTTTGTGTGACTTTGGGCAAGTAACTGTCTCATCTCATGCCTCAGTTTCCCCATTTGTAAAATGGAGAAAACACCCATAATAAAATAATGGGAGTATAGTATTTTTCAATGATGGAAATAATGTGCCTCTCTCAGGCCTCAACACTATACAAATTTGTCAAATGTTGATGTATTTGTGGCTTATTACTGCATAAGTATTGCTAAATTTAATGATTGCAAAAGGTTTTAATCTCACCTGTAATGATGACATTTTCATATCTGTCTGACACCCTGTTGGGATGAGAGGGTATAGCTTCTGAAGGAGGAGCGTCTTTAAAGAAGACAGCACAGTAAAGCAGAGAAGATCGCTGTGCTAGTATAAATCAAACAGGCTTAAAGGCTATTTTTGGTGTGTTTGTTTTTTAAACAGCCATTGAGTACTTTAAATCTGAGTCGAAATATCTGGGGAATATAGGATGAAATGTTAATGGAAGCTGCAGCCAAGATGGAGAGAAACATAACACAGATAGCTATTGTGAAGCTACAGAATTTCAAATCAACCATGCTGACAAATGTCTGAATTTGAATGTTTTAGAAAAACCAAAAATAGGAATTATTTGGACCATAATATTATTTGAGGCTTGTCTTTTACTTGCTCTTAATCAGTGGGTGCTACTAAAAACGTATTCACCAAGGGCAAGTGTCAAGGTTTTTCCCCACTTTGAACTTTAGAGTACAAAAGTAGAGACCTGCATGAACACTTTTAAGCTTAATTACTAGCTTAGATCCGTTAACGCTGCCACCAGCCAGAAATTCAGTGTCTGGCACACTTCCTTTTCTACCTCCCCCCCCCCCCTCAACTTTCTCCTCCCTCGGTTGCCTTGAGAGGCTTCACCAATTCCCTGGTGAACACAGATTTAAACTCCTTGGATCTTAAAACAAGGAATTAACCATCCCCACCTCGCCTCCCCCCCCCCCAAATCTCTGGTGAGTTCAGACCAATCCTTTTGGATCTTAAAATAAGGAAAATCATCAATCTTCTAAAAAGAAAGCTTTTAATTAATTTTTACCTTTCCTTTCTTTATCTCTGTAAAATCAAGATGGAAATGCTTTACAGAGTACTCAGATTCATATAGACCAGAGAGACCTCCTTTGCCTTAGATTCAAAGTTACAGCAAACAGAAGTAAAAATCCTTCCAGCAAAAAGAAACATTCACAAGTTGAGAAAACAAACATAAGACTAATCCACCTTGCCTGGCTATTACTTACAATTTTGACACATTAAAGACTGATTTAGAAAGATTTGGAGAGCCTAGATGTACGTCTGGTCCCTCTTAGTCCCAAGAGTGAACAACCCCCAAAACAAAAAGCACAAACAAAGACTTCCCTCCACCAAGATTTGAAAGTATCTTGTCCCTCTATTGGTCCTCTGGTCAGGTGTCAGCCAGGTTTACTGAGCTTCTTAACCCTTTAGGTAAAAGAGACATGAACCCTTAACTATCTGTTTATGACACGCCCCCCAAATCTCAGACAGTGTGGAACCACACTGGCAGTGATTTCTTCCTAGAACTTTAGAATAAACAGATTAATAAAACACATGCACCTTTACATATTCTACTAATTATGTAAAACTACAAGATTTTCCACATTTCAAGGACAATTTTTAATCAGTTGATTCTGGGAAACTTTCAGGGGAGAGTGCATCAGCTACTTTGTTCGAAGCTCCCGAAATGTGTTGAATTTCAAAATCACAATATTGGAGAACTAAACTCCATCGAAGTAGTTTTTTGTTGTTTCCCTTGGCAGTATGAAGCCACTTTAGCGCAGCATGGTCAGTTTGTAGCTGGAACCGCCGTCCCCAAACGGATGGGCGTAGCTTTTCCAGGGCATACACAATGGTGTATGGTCTTTTTCACTGATTGACCAGTGGCTTTCCCTCTCAGACAGTTTCTTGCTGAGAAACATGACAGGATGGAAGTTTTGATCCAGTCCTTCCTGCATTAAAACTGCTCCTACACCATGCTCAGATGCATCTGTGGTTACTAGGAATGGTCTGTCAAAGTCTGGGGCCTGTAAGGGTCTGGGGGTGGGGCTTGTCCCTCTCAGGCGCGGCGGGGAGACAGGGCGCCTCCCTACAGGCAGCAGTCCGTGCAGGGCCCAGACCCGTCAGCAAGCGCTGAGCAAACGAATAGTCTCTAAGCAATTCAAAATCCTAGCCCTTCAGGAGGGGCTAAGCTGACACAGGGTCTATAAGTCCGGCCCGGGAGCATGGGCGAGGCAACAAGCAGTTCAGGCTCAGGGCCCTTCAGCAAGGGCTGAGCAAGTACAGAGTCTATAAGCAGTTCAAGCTCAGGCCTTTCAGCAGGGGCTGAGCAACAAGTGAACAATAGCAGTCTGCAACGCCCAAGCCCTGGCTCAGGGCGGGGCAACAAACTCAGGTAAGGGTCAGACCCTCAAGCAGGGACTGAACAGTGAGTTAAACAGCACAAGAGGCCTCCTCAGGCCAGGGAGAGTGGGAGTCTGCCATCCTTGGGGGACGCAGGCCCTCCCACTCCACTGCGTTCCAGCCCGGGGCCCTAGCAGCTGCAAGGGTTCGCTGCACTCAGTAGGGAATCCTGGCCGCAACACACTGACATTGGTTCAGGGTCCCCTGGAGCCAGACTGGGGTTGGCTTCCCCCGGGCCACTTCCAATCTCCCCCTCTCTAGGTACCTGTCCTTCGCCGGCGTCATCCGGCAGGTCCCAGACCATGGGTTCCTCTGGATACCGGGTACGGTGAGGCTCAGGCAGCTCCTCAGGATACCGGGCACAGGGAGGCTCAGGCAGCTCCTCTGGATACCGGGCGCGGGGAAGCTCAGGCAGCTCCTCTGGATACCGGGTGCAGGGAAGCTCAGGCAGCTCCTCTGGATACCAGGCACAAGACAGGTGAGGCCAGCGCTCCTCCGGGTAGCGAGCACGGGGCAGGCTGGGCCCGGCGAGAGCTCAGGCACCAGCGTCTGTCTTCTCCGGCAGTCTGCAGCCAACTGAGCACTGAGGTCGGGCTTTTATACTTCCTGTCCCGCCCCTTGACTTCCGGGGGGTGGGGACAGGCGGCGGTGGCTCCGCCCACTGAGGCACCTGTTCTGGCTTGTCCCTCTCAGGTGCGGCAGGGAGCCAGGGCACCTCCCTACCCCCCCCCCCAAGACTGGCTCCTGTGCAACGGGGCCAGGCTCATCCACGCCTCCTAGGCGGGAAAGGAAGTCCGCGTTGGCGTGGTCCTTCCCAGCTCTGTGGCGGACGGTGAGGGCATAGGGCTGCAGGGCCAAGTACCACCGCAGGAGTCGCATGTTGTGGTCCCTCATGCAGCACAACCATTGAAGGGCAGAGTGGTCAGTGACCAAGGTGAACGGGGCCCCAAGGAGGTAGTAACGCAGGGCGTCACAGGCCCACTTTGCTGCGAGGGCTTCCTTTTCGACCACTGCATAATTTTTCTCTCTGGGGAACAGCTTCTGGCTGATGTAGAGGAGCAGATGCTCCTCCCCATCCACCTCCTGTGAGAGGACAGCCCCGAGCCTTACCTCTGATGCGTCTGTCTGCAGGATGAATGGTCGATTGAAGTCAGGGCTAAATAAGACCGGCTTACTGCAGAGGCTTGCCTTAAGTGACTGGAAAGCCTCGTCACATTCGGGGGTCCAGCGTACCTGTCGCGGGCTGTCCTTGGTGAGGGGTCCCGTCAAGGGGGCGGCCATCGCTGCAAACTGGGGAATGACCGTTGATAATATCCTGCCAGCCCCAAAACTGGTGGACTTGGCATTTCGTGGTCGGCGGAGGACAGGCTGCGATGGCCTGAACCTTGTTCACGAGAGGTTTCACTTGCTGATTTACGACAGTATACCCCAAATAGGTGGTCTCACGCCAGCCGATGTGGCACTTCTTAGGGTTGGCCATTAACCCGGCTGCCCGCAAGGACCTTAGGATGGTGGCGACCTTTTCTAGATGGGTTTCCCACTGCCGACTGTAGATGACTACGTCATCTAGATAGGCTCCGGCGTAGTCCTGATGCGGTTGGAGGAGGCGGTCCATGAAACGCTGAAACATGGCGGGTGTCCCATGAAGGCTTAAAGGCATCCGTGTGAATTGGTATAGGCTGGTCGGAGTGGCAAACATGGTCTTCTCCCTGGAGGCCGGTTCCAGGGGGATCTGCCAATATCCCTTGCTTTGAGTCTAGGGTGGTGCAGATAGCGGGTCTCTCCTAACCGGGGCCAGCCAGCTCATCTATTTGAGGCATGGGATAGGCGTCGAACTTGGAGATGGCGTTAATGCGCCCGATAGTCCATACAAAACGTTGGGAGCCATCGGGCTTTGGCACCAGGACGACTGGGCTACGCCACTCGCTTTTGCGAAGGTTCAATCACTCTCCTAGGTTTAGCATGCCTGCACTTCCTCGTCAATGATCCACTTCCGGTGATACGGCAGAGGCCTGGTCGTGGCCCGGATCACCACCCCTGGCTCAGTCTGAATTCGATGATATACCAGGGAAGTATACCCGCTGGGCCATAAAGGTACAGGGAACGCTTGAAGGAGGCAGCGGGTTTGCTCGAGCTGTTCTTCCATCAGCGTCTCCCCAAGCTGGGGTCCCTCACGGTCTTCAGTGGGTTTACCTGGGGCCCGAGCTCGGGTCCGGTGGATAGGGATTGATCAACAGACCTTCTCGTTCCACCCAGGGCTTGAGAAGCTTGATGTGGTACCACTGGACCTTTCTCCGCCGGTCAGGCTGACGAATCTCATAAGTAACAAGGCCCACCTTTCGAACCACCTCATAAGGGCCCTGCCATTGAGCCAGGATCTTGACTCACTGGAGGGGAGGAGGAGTAAGACCCGGTCTCAAGGTTGAAAGTCGCGGGTTCGGTGCATCCCGGTTGTATGTCTGAGCCTACATTTCTTGGCAGCTTTCAAGTTTGCTCACGCCAGGGTCCCAAACTGTTTTAAGATGCTCCTGGAGCTGGATCACATATTTTAGGAGACCCTGGGCGGGTGATGGGTTTGCTCCCCAGGTTTCCCTCAATCAGGTCCAAGAGGCCCCCCGGGGTCAGCGGCCATACAATAGTTCAAAAGGCGAGAACTTGGCTGATGACTGGGGGGACCTCTCGTACTGCCAAGAGCAAGGGCGGGAGTAGCTGGTCCCATCGGCGGAGGTCCTCCGGGGGAATTTCCGCAACATGTCCTTCAGGGTTCGATTGAACCTCTCAACTAACCCATCAGTTTAGGGATGATACACCATGTCCGCAGCTGTTTGATCCCCAGGAGTCCACACACCTGCTGCAACAGCTGTGAGGTGAAGTTGGTCCCCTGGTCTGTGAGGATCTCCCAGGGCAAGCCGACACGGGTGAAGACCTTCACCAGTTCGCCTGTGATGGTGCGGGCGGTGATGTTACGGAGTGGAATCACTTCGGGGAACCAGGTGCATAGTCCAGCATCGCTAGGATATACTGGAACCCCGCAACACTCTTGGGGAGGGTCCCACTAGATCCATGGCCACACGCTCGAAAGGGGTCTCGATTAGTGCATTGGGACCAGCGGCGCCTTGGGAATTCTTGCCGCGGCGGTCAACTGGCAATACGGGCAGGAGTTACAATAGTCCTTTACCTCTGGTGTATACGCTGGCCAAAAGAAGTTGTCCCAGTATTTTTGGCTAGTGCTTCTCGGAGACTCAGATGCCCGACAGCTGGGACATTATGGCCAGTTTCATGAGCACCCGTTGAGTGACATCAGGGCATGAGGAGTTGAGTTCAGTGCTCCCTGGTGGTGCGGATCTCTCTCAATCCGATACGGCGGTCTTGTCGCAAATTCAAAGTGCGCAGCCACTGGGCTTCCCGACCTGGATCGAGGATGGTCCCATCCACCGCGGTCAGCTGCTCTATGCCCCACTGAGGGTGGGGTCAGCTCTTTGATCCCGGCAGAAATCTGTGGGGGCTGAGGGATTCCCACCTCCCCCGAGGGAAGTATTCTCCCCATCCTTTATCTCGACGGGGGGGGGGTCGGGTGTTTTCCTGCTCACCTCCTCAGTTTCTGGGGCCTCCCGCTCATCCTCCTCCGTTTCTGGACTCTCCCCCTCCAAGCTGGTACGGGGCCAGGGCCACCTCCGGTATGTTTGGCATAGGACGCTGGAAACTCAGGCCAGTCCCGGCCTAGGATCACTGGATATGTCAGCCTGGGTGCGAGACCTCCTACCATCCATTGGGTAACCCAGTCTATCATCAGTTGGGCCCGGGCGCTGGGGTAAGGCCATATGTTGCCATGGATGCACTGCAGGTGGATTTCCCCCAGGCGTGCATCTGCCTGGGAACCCAAGTGTTCGCGGATCAATGTCTGTCCGCAGTCTGAGTCGAGGAGGGCCACAGTCAGGTACCCCTCAACAACCACGGGCACAGTAATCTTGGCTGTCTGTGGGTGACGAGCACGATCCTCTCCGGAACAGACTCGGCCAAAGGTGCGCTCCAGTCGGGGGCAGTCCCGCTGGAGATGTCCTGTCTCGCTGCAAGAGAAACAGGGCCCCAGGTCGGTTTGTTCCGATCGGGGTCGGGTCCTGGGGAAGTCCCTAGGAGGGCTCCAGCGCATCTTCCGAGGTGCAGGAGTCGGGGCTCGGGCCGGCCGCGCAGGTGGTGCTGCAGCCCGGGTGGGGCATTGCCGCCTTCTCAGGGGTTTGGGGCGTTCCGTCCTGGTGGGGTTGCTCGACCAGCTGGGCCCCCCCGGTGCTTCCGCCGCTAGGAAGTCTTCCATCAGAGTGACAGCGATGGTCATGTTGCCGGTCTATGACAGAGACCCGGGCCCTTCCTTGCGATGGAAGGATGTGGGTGAATTGCTCCAGGATCACCTGCTCGCTAGCTCCTCTGATGTTCGATGTTCGGGGCTGCAACCACCGCCGGCAGGTCTCCCCGGAGTTCCTGGGCCACCATACGAGGCCGGGCCCCCGTGGGGTATGTCAGGCTCCTGAACCGCTGACGGAAAGTCTCCAGATTCACATCAAGGGTATCCGGATACGGATTTCACCTGACTATAGTCCCTGGGGCGGCCTCGGCAGACAGTCCTCGGTAGAACCGCCTGAGCCGTTCCTGTCAGGTATGGGGGCCAGTGAGGGGAGGCTCATTGGTCAGGGCTCCACCCGGCGACGACTGCCACCTGCTCGAGAGGTGACGAGGAAGGCCTCAGGGGTTGTTGCCAGGCCCATCTTTGTCAGCTGGATCAGTGATTGGGGCACGGGGCCCCATCGGTGCCTCCCGACTGGGCCCCTCCTCGTGGGGCACACTCCGCCGCGAGCTGCTGGAGGCATTGGCAGCTGGAACTCCTGATGCTGCTTGACCAGTCCTGGATCAGCTGATGCTGTTGAGTCCCCAGCTGCTCAACGAGCTGCTGGTGTTGCTAGAGGGTAGGCGGCCTGCAGCTCCTCTTGCTGCCACGACTGAGCCGCTTGCTGCCGCTCCTGGTTCTCGGTCAGAAGGGTGACAAGTTGTGACATATCCATTTCGGGAGGGAGCTCTCTCCCCTACAGTCCCCCTCTCACCCGGAGTTAAGAGTCCGCAACCCACATCCTGGGCGGAACTCCCCCCTTCTGGTACCACGTGTAAGGGTCCGGTGCTGGGGCTCGTCCCTCTTGGGTGCGGCGGGGAGCCGGCGCCTCCTACAGGCAGCAGTCCGGGCAGGGCCCAGACCCGTCAGCAGGAGCTGAGCAAATGAATATTCTCTTAGCAATTCAAAGCCCTAGCACTTCAGCAGGGGGCTAAGCTGACACAGGGTCTATAAGCCCGCCTGAGAGCATGGGCGGGCAACAAGCATTTCAGGCTCAGGGCCCTTCAGCAAGAGCTGAGCAAGTACAGAGGTCTATAGCAGTTCAAGCTCAGGCCTTTCAGCAGGGGCTGAACAGCAAGTCAACAGTACAGTCTGCAAGCCCAAGCCCTGGCTCAGGGCGGGGCAACAAACCCAGGTAGGTCAGACCCTCAAGCAGGGACTGAACAATGAGTTACAGCACAAGAGACCTCCTCAGGCCAGGGAGGAGGGGGGAGTCTGCCATCCTTGGAAGGGTGGCAGGGGGGATGCAGGCCCTCCCACTCCACTGCGTCCCAGCCCGGGGCCCTAGCAGCGGCAAGGGTTCGCTGCACTCAGTGGGGAATCCTGGCCGCAACACACTGACATTGGTTCAAGGTCCCCTGGAGCCAGACTGGGGTTGGCTTCCCCCGGGCCACTTCCAGTCTCCCCCACTCTAGGTACCTGTCCTTCGCCGGTGTCGTCCGGCAGGTCCCAGACCATGGGTTCCTCAGGATACCAGGCGTAGGGAAGCTCAGGCAGCTCCTCTGGGTACCGGGTGCAGGGAAGCTCAGGCAGCTCCTCTGGGTACCAGGTACGAGGCAGGTCAGGCCAGCGCTCCTCCGGGTAGTGAGCATGGGGCAGGCTGTGCCTGGCGGGAGCTCGGGCACCAGCGTCTGTCCTCTCCGGCAGTCTGTGGCCAACTGAGCGCTGAGGCCGGGCTTTTATACTTCCTGTCCTGCCCCTTGACTTCGGGGGGCGGGGACAGGTAGTGTGGCTCCGCCCACTGAGGCACCTGTTCTGGCTCGTCCCTCTCAGGCGCAGCAGGAAGCCAGGGCGCCTCCCTACAAGGCCCTTAGGACAGGGTCAGACATGAGTGTTGCCTTAAGCTGGGTAAAGGCCTTCTGACACTCGTAAGTCCACTTAACTGCATTTGGCTGGGTCTTTTTGGTCAGGTCTGTTAGTAGGGCAGCGATTTGGCTGTAGTGTTGTTCAAATCGCCTGTAATATCTGGCCAAGCCTAAGAAGGATTGGACCTGTTTCTTTGACTTTGGGACAGGCCACTTTTGGATAGCATCCACCTTGGCCTGTAGGGGAGTTATCGTTCCTTGACCAACCTGGTGTCCAAGGTAAGTCACTCTGCTTTGGCCTATTTGACACTTTTTAGCCTTAACAGTTAATCCTGCCTGCCTGATGCACTCAAAGACTTTTTCCAGGTGTTCCAGGTGTTCTGCCTATGAATCAGAAAAAATGTCCACAATCCTGCTAGGAGACAATCTACAAGTCTTTGGAAGGTGGTAGGTGCATTCACAGCCCGAAAGGAAGCACATTAAATTCATACACCCCTGCATGGGTGATGAAGACTGACCTTTCTTTGGCGGGTTCATCTAGCAGTACTTGCCAGTACCCCTTGGTTAAGTCTATTGTAGATGTGAACTGGGCCTGTCCCAATGTCTCCAATAGCTCATCAGTGCGTGGCATTGGATAATTGTCGGGACGAGTTACAGCATTTAGCTTATGGTAGTCCACGCAAAAGCGTATTTCCCCATCTGGTTTGGGAACTAGAACCACTGGCGATGCCCATGCACTGTTGGAGGGGTGGATTATACCCATGTGTAGCATGTTTTGGATCTCCCATTCTATAGCAGCTTGGGCATGAGGAGATACCCAGTAGGGTGGGGTTCTAATTGGGTGAGCATTACCTGTGTCAATGGAGTGGTATGCCCGTTCAGTCCATCCTGGGGTGGCTGAGAACATTGGGGCGAAGCTAGTGCACAGCTCCTTGATCTGTTGCCGCTGCAGACATTCCAGGGCTGTGGAGAGGTTCACCTTTTCCACGCCACCATCACTTTTTCCTTCGTAGTAGACACCTTCAGGCCACTCAGCGTCCTCTCCTCCCTGGGCTGTAAACTGACAAACCTTTAATTCTCTGGAATAAAAGCCTGGTACACTTCAGGCTTTAGGGTGGAGGTGGGAAATGCTATGAGATAGTTAACAGCTCCTAGGCGCTCTTGGACCATGAATGGCCCTTCCCATGACGCTTCCATCTTATAGGCCTGTTGCACCTTTAAGACCATGACCTGGTCCCCTACTTTGAAGAAACGCTCTCTGGTATGTTTATCATACCAGGCCTTTTGCTCTTCCTGAGCATCCTTTAGGTTTTCTTTAGCAAGGGCTAAAGAGTGTCGGAGGGTGCTTTGTAGGCTGCTTACAAAGCCCAGAATGTTAGTTCCTGGAGAAGGTGTAAACCCCTCCCATTGCTGCTTCACCAGCTATAATGGCCCTTAACCTCGTGGCCATACACAAGTTTGAATGGTGAAAACCCCCAAATGGGATGCGGTACAGCCCTGTAGGCAAAAAGCAAATGCTGCAACACTAGATCCCAATCATTGGAGTGTTCATTTACGAATTTACGTATCATGGCCCCCAAAGTTCCATTAAACCTCTCCACCAGGCCATTGGTTTGATGGTGGTAAGGGGTGGCAACCAAGTGATTCACACCATGAGCTTCCCACAGATTTTTCATGGTCCCTGCCAGGAAATTAATTCCCAAATCTGTAAGGATGTCGGAGGGCCAACCTACCCTGGCAAAAATGTCTGCTAAGGCCTGGCACACAGTTTTAGCCCTGGTGTTGCTTAGAGCTACTGCTTCCGACCATCGGGTAGCAAAATCCATGAAAGTCAGTATGTACTGCTTTCCCCTGGGGGTCTTTTTTGGGAAAGGACCCAGAATATCCACAGCTACTTGCTGAAATGGGACCTCAATTATGGGGAGTGGCAGGAGAGGGGCTTTGACCTGGTCTTGGGGCTTTCTCACTCTTCGGCACACCTCACAAGACCGGACATAATTAGCAATGTCCATGCCCATCCCCTCCCAGTGGAAGGACTTCCCCAACCTGTCTTTGGTTCTGTTCACCCCAGAATGATCACTGGGATGATCATGGGCTAAGCTTAAGAGCTTTACCCGGTACTTAGTTGGAACTATCAACTGTTTTTGAGGATACCAGTCTTCCTGGTGTCCACCAGAAAGAGTCTCCTTGTATAAAAGTCCTCGTTCTACAACAAACCAGGATCGGTTAGAAGAGTTGAGAGGCGGTGGGGTGCTCCGTGCCGCCGCCCAAACTTTTTGAAGGCTGTCATCTGCTTCCTGCTCAGCCTGGAACTGTTCCCTTGAGGCTGGAGATGTCAGTTCCTCCTTAGACGGTGGACTTGGGCTTGGTCCCTCTGGAAGCGATGTAGGTGATGGGTTTGTTTTCGTTGATTGTGAACCACTGTCCGCTGGTGCACTAGGTGATATTTCAGGCTCTGGCTGAGACTCTTGGGTGTTGTTGTCTGCTGCTTCTGCCAGCTCAGGCCCGCTGGTGTCCTCTGGTGTTGGAGTGGTAGATGGGTTTGCAAGCGTTGGCGTCAGTGCTGGCAACGGTTCTGGTGCTGGTTGCTTTTCCAGTTCCGGTTCTGGGACTGGATGCACTATGGCTGTTGCAGTCATTGGCAGGGGATCCGGTTCCACCACCTCTGTCTGGGTCTATGGTAACACAGACGGGGCCCTTGTGGGTGGCTCAGGAACAGGGATGGGTGTGGAAGCTTGCTTGGCTTGGCTGTGTGTGACCATCCCCACCCTCTTGGCCAGCTTCACCTGGTTGGCCAAGTCTTCCCCCAGTAGCATGGGGATGGGATAATTGTCATAGACTGCAAAAGTCCACGTTCCTGACCAGCCCTTGTACTGGACAGGCAATTTAGCTGTAGGCAAGTTTAACGATTTTGACATGAATGAGTGAATTGTCACTTGGGCCTCTGGGTTGATGAATTTGGAGTTCACTAAGGATTGGTGAATAGCTGACACTTGTGCCCTGCTGTCTCTCCACGTGATAACTTTCTTTTCGCCCACTCTCAAGGTTTCCCTTCGCTCCGAGGGTATTTGAGAGGCATCTGGGCCTGAGGATTTTTGGTGTGATGCTGGTGTAATGAACTGTACTCGGTTGGAGTTCTTGGGGCAGGTGGCCTTTATATGTCCCAGTTGATTACATTTAAAACATCGCCCAGCTGACTGGTCACTGGGCCGAGCTGGGTTGCTGGAGACTGGTGAGGTGGGACAATAGGGTGTCTGGGGCTTTTCTTGGGTTGTAGGTGGGGTCATGGGTTGCCCCCAGTGATAGGGTTTATTTTCGGTTTGCACCCTCTGATATTTGCTCCCCTTGCTAGTAGCGTTTTTCTTTTCTGCCACTTCCACCCATCTGGCTCTAATCTCCCCCGCCTCGGTTACAGTTTTGGGTTTCCCATCTCGGATGTACCTTTCTATTTCCTCAGGAACACCCTCTAAGAACTGCTCCATTTGCATTAGAAAGGACAGCTCTTCCAGCGATTTAGCATTTGCTCCTGATATCCAGGCATCCCAATTATTTCCAATGTGGTAGGTATGTCAGGTAAATGACACATCTGGTTTCCACCTTAGGGCTCTGAACCGCCGGTGGGCATGCTCAGGTGTTAGTCTCATTCTGATTCTGGCCCTGGTTTAAAAAAGATCATAATCATTCATGCGTTCCTTAGGCATTTCAGCCGCCACCTCTGCTAAGGGTCCACTGAGCTATGGCCTCAGCTCTATCATGTACTGGTCTGTAGAGCTGTTGTACCCAAGGCAGGCCCTTTCAAAATTTTCTAAGAAGGCCTCAGTATTATCACCTGCCTTTTAGGTGGGGAATTTCCTGGGATGGGGAACAGTACCTGGAGAAGGGTTGTTAGGGTTGGCTGTTCCATCCTGGTTAGCCTTTTCAAATTCCAGGGCCTGCTGGTGGGCCTCCCTCTGGAGTTCCAAAGCCCTCCGGTGGTCAGCCTCTTTGGCTTTTTCTTCTCTTTCTCTCTCTCTCTTTCATCTCCATCTTTTTTTCTTTCATCTCTATCTCTTTTTGTTTCATCTCCATAGTTCTCCTGTGGTCAGCCTCTTTGGCTTTCTCTTCTACGTCCAGCCTAGCCTTTCTAGTTTAACTGTTTCACTGCTACTCATTTTCCTGCTTTCTTGTGCTGGCCACACCCCCCTCTGCAGCTCACTGAAACCTGGGATGTACTCAGGGCTGCTTGTTTAACAGAGATTTTCTAACTAGCTATACCCGAGAGGTAGAAAGAGAGAAAACAATTCACTTGTAAATTCCTTTTTGCTGTCTGCTTGCTCACAACTTGAAGCCTCCTCTTAACAAAGACCCTTGTTAAAAAACTTAACACCTCTGCCTTCAGGTTGCTTTCCAAGCAGCTAGAAAGGAGAGAAAAAAAATCCCACTGGCTTTTGGTTCCTAAAAATCCCACACCGCTGCTCAGCATGTCAAGGTTTCTTTCCCCACTTTGAACTTTGGAGTGCAAAAGTGGGAACCTGCATGAACACTTCTAAGCTTAATTACTAGCTTAGATCTGTTAACGCTGCCACCAGCCAGAAATTCAGTGTCTGGCGAACTCCCTGTCCCCCCCCCACCGACTTTCCCCTCCCTCGGTTGCCTTGAGAGGCTTCACCAATTCCCTGGTGAACACAGATTTAAACTCCTTGTATCTTAAAACAAGGAGGAATTAACCATCCCCACCCCCGCCTTCCCCTCCCCCCCCCACCAATCCCTGGTGAGTTCAGACCCAATCCCCTTGGATCTTAAAACAAGGAAAATCAATCAGATTCTTTAGTAAGGAAAGGTAAAAATTATCTCTGTAAAATCAGGATGGAAAATGCTTTACAGGGTACTCAGATTCATATAGACCAGAGGGACTCCCCCAGCCTTAGATTCAAAGTTACAGCAAACAGAAGTAAAAATCCTTCCAGCAAAAAGAAACATTCACAAGTTGAGAAAACAAACATAAGACTAATCCACCTTGCCTGGCTATTACTTACAATTTTGACACATTAAAGACTGATTTAGAAAGATTTGGAGAGCCTAGATGTACGTCTGGTCCCTCTTAGTCCCAAGAGTGAACAACCCCCAAAACAAAAAGCACAAACAAAGACTTCCCTCCACCAAGATTTGAAAGTATCTTGTCCCTCTATTGGTCCTCTGGTCAGGTGTCAGCCAGGTTTACTGAGCTTCTTAACCCTTTACAGGTAAAAGAGACATGAACCCTTAACTATCTGTTTATGACAGCAAGTCATACCTGACCAATCTAATTGCCTTCAATGATGAGTTAACTGGCTCTGTGGATATGGGGAAAGTGGTGGATGTTGTATATCTTGACTTTAGCACAGATTTTGATACGGTCTCCCGCAGTATTCTTGCCGGCAAGTTAAAAAAATATGCATTGGATTGATAGAAAGCTGACTAGATTATCGGGCTCAACAGGTAGTGATCAACGGCTCGATGTCTAGTTGGCAGCTAGTATCAAGCAGAGTGCCCAGTCCTGGGGCTGCTTTTTTTCAACATCTTCTTTAATGATCTGGATGTTGGGATGGTTTGCACCCTCAGCAAGTCTGCAGATGACATTAAGTTGAGGGGAGAGGTAGATATGCTGGAGGGTAGGGATAGGGTCCAGAGTGATCTAGACAAATTGGCAGATTGGGCCAAAAGAAATCTGATGAGGTTCAACAAGGACAAGTGCAGAGTCCTGCACTTAGAACAGAAGAATCTCGTGCACTGATAAAGCTGGGGACTGACTGGCCAAGTGACAGTTCTGCAGAAGAGGACCTGGGGATTACAGTGGATGAGAAGCTAGATATGAGTCAACAGTGTGCCCTTGTTGCCAAGAAGGCTAACGATATATTGGGCTGCATTGGTAGGAGCATTGCCAGGAGATCGAGGGAAGTGATTATTCCCTTCTATTCGGCACCGGTGAGGCCACATCTGGAGTATTGTGTCCAGTTTTGGGACCTCCACTACAGAAAGGATGTGGACAAATTGGAGAGAGTCCAGCTGAGGGCAATGAAAATGATCAGGGGACTGGGGCACATGACTTATGAGCACAGGTTGAGGGAACTGGGCTTATTTAGTCTGCAAAAGAGAAGAGTGAAGGGGGATTTGATAGCAGCCTTCAATTACCTGAAGAAGGGTTCCAAAGAGGTTGGAGCTCGGTTGGTTTCAGTGGTGGCAGTTGACAGAACAAGAAGCAATGGTCTCAAGTTGCAGTGGGGGAGGCCTAGGTTGGATATTAGGAAACACTATTCCACTAGGAGAGTGATGAAGCACTGGAATGGGTTACCTAGGGAGGTGGTGGAATCTCCATCCTTAGAGGTTTTTAAGGCCTGGCTTGACAAAGCCCTGGCTGGAATGATTTAGGTGAAGCTTGTCCTGCTTTAGACAGGGGGTTGGACTAGATGATCTCCTGATGTCTCTTCCAACCCTAATCTTCTATGATTCTATGATCATGAACAAATGTATATAAATATAGGGCCCAATCCTGGAAGATGGTTTAATACCCCTGCAAGGTGCTGAGGGCATGTACTCAGTGGCAGTCAATGGCATATTGTACTGTCAAGCCTGTGTCCTGTTTTACTCTGTATAAACTGACATTGGATCCATCTTGTGTTAAATTCATTCTAGAATAATCCTGACCATTAACTAATAGAAGACGATAATTCTGATTTCACTATAAGGTGAAGCTATACAATCATGCTTGTTGTATTAGTTTGGAATTCCTGACAGACATTTATCAGAAGCATCAATGCATTGACATTTTACTATCTTGAAGTCTGAAACGTTTAAAAAGAAGAAAAAAGCCAAAACAGAGCTAATTCAATGTAGCACTTAATCTTTGTAGAATCTTATTAATTGAGCTTGTTGCTAATTTGATACCCTTTGTACATCCATTGCCACGCCTTTCATATTAGCTTCTTGTTGCGTAATGGTGAGGGGAAGAGTACTGTATATATCATTAATCAGTTTAACAGAATTACATAGATCTGTGCTGTTAAAATGTAAACACTTCACTGCCAGATTATAGGCTCATGTATTTGGGGTTTATGTCCTCATTAAAATTGAATAATTGAATAATTTTCTTTTGGACCAATATTGCAAACACTTAATCACATGTACCATTACTCACATGATTTAGTCCCACAGAGATCAATGAAACTGCTCACATTGCCAAAGTTAATCACATGCTTAAGTGCTTTCCTGGAATAGAACCTTTATTCAGGAAAAAAGCCAGATTTTGTTATGGCAAAGAATACTTTTTTTCGTGTGCAAAGCATTGATTTCAGAATGGCTCTGTTTTGTTTGAGTTAATTATTTGTCTTAGCTCCCCAATACAAATAATGTGGGACAGAAACCTCTCTAAATGGATAGTGGGGAAATCATTTTCTTCCCATTGTCAGTCCTGAGTTGTCGTCCTTTGTTCTTCCACTTGACTCCTTAAATACCATATACCAGGAGGCTTGTAGGTAGCCTCCCAGATTGTCCTCCACAGACTGCAAGCATCTTTTCATAGCTCTCTAGCTAAGAAGTGAAGAGGTGGGTGCAGGCTGGCCTAGCTCCTAGCACAGAGCAGAATGAAAGGGTAATATATTGAGCTGTAAGAGACTAGCTTGTACTCTGTGTAGCTACCATTCTTACTGCTTCCTTCTGCCAGCTATGTGACAACCACCGTTTTTCCCCCAAAGTCTTTTCTGAACAAACTGTAGATCCTCCATGTGCTTTCACATAGAACAGTTGCTGTCCTATGGCACTTAACTGCCTGTGAAAACAAGTGTAAATTAATTATTGATTGAAGATAACTGATTACAGTAGTAGTATAGTCAATTTATTTAGGAAGAGTGTTCATTTTACAATTTTAAAATACAGTGTAAAAGTTTTATGCATATATTACTGTAACCCTTCTGCCTGTCTGAGTTGGCAGCAACAAGGGCTGGGTTCAGTACCTAGGGGTTCCATTTCAATAACACAATGCAAAACTGGCGCAAGCCCCCACCCAGTGACATGGGACAATTACATACCACCCGCTGGCCGCCCCTAAGAGGCAATACTTCCCCTCTCAGAAGCACAGAGTCTGAGTGTAGCAAAATCCTTTTAATAAAGGAGGGAAACAATGTGGCAGCATGTTGGGGAAACACCACAAACAGGATTCATAACACAAACCAGGAGCAAAAGACTCACCCCCAAGTAAGTTTTGGCAGTATCCTTTTCCCCTCGGGGTCTTAAGTCCAACAATCCAAAAGATCACCCAAAAGTCCAACACCGCAAAAGTCTCTGTCCTTGGTCAGTGAAGCCCCAGAGATCAAAAGTTTGTCTACAGAGTTTTACCCCCTCCAGCCTGGGTGGAATTGAGGGGGGGGAAGGGGCACGTGGGGTGTTAAGAGGCACCTTACGTGGTCCGAGGCCGACTGCCCCACCTCTGTGTGGAGTTCTGCTGCAGCCTTCACCATGAGTGGCTTCACTCCACCAGCTGTTCCATGAGCCACTCCAGCCATCCCACGAACTGCTCCACTCTGCCCCGCTCTGCTCCATCCGTCTCTGAAACTGCTCTGCTCTGCTTCACTCCACTCGTCATCCCGTGGGCAGCTCCAATCATCCCACAAACTGCTCTGCTCTGCTCCACTTCATTCCACTCACTGTCCCAAAGGCCACTCCAACCATCCCACAAACTGCTCCACTCTGTCAGCTGCTTAGCACTATATCTTCAGGCTCCCCCACTAATTAACGCAGCACTCAGCAATCTCAACTCTTAGTAATTTTTAGTTCTTTAGTGTTTTCAGCTTGTAGTAGGGGAGCCCCAGTGCTGGTGCACCATTGGCCCAAAGTGAATTTCAGCACAGCAGCCTGTAAATAGACTGTTAATGGAATCAAAATTAGCTCTGCTATTCAACAGTGGACAGAGGAGGAGGTGCAACTGGTGTTTCAGGCCAGCAGAAGGGGCCCATACCATCATTTACAAATACCTATCCCCAGCCTCTCTCAATTCTCTGGGTTTCGGAACCATGTCCCTTGTCTAGCGAGTGCTACTTAGTTCATGGGGACTCCCTCTGTCACAAAAACAGTTCCACTGGCCTTGATTCACGTAATCAGGGTAACAACACTTTGTTCTTCCTGCCTCAATAACAGAGAAACAGAGGAAGTGACCATTTGGGCAGGTGTGGGCTCATGCTAGGCAGGGAGGGTGTGCCTATACAAACAAGACAGCCCCTGAAGTTCTTTTCCACAACTCACCACAACTCACCACCAGATGTCAGGGTAGAGCTCATCTTGACTCTGCTTACATCACATTCTGATGCTTACTGCAAATAGTTTGATTTAGCGCCCACTGGTTGTTTTACTGTAGAGTCAAGGCTGAAACCCTATGTAGAATAATACCTGGACAAAGGATTAGACCAAAGAAAGAGCTAAATGGCACAAATGCAAAACTGGCAAGGGTATACTTTTTTTCTGCTTGTGAATAGCACACCCCATGTGTTTGTGAAATACCTTTTCATAAGGTGCTTGAGGCTTACTCAAATTTCTCATTAAAATTGTTAAACTATGTTTTTATAATTTTTTTTAAAGTGGAATGAACTTATTCTGATACCCAATGAAGTAGTGGACATTATTTGAACTTCAGGGCAACAAAATGGCAGATGAAATTATAAATGCAAAGTAATGCACATTGGAAAACATAATCCCAACTATACATACAAAATGATGGGCTCTAAATTAGCTTTTACCACTCAATAAAGAGATCTTGGAGTCATTGTGGATAGTTCTCTCAAAACATCCACTCAATGTGCAGTGGCAGTCAAAAAACCTAACAGACTGTTAGGTATCATTAGGAAAGGGATAAATAATAAGACAGAAAATATCATGCCTCTATATAAATTCATGGTTCGCCCACATCTTAAATACTGCATGCAGATGTGGTCGCCCCATCTCCAAAAAGACAAATTGAAGTTGGAAAAGGTACAGAAAAGGGCAACAAAAATAAGAGATATGGAACAGCTTCCAAATGAGAAATTAACAAGACTGGGACTTTTTAGCTTGGAAAAGAGACGACTGAGGGGTGCATATGATAGAAGCCTATAAAATCGTGATTGGTGAGGAGAAAGTAAATAAGGAATTATTTACTCTTTTTCATAATAGAAGAACTAGGGGTCACCAAATGAAATTAATAGGCAGCAGGTTTAAAACAAAATGAAGTATTTCTTCACATAACACACAGTTAACGTGTGGAACTCTTTGCCAGAAGATGTTGGGAAGACCAAGACTATAACAGGTTGAAAAAGGACTAGATAAGTTCATGGAGGATAGGTCCATCAATGGCTATTAGCCAGGATGGTCAGGGAAATATAACCCTGAGTGTCCTTAGGCTCTTATTGCCAGAAGAAGGGATTGGATGACTGGGGTGGATCACTTGATTGCCTGTTCTGTTCATTCCCTCTGAAGCATCTGGCATTGGCCACTGTTGGAAGACAGAATATTGGACTAGATCAGCAGTTCTCAACCCACGGCCCAGTTAGCATACAGCTATGGCCCAGCTCAGCTGTGTGCTAAAGGCCATGGGCTGGTCCATTGGCTGCCTCCCAGCCCTGCATGGTGGGCTCAGGGTCCAGGCTCAGAGCTGCTGTTCACGCCTCACAACACTACTAGCAGGGTCGGGTCTGGGGTCCTGCTGCTTCCCCCCACCGCCACTGGCTCCACGCAGCGGCAGGGTGTGTGTCCGGCCTGTCAGCTGTCTCCCAGCCACACACAGCTGGAGGGCTGGGGTCCGGCTGCACCGGCCCTGTGCAGTGGCAGGGTTGGGGTCCCGGCTGACCCTGGCCCCACGCAGCAGGGTCCGGGATCCCCGCACACCGGGGGTCAGGGTCCCTGCTGCCTGTCCTGCACACAGGTATCTGCTCCTGGCCCCTCTCTGTGGAAGTGTCTCTGGGCGGAGGGCTTTGGGGATAGGGGTTTGGGGGGGGGTTAGGTGGAGGGCACTGTGGTTCTCAATCTGTGTCCAGGTAACACTTTCTCGGCCACATTTGCAGCCCATGATAATAAACAGGTTGAGAACCACTGGACTAGATGGACCAATGGTCTGCCCTAGTATGGCCATTCTTATGTTCTGATGTTGAGTTGTACTCAATTATTTTTATTTTCAACAGAGAAAAATAAGGAAGAAACACGAAGCAGTAAGCTGTATTGTGCACTGTATTGTGGGGTTCCTTCCTGCAGAATTGCCTGTCAAAACTAATTTAAAGAACAAAAATTAGGGAAGTTTTCTAGTTAGTCACAAATAGTTATTTCTACTTTCTATGAATGAGTGACTGTTTTCTGTGTGCCTAATCCAGCTTCCATTGAAGTCAGTGGAAAGATTCCAATGGACTTTATTGGGAGTATGATTGGCCCCTATAACTTTACATACAGAATGGGCAGTCGTGGCTCTAACATACACAAGGGAAGCTTCTTGCCTTTCCATTGTTAGCATGAGCATTTCCCAATTTTCTCATTATCCTTCCGGCCAAGAGGATGGGGCTTTATGTTGAGCCAGTCAGTTCTGCTTCTTTGCTAGTCAAATGGTCCTGTTGATTCAGGGGAACACTGTTTATTTCCAGGGTGATAGGAATTCCTTAGGCCAGCTACAGGTGGTAATAAATGATTTGTTAAAAATATAGACTGAATTATATTTGTATGACTAACAGTTATCAGGAGTGAATCACAGCTCTGGTTTGTATCATAGTTTTGTGAAATTTTGTGTGTGGTGTGGGTGGGGTTTTTTGTCTGTGAACACACAGTTGGTTTCCTCCTTTTAAATCAAATGAAATTGCCATTAGGAGTCGAAAGCAGTGGCATTTTCACTGCTGAGTATACAAAATGAAAGACTGATTAGATATCTTTAAAATTGTCAAAGGGGTTGCTCTCTAGCAATTTAGAGCTTTTTAGTAGACTGGATCTATGAGGTCAGCTAAAACATGACAGCCAAATAAATTAGTAAAGGAAGCAAACACTTCAGGTGGCACTCTGGACAGAAGTTGGGTACAGAAAATACTGTACATGATCATTTAGTCAGGAAGCATCCAGGTTCTCTTAGAATTTTCATAAAATTGTTGGGGAAAATAGTTAACCTTCAGCCTTTTAGAACATTTTTAATTATTAATGAGGAATTGCTGTATATATTTTTAGAATAGTAGAGTTGTGTTTTAGATGTTTCTGTAGTCAGTTGGATGATTGTAAGTCAGAACTAAGGTACATTGCCACAACTATTAGTGGAAGTGTGCATATATTTGTTTCCGTTCTCTCTAAACAGTTCTAGGTTCTTAGTGATTGAACCAGTAATAGCTATTGAGAAATCTAATTTTCCTCTTCAAGTTGAAGTCAGAAGTATTAAATGAGGTTAGTATGGACTGTCTGTGTTTTAACTCTGCGTAGAGAATTCAAATATCTTCATTGAATGGAACTGAGAACATATTGGAGGATGTCAAATTTTATTCTTATCCTCAAGGTCAACTAGCATCTTTGAATGCAGAAAAACATCATTTTCTGCCAATTTGGGCCTCAGTCATAACTTAGGCAGGGGTACAAATTTAAGCGCACACGTAGTCACACTGAAGTCTGTATGCATAAGTGTTTGCAGGATTGGGGCTTAAATTACCTCCTTTTCCTTTGAGCTTTTGGGAAAAAAGCCCACAGTTTTAGAGGCTACATATCTGCAGTAGTTTCTAGCCTTGTGACAGTAAATTTATAACAATCTGATTGTATGCAAAATGTGAATAATTGCAAAGATAGCCCCATTGTAAAAAAACTCACAAATTTTATTATTGAAGTTCTTGTAAACCAGTGTTGTGGTAAAATAAATCATCATATACCTATAGCAAAGATGAGGCATCCTATCAGAATATATTTTTAAGAAGTGATGCTGTTCAAATTAGAATTTGAATAGCTGCTGCATAGTTAAAATGGCTGCCAGCATGATATATTACCTCTTCCATGTATGGTATTTTGTTCATTTTTAGTATTCTTATGGGACTTTAATATTATTCTATTTATATACAGATCAGTTATTCATCGTATCCCCAGGATTCTCCTCATCTAGATGTTTTTTTAATTGACAATGTTAGTAGTTTATTCCCTTAATGTCAGATCCACCAAGTGCTGAACCTTTTCAGCTCCATTAGCTGCAATGGAAGGTGAGACTACTCAGCAGCTTGCTATATCAGCCCCTTAATGGACAGTGCATGCTACACATTGCAACAGTTTAATAGGGAGATGGAAGAGTAATGTTTTTGTTTGCTAGCTCTGCAATTGCTTTACAATTCTCTTCCTAGTTTGCTGTTGTAAATTAGTCTTTCCTCTCTTGGCTTTTCTATGAGACATCAGTATTTATTCACTTCCGCTTTCTTAGGGGTTTTTGACCAGTTTTTATGTGGTGTGGAGTCTCAGGAGTTAGAGCCCAGAGTGTTCTTTGCCTACGCAGTTGGCAAGGGCACATGCCAGAAGAGAATTGTTGTAGTATGTGCCAATCTAAGAGTAAGCAGGGACTGTGGGGATATAATCATGATGATATATAGTTTTATTGCTGAACATCAAGTCATTCAAGAGATTTAATCATCGCATAAACCTTGATGCCAGAACATTTATTGGTATTAGCACTGAAAAAAGGGTGAATACTGTAGGTGCTGTGACAAGCTCTGCACCCCCTTGTAGCAATTGCACTGTTATCAGATTCTGAAGAGAAAGCAAGCACTCCCCACCCCTCTGGGATGCTCCCAAATTGGATTTTCCTGTGTGGTAATGCAGTGAGCTGCCAGATGTCTCTCAATTAGATGTGTCAGAATTGTTTTTAGAGCAAAATCGTATTTTCTGAGACATTGTCATGCTTAACTCACGATTCATGGTGCTCAAAAGCAGCGCTGCAAAACCTTTACTGTTTTTTTGCCCCATTACAAACATATTCTGAGCATGTGAATCTGGGTATTGTTGGGCCATGGGCAAGAGCTACAAATCTGTATCTGAGAAACACATCATTAAAATTTAATCAGTGACTGGCACATATTCAGTATGTGTGGTCAGTGGTGGGTTAAGCCTTCATGTGATCTAGATTCTTTCCAGTCAAAGGACCCCACCTCACAACAAGCCAGCATTGTCCTGGCTCCTTGCTGAGGCAAACTTGTGCTTTTCCATTAGTCTCTAAGCATCTGTGGTGGCAGGGACTCCACTGTATACACTTGGATCCAAACTTTGTCTATGAATCCTACCTTAATCTGTCCTTGGCTACACTCAGGCACGGTGTTGTCACTCATTTGGGTTTATTAATGCAGAATGATTCTCCAGCATATGTTCCTAGGATAGTGTATAGGAGGGGTCAGCAACCTTTCAGAAGTGGTGTGCCGTGTCTTCATTTATTCACTCTAATTTAAGGTTTTGTGTGCCAGTAATACATTTTAATGTTTTTTTAGAAGGTCTCTCTCTATAAGTCTATATATTATATAACTAAACTACTGTTGTATGTAAAGTAAACAAGGTTTTCAAAATGTTTAAGAAGTTTCATTTTAAATTCAATTAAAATGCTGATCTTATGCCGCTGGCCTGCTCAGCCCGCTGCTGGCCTGGGTTCCATTCACCTAGGCTGGCAGCGGGCTGAGCGGGGCCTGCGGCTGGGACCCCAGTTGGCAAGGGGCTGACAGCCAGAACCCCAGAATGGCAGTGGGCTGAGCGGGGCTGGCGGCTGGGACCCCAGCTGGCAAGGGGCCGGCAGTCAGAACCCCAGAACGGCAGCGGGCTGAGCAGGGCCAGTGGCCAGGACCCCAGTTGGCAAGGGGCTGGCAGCCAGAACCCCAGAACGGCAGTGGGCTGCCGGCCCTGCTCAGTCTGCTGCTGGTCTGGGGTCCCGGCCCTGCCCACATAGAGTGAGTACCTACCTTCTCCCTCGTTCTGGCTCATTCTCTTCCCCTCTCTCTCTGCACTGAGCTGAGGGTGGGGGTGCACTGAGCACAGGGCTGGGGTGAAGGAGCAGGCTGGGGGTTAGTGTGCAGGGTCTGGCTAGGAGCTAGAATGAGGGAAGGGGCTCAGGATTTGGGCAGGAGGCTTGGGTGTAGAGAGCTTACCTGGGCAGCTCCCATTTCGTGCGAGGGGTGGAGAAGGGAACGTGGGGTGTGTATGCAGGAGCTCCTGTTTGGTGCTCAGGGTGGGGATGTGAGGGGTGCAAGAATCAGGGCATGGGGTGTGGTGGGGCTAGGTATGTGTGGGGAGTGCAGGAGTCAGGGCATGGGGCGTGGGGGGGCTGGGTATGTGTGGGAGGTGCCAGAGTCAGGGCTGGGGTCAGGGGGGTAGGTGCAGGAGGCTGGGGTTTGAGGGGGGGTTAGGGGTCAGGGCAGAGGGCTGGGGGGTGGGCTGGGATCAGGGAATGATCCCAGCCTCCTGTCCTGAGTGGCTTATGGCAGGGGGATGGAGGGATATAACCTGAGTCCACCCGCCTTCCCCAAGGCCCCACTCCTGCCTCTTCTCCACCTCCTTCCCAGTCTGAGCAGCGAGGGCGCTGGGTCTCCTCTTCTCCCCTCCCTCTCAAGGGCCATTGGTGGCAGGGAGGGAGAGGAGGTGGGGCATGACTCACAACACACTGGGAGAAGAGGCCGGGGAGGGGGAAGCTTGGCTGCCAGCAGAGCCTGCCCTACAGCAGCAGCTGCCAGGACCAAGCTTGCTTCTGCCCCCTGCCCCTGCCAGAGAGAGCAGGAGGCAGGGGGTGGAGAAGAGTGGGCTGGGCTGGGCAGGATTTTTAATGGCACGCTGCTGCCTGCTTGGGTCCCAGCCGTTGGCCCTGTTCAGCCCGCTGCCAGGGTTCAGCAACGGGCTGAGCGGGACCAGCGGCGGCCGCAGCGTGCCATTAAAAATTGGCTTGCATCCCATCTTTGGCACACGTGACAAAGGTTGCCAACCCCTGTTTGTATAGGGTTTCTAAGAAAACATTGAAAGGATGTAGCATTTTTGTGGTGAGAGACATGGTGCAGTTTGGGTGTTCGTCACACTTGAAAAGCAAGCATGTGACAAGCATCTCAGGGCTTGTCTACACATGGAGTAACTCTGGAACTGTTCAAGAATAACTCAGTGTGTGGATGCTGTTAGGAATCAGAGTTCCTTTTTCCAAAATAGCTTAATTCACTTTACGAGAACAATATTTTCAGAGAAGAGAGGGCAGTAAACACTTGTGCTTTCCTGACAGTACTTTGCTCTAGTGACAGTAGATGGAGTTGAACCAAAACTCTGGTTCCTAACATCCTTGAACTTTGAGAGGATGTACTTTGGAATTGTAACCCAAATCTCCATTTCACAATCTACAGTTTGATAAATGATAACTCTAGTCCCAATCAGTTTGCAAGTTTTGGATTGTTTGAAATATACATTTACATCTACTTTCTTTAATTAGAACAGAAATCCTCACTTGAGATTGGAAATGCCAGTATCCTAAGAGTAGTTCAGCAGGAGCCAGGATCTCCATCTACCCAAGTAAAACAATTATATTAAGAGAGAAAAAATATCCCAAACTTATCCAGCAGCTAGAATAGAGCGTGGTTAGAGTGGAGTAGAAAGCCAGTATCTACTGCTGAGGGCCCCAGTAGCAACAGTATATGACATTGAGTAAACAGATTAATATGCCACTAGATATTTGGTACTCCTATTTCAGCAAAAGACACACAGAGAAGTGAAAATGGAAGACACATTGAAAGAAATGGATTATTCCTAAGCATATTCAGTATATATCTAGGTGTCACATCTCCAAACTGGTCTCATCCTTGGAGGATTCTTCATAAAAACTCTTTAGGTCAGGGGTGCTGGAACAATTTGTATAGTGTGGGTGCTGACAGCCGTTGAACCTAACTATAAATCCTGTTTGTGATGGAAACTACTTACTTCAAGCCACTCCTAGTTCCAGCACCTATGTTTTGGGTCCTTATTTGTTGGTTAAGGTTTCTTCTAAGTCTTTCTGAGCCTCAAGTGATGGAGAGGATTGCATCTTTAATTAAAAAGAATGAGTGTCAGGTTATTGGTGTTTCAAAATATCCAGATGTACCGTAGGCCATTCAGATTACGAGGAACTAAATTTCAGTAATTGAAATTAGATTTTATTAATTTAAGTGCTGAAGTTGCTGATTGTTATATGGCCAAAGTGGGAGTAATTTTGGGTAATAGATTCACCTATTAGGATGATGCTTATTTGTATGGTCATCCTACCCTTCTTTTTGAATTGTTACCCTTTATTGAATTAGGGTTAATACCTTTGTGGTACATTGTATTAAAAATGCACTTGCGTATGAGTAAATGTGGCACTATGTATCCTCTTTAGTAGGAGGAGGGATGCTAATGAACTTCCTCCATTAGCAACCTTTGTAGCCATCTCTCCTGGAGAGAAACACCTACACTAGTTCAAAATGCATTCTCCAGATTTGGGGTGGTCTTTCTGATCCAGGACATCTGGTCCATGGAGGGTCCCAATCCTTAGGGAAAGATTGGAAGGACTTGGCCAACTGAGGCCTCATAAGACTGGGCCTCATAACTCATTTTTCTGAGCTAAAGCTGGGAGAAACTTGTAGCTACAAGGAAACCCTGACGATAGGGCGTTGAAAGACTTTTCCTGTCAAAGCCCGCTTTGGAGTTGGGGTGAACTCTGGCAAATGTATTAGTATGTACAGGTTCTTTTATTGTTTTTAATATGCTTTCTAATGCTCTTAATCTTAAGAATAAAGTACACTTGTGTAGAAAGAGTTGTGTGGTAACTTATACCTGTAGCAATCACTCCATTATCAGTCTCTGACAAGAAAGCAAGCAGATCCGTTTAGGCAGACTGTCTTTGCTGGGAAGTACTCTGGGAAGGCAGGGAACTGTGCAGTCTGACCCTATCCTGCTCAGAAGGGAGTGAAATGTAGGTCTTCACTCCAGAGAGGCAATGTGAGGGAAGATAGAAGCTGAGAGTGAGTGCCCTTGCTTGCTACAACTACAGCTACAACTCCCTGGGCTACTTCCCTATGGCCTCCTCCAAACACCTTCTTTATCCTCACCACAGGATCTTCCTCCTGGTGTCTGATAACACTTGTACTCCTTAGTCCTCCAGCAGCATAGCCTCTCACTCTCAGCTCCTTGTGCCTCTTGCTCCCAGCTCCTCTCACACACTTCCTCTCCTCTGGCTCCCCCCACCCTGACTGGAGTGAGCTCCTTTTTAAACCCAGGTGCCCTGATTAGCCTGCCTTGATTGGCTGCAGGTGTTCTAATCAGCCTGTCTGCCTTAATTGGTTCTAGCAGGTTCCTGATTACTCTAGTGCAGCCCCTGCTCTGGTCCCTCAGGGAGCAGAAGCCTGCTTCTCCTGAGGCCAGTAGCAGATCTCCCTTCAACTGCTCTGCTGCAGAGGAAGAAGGGAGAGGGCAGCTGCTACTGCTCCTGCTGGACACTGGGCCTTCGCTGCCGCTGCTGCTGCTGCTGTTCCTGCTGCTCCTCTGGCTGGGCTAGACACCACCACCCACCCCTTTCTCTGCTGTCTGTTTGCTGGCTGGCTAGTGGTTCCCCCCCACCTCAGTTACTGCTGTTACTCCACCTACAGCCCCTTGGGGGGGTGGAGGCGGCTGGCCTGCTTCCCAGAGAGGAGGGGAGTGAGGGACCCCAGCTTTTGTTGCTGAGGACACCACCATCTGAGCAGGGTCCCTCCTGCCTGCATGCCAGACCACCACCACCTGGAGCTGCTGGGGCTGTTGCTGGGGAGCTGTTGGTGCCTGGAGGAGGAGAGGAAGGAGAAGAGGACCGCCTGCTGCTGGGAGACTACGTAAAGACCACTGTGGAGGGGGCTTTTCTGGACTGAGTCTTTTTCGGACTGTGCTCTTGTGGTGGGGGTTTGGACTGTGTCTGCTGGGGCACTGGGGGTGTGGCGTGGAGCCTGCCCCCGGTCCATCCGTGTCCTCCTTCGCCCCCAACACCATCGTTGCCCCCTCCACCACCCCCGCTGGCTGTTTTCCTTCTGCTTTGGACTCCTGCCTCTGGGTCTGAGCTGCTCGCCTGGCTCACCACACCCACTTCCACCATTTGGGCCTGCAGCAGCAGCAGCCAACCATTGACTTTTTGGCACAAGTGCCTGTGGGTGCACCACCTCCCCCCTCCTCCTGGACTGACCCCCTCCCCTTTGCCACATTTGTCCACCCCACCTATTTCCCTCTGCCGCCTCATAGTTCTGCCCCGGCCCTGTAGCTGTCCCCGTGGTCCCTCTACCCCAATCTCAGCTCGCCCTTTCTCCCCACCCTGTGCTCCCCCAGCCCTGATTGGTCCCCCCCCATGCACTCACGCCCCCTCCCAGCCGCTTGTGCCCTTCCCCATTTGGTTTCCCCTTGTTCACTGCACTCTCCCCTCTACCGTTGCCCCCCCGCTCCCCTAGTGCAACTGGAGGAGCCGGAACCCCCCTCTGCGTTGGTGCCCTGCACCAATCCCACCCGTAGTCCTTGCTTGCTCCCTACGCCCCTTTAGCCTTCCCCTTCTGGCGCCCTCCTCCCCTGCCTGTAGCCTAGCGGGGAGGGGTGGCCGCCTCCTCTCCTTCCCCTCCCCTCGCTGTTTGTCCCCCTCCCCGCTCTCGTTATGGCGGGGGACGCGGCGGGGGAGACCCCTCGCGATGCTCCCACTACCCCTCCTCCACCTGCCCCCGTGTCCACTGCCCAAGCCTCTACCTCGACCGCCGCTGCCGATCCACCTACCACCGCCCCTGCTGGGGCACCGGCGGCGGCGAGTACTGGGGAGACCTCCGTTGCTGCCACGTCTCTCGCCCCTTCTGATTCGGGGGGAGCCCCCCCAGCCGGTGGGAAGGGTCGGGGTGGGAAGAAGGATAAGGGCCCCGCTAGAAAGGCCAGGCCCTCCATGGCGGAGACTGCCCCCGTTGCCGCAGCCCCACTACCGGCTGCGGCGTCCCTCCCCGCTGTTCCCTCCACCAGCTCTGCAGGTGTCCCTCCCCCGGCCCCCAGGGCTTACGCCCAGGTGGCGGCGGCCCCCCCGCCTGCCGCTGCTCCTCCGCCCGCTGCTTCTGCCACCATCTACAGCGGCCGGGGCCCCTTTCCCACTTTGACCAGGAAGCACGGCGTCCGTTGCCTCCTGGTGCCCGCCTCGCCCCACGTGGAGACCTACGTGCGGGCGTTGGCCAGGGTAGTGGGGCCCACGGCCATCGTGGCGGCCTCCAAAATGTACGGGAAGGTGGTCTTCTTCCTGGCATCGGAGGCTGCCGCCCAGGAGGCGGTAGAGACGGGCCTGGCGGTGGGGGGCGTGTTCGTCCCCCTGGAGCCGTTAGAAGACCTGGGGGTCCGCTTGATCTTGACCTCCGTCCCTCCCTTCCTGCCCAATGCCGCCCTGCTGCCCGCCCTTTCTGCCCTGGGACGCCCCATCTCTGTCATCAGCCCTCTCCCCTTGGGCTGCAAGGACCCCGCCCTCCGTCATGTTCTCTCGTTCCGCCGGCAAGTGCAGCTTCAACTGCCGCCGGCGGCGCGTGGCGGAGAGGCGCTCGAGGGGTCCTTTCTGGTCCCTTACCAGGGAGCCCACTACCGGGTGCATTACTCGACGGGGGAGGCCCGGTGCTACCTCTGCCGGGCGATGGGGCACGTCCGGAGGGACTGTCCCTTGGCCCAGCACGGAGGAGTGTCCGGGACCCCCGAGCCCCGGCGAGGCGCCGGCCCTGTCATCGCCGGTGCCCCTGGCTGCCTAGCACCCGAAGCTGCCCCTCCTCCTTCTTCTCGGTCCACCTCTGTGGAGGAGGGTGTGGCGGGGCTATCGCCGGCCGTGGGAGAGGGCTCGTCCCAGGGGGAATCCTCCCCGGTTTCTGCTGTCCCACCACTGCCTCCTCGAGTCCCCGAGCCATTGCCCTTGCCCCCCGAGCCGACCCCTGTTAGCCAGCCCCCGGATGATGCCATGGAGGGCTGGTCCTTAGTGGAGGGGAAGCGGGGCAAGCGGAAGGCTCGAGTTTCTTTCCATGCTTCGGATTCGGAGGCCCCCCGGAAGAGCAGAAAGGGGGGCGCCGATGTCGAGCCTTCCGCCTTGTCCCCTGATGACTCCCAGTTTGTGGTGCCGGCTGGGGATGCCGTGGCAGCACCGGAAGGTGAGACCGCCCCTCCTCCGGGGTCCCTTCCCGTGGAAGCCCCCGAGGGAGCCTCTCTCGCCCCCTTCTCACTTGGCGCCTCTGAGAGCGCCGCGGTGGGTATCGCCTCGGGTGCTGGCGGGGAGGGCCCTGGGGTGGTGGACTGTGATCTCCCTCCCATTTACGCAGAAATCGAGGCCCTGGGCTTGACCCCGGTCACGCAGGGGGAGGACGACCCTCTGCCGGCGGGCCTCGATCTGGGTGACCTCACTACATCCCCCCTGTCCCTGGGTTCCCTTCCCCTACCCGCTGTTTCTGCTCCCACCTCTGAGGGTCCCCTGGAATATTCCCTCGACTCGGCTGTGAGTGGCACTCTGTTGGCAGCTGCCGAGCCCCTCGGGGCGACGGCCAGTGCCCCGCTGCCGAGACCCGCTTCCCAGGGGGTGTCCCTCTTTGGTGTGGAGGACCCGCCCTCCTTCCCCAGCGGGGACCCCATTGACCACCATCTCTCTCTGGGTGCCGAGGCTGCCGCACGTGCCACAGTGGCTGAGCCCGGCATCGTTAGGGGTCCCCTGCCAGCTTCCCAGATCCTTGAGCCTGGCCAGGAGGAGCCACTGTCCGGCGTCTCACCTGTGGAGGCTCCAGATCCTGCCTCTACCTCCTTCCCGGATTCTCTCCCTGATCCCCGCCCTACTCCTGTTGGCCCTGTCCTTGTCCCCCCCACTTCCTGTGATGCCAGTGCCGCCCCTGGCAATACCTCCCAGGGAGCGGGTTCACTAGCTCTTTCCTGTCCCGACCCCCCAGGGGCTGCTGTTCTCCTTCCACCACCCCTTCTTGAATCTGAGAGCGGAGCGGGTCGTGTGGCGTCGGTCCATCTGCTGCCACGTTGGGGGTCTGCCCCCTGCCTACCCGCCTTGGTGGGCCACGGGGCTGTGACGGGGGCCCCACTGGGGGCCAGTCCTCGATCAGTGACCCCACCCCCCCATGTGCTGAGGGAGGAGCTGCGGGAGTTCCTTGAGGACGTCCGTGGCTCCCGGAACAAAGTCCATCTTGCGCTCCAGCGGTGGGGGGATTTCCATCAGGTCCTCCGGGCCGCAAGGGCCCTCATGGGGGAGGGTAGGAGGACCGGGAAGCAGGCCGCCGTGGTCTACCGGCGGGTCCGTGCCTTCCGTGACTCCTTGCTCACCTTCGGGGTTGGTCACGGATTGCTGCGCGGCCTGCCGGAGGCCGTGGGCGTGTCTGCCAGCGAGGATCCCCCCCAGCCCTCCTCATGGCGCCGATCGTCCTTGCCACCTTGAACACCCGAGGCTGTAGGATGGGTCTCCGCAGGAGCCAGGTGCTCTCCTTCCTCCGGGAGGGGGGGTACTCTGTGGTTTTCCTGCAGGAGACCCATACGGATCCGGCCGCTGAAGCTAGCTGGCGGCTGGAGTGGGGGGATGGGGCCTACTTTAGCCATTTCTCTGTCTGCGCGGCTGGAGTGGCGACCCTGTTCTCCCCCGACCTACGGCACGAGGTGCTAGGGGTCGCCGAGGCTGTGCCGGGTCGCCTGCTGCACATCCGGGTCCGCATGGAGGGGCTTGTGGTTCATCTCGTCAACGTTTACGCCCCGACATCGGGCCCGGAGAGACTACGTTTTTATCAGCAGGCATCTGCCTTCCTTGGCTCCCTGGACCCTCGTGAGTGCCTGGTCCTGGGAGGGGATTTTAACACCACCCTCGAGGAACGGGACCGCTCGGGGACCGAGCAGTGCCCGGCAGCTGCGGACGTCCTCCGGGAGATTGTCGACCGCCACTCCCTGGTGGACGTCTGGCGCGACCACCACCCAGACGACGTCTCGACGTTCACCTTCGTCCGGGTGGAGGCCCATCGGTCGTGCCACTCCCGGCTGGACCGTATTTACCTTTCACGTTTCCACCTTTCACGGGCCCACTCCTCCAGCGTTCGGCCGGCCCCCTTTTCGGATCACCATCTTGCCACCGTGACGGCCTCTCTCTGCGCGGAGACGCCGGGGCCGGCCTATTGGCACTTTAATAATAGTTTGCTGGAGGATGCGGGCTTTGTGGCGTCCTTCCGGGAGTTCTGGCTGGCCTGGCGAGGGCAGAGGCGCGCCTTTTCCTCGGCGCGGCGGTGGTGGGATCTGGGGAAGGTGCGCGCCCGGCTCTTCTGCCGTGACTACGCTCGGGGTGCCAGCCGACGGAGGGATGCGGCGATAGGGCAGTTGGAGCGGGAGGTCTTGGAGCTGGAGAGGCGCCTGGCCGCCAGCCCCGAGGATCCATCCCTCTGCGGAGCGTGCCGGGAGAAGCGGGAGGAGCTCCGGGCCCTCGAAGACCATCGGGCCCGGGGTGCTTTTGTTCGATCCCGCATCCACCTCCTTCGGAAGATGGATCGCGGCTCCCGCTTCTTCTACGCCCTGGAGAAAAGGAGGGGGGCCGAGAAGCACGTCACCTGCCTCCTGGCGGAGGACGGCACCCCCCTCACGGATCCGGCGGAGATGTGCCAGAGGGCCAGGGCCTTCTACGCCACTCTTTTCTCCCCGGATCCGACCGATCCTAACGCTTGCAGAATGCTCTGGGACGGGCTCCCGACGGTCAGCACGGGCGACCGGGACCGGCTAGAGCTGCCTCTCACTCTGGCCGAGTTCTCGGAGGCCCTCCGTCGCATGCCCACCAATAAATCTCCGGGCTTGGACGGGCTGACCGTGGAGTTCTACCGCGTGTTCTGGGACGTCCTCGGCCCAGATCTGGTCACTGTCTGGGCCGAGGCTTTGCAGAGCGGGGTCCTCCCTCTCTCGTGCAGGCGAGCCGTGCTGGCCTTATTGCCGAAGAGGGGAGACCTCCGCGACTTACGGAATTGGCGTCCCGTCTCGCTCCTCAGCACGGACTACAAAATTGTTGCGAAGGCCATCTCGATGCGGCTAGGGTCCGTGCTGGCGGACGTGGTCCATCCAGACCAGACCTACACCGTCCCGGGCCGCACCATCTTTGATAACTTGTATCTGGTCCGGGACCTTCTGGAATTGGGGTGTAGGGATGGTCTGTCGTTCGCCCTCCTGTCCCTGGATCAGGAGAAGGCGTTCGACCGGATGGATCACGGGTATCTCCTGGGCGCTCTGCGAGCGTTCGGCTTCGGACCCCTGTTTGTGGGTTTTCTCCAGGTGCTGTACGCTTCCGCGGAGTGTCTGGTCAGGCTCAACTGGACCCTGACCGAGCCGGTCAGCTTCGGGCGGGGAGTGCGGCAGGGGTGCCCCCTCTCGGGCCAGCTGTACGCTCTGGCGATCGAGCCCTTCCTCTGTCTCCTCCGCAAGAGGTTGACGGGGTTGGTGCTTCGGGAGCTGGGGCTGCGGCTGGTCCTGTCGGCATACGCCGACGATGTGCTCCTCGTGGTCCAGGACCCGGGCGACTTGGCGCGGGTGGAGGCTTGCCAGGCTGTGTACTCGGCGGCCTCCTCTGCCCGGGTCAACTGGGTCAAGAGCTCTGGCCTGGTGGTCGGGGACGGGTGGCAGGCGAGCTCCCTTCCACCTGCGCTTCAGGCCATCAGGTGGAGCGCGGGTCCGCTGCTCTATCTCGGCGTTTACCTTTCTGCCACGCATCCGTCTCCGCCGGAGAACTGGCAGGATTTGCAGGGCAGGGTGACGGAGCGGCTCCGGAAATGGACAGGACTACTCCGGTGCCTCTCCCTTCGGGGGAGGGCACTGGTGCTTAATCAACTGGTCCTGTCCATGCTCTGGTACCGACTCAACACCCTGGTCCCGGCCCCGGGTTTCCTGGCCAACCTCCGGACTGTGATTCTGGAGTTCTTTTGGCCAGGGACGCACTGGGTCTCTGCAGGGGTCCTCCACCTGCCCCTGGAGGAGGGGGGGCAGGGCCTGAAGTGCTTACGCGCTCAGGTCCATGTCTTCCGCCTCCAGGCCCTGCAGAGGCTCCTGTTTGGTGCGGGTAGTCCGGCGTGGAGCGTATTGGCGCACGCCTTCCTCCGCCGCTTTCGAGGGCTCCGATACGACCGGCAGCTCTTTTACCTCCATCCGAGAGGTCTTCCGCGAGACCTCTCTGGGCTGCCGGTCTTCTACCAAGACCTCCTCCGGACCTGGAAGCTCTTTTCAACGACCAGGTCCGTGGCGGCCACCGTGGGGGTCGACCTCCTCGCGGAGCCCCTGCTACACAATCCCCAGCTTCGTGTGCAGGTGGCGGAGTCCCCCACGGTGTGCCAGAGGTTGGTCTCGGCGGGAGTCACCAGGGTCGGAGACCTCCTGGACTACGACCGGGGAGACTGGCTGGATCCCCTGACGCTCGCTCAACGCATGGGGCTCTCCAGACCTCGTACTCCCCAGCGCGTACTTCAGGAGGTGAAGGCCGCTTTACTGCCCGCTGCTCGGACTTACCTCGACCGGGTCCTGCGAGAGGGCACGCCCCGCCCACCCTCCACCCCAGGCCCCGTGGACATTTTTATCGGGCCCCTGCCCCGTGGACCCAATCGGCCCCCTCACCCTTTCACTGCCAGCCGGCTGCATGATCTGCAGCCGGTTTTGTTCCAGACCGCGCCACGAAAACATCTGTACTCGCTCGTGCTCCATACCCTTCACTACCTCACCCTCGCATCCCGCCCCGATACCAAATGGCGAGACCTCCTGCCGCCTCTCGAGGGTGAGGAGCCCCGGTGGGCCAGCTTGTACTCTGCCCTGGTCCCGAGGCCTGCCGGGGATATCAGTTGGAGGCTCCTTCACGGAGCCGTGAGCACGGGCGTGTACCTGGCGCGGTTCACATCTGTCCCTAGCACCTGCCCTTTCTGTGGTGAGAAGGAGACCTTGGCGCACGTTTATTTGGAGTGCGCCAGGTTGCAGCCCCTGTTCCGGCTCCTCCTGAATATTTTCCTGCGTTTTTGGTTGCACTTTTCCCCTCACCTTTTTATCTACACGCTCCCCATCCGTGGCCCCACGAAGTCGCGGGATCTCCTTCTCAACCTCCTCTTGGCCCTGGCCAAACTGGCCATTTACAACACCAGGGAGAGGAGGTTGGCTGACGGGATTTCCTGCGACTGTAGGGCGTATTTCCGTTCCTCCGTCTGCTCACGCATCCGGGCAGAGTTCCTCTGGGCGGCGTCCACTGGCTCCCTTGACGCCTTCGAGGAGCAGTGGGCGTTGTCCGGGGTTCTCTGCTCGGTGTCCCCATCGGGTTCCCTTCGTTTAGCCCTATGACCTCACTCCCGATCCTGTTTTTTTTCATTAGTTGTCCCCCGTAATTATTTGGTGTCCCAGACCTGTGGGTCCTCCCCTTAGGCTAGGGGGAGGCCCTTTAGAAGTGGGCGGGCTTTGCCCGCCCACCCCCACTGGATACCAATAGGCCAGTAGCAGATCTCCCTTCAACTGCTCTGCTGCAGAGGAAGAAGGGAGAGGGCAGCTGCTACTGCTCCTGCTGGACACTGGGCCTTCGCTGCCGCTGCTGCTGCTGCTGTTCCTGCTGCTCCTCTGGCTGGGCTAGACACCACCACCCACCCCTTTCTCTGCTGTCTGTTTGCTGGCTGGCTAGTGGTTCCCCCCCACCTCAGTTACTGCTGTTACTCCACCTACAGCCCCTTGGGGGGGTGGAGGCGGCTGGCCTGCTTCCCAGAGAGGAGGGGAGTGAGGGACCCCAGCTTTTGTTGCTGAGGACACCACCATCTGAGCAGGGTCCCTCCTGCCTGCATGCCAGACCACCACCACCTGGAGCTGCTGGGGCTGTTGCTGGGGAGCTGTTGGTGCCTGGAGGAGGAGAGGAAGGAGAAGAGGACCGCCTGCTGCTGGGAGACTACGTAAAGACCACTGTGGAGGGGGCTTTTCTGGACTGAGTCTTTTTCGGACTGTGCTCTTGTGGTGGGGGTTTGGACTGTGTCTGCTGGGGCACTGGGGGTGTGGCGTGGAGCCTGCCCCCGGTCCATCCGTGTCCTCCTTCGCCCCCAACACCATCGTTGCCCCCTCCACCACCCCCGCTGGCTGTTTTCCTTCTGCTTTGGACTCCTGCCTCTGGGTCTGAGCTGCTCGCCTGGCTCACCACACCCACTTCCACCATTTGGGCCTGCAGCAGCAGCAGCCAACCATTGACTTTTTGGCACAAGTGCCTGTGGGTGCACCACCTCCCCCCTCCTCCTGGACTGACCCCCTCCCCTTTGCCACATTTGTCCACCCCACCTATTTCCCTCTGCCGCCTCATAGTTCTGCCCCGGCCCTGTAGCTGTCCCCGTGGTCCCTCTACCCCAATCTCAGCTCGCCCTTTCTCCCCACCCTGTGCTCCCCCAGCCCTGATTGGTCCCCCCCCATGCACTCACGCCCCCTCCCAGCCGCTTGTGCCCTTCCCCATTTGGTTTCCCCTTGTTCACTGCACTCTCCCCTCTACCGTTGCCCCCCCGCTCCCCTAGTGCAACTGGAGGAGCCGGAACCCCCCTCTGCGTTGGTGCCCTGAAACAATCCCACCCTTAGGTCCTTGGTTGCTCCCTACGCCCCTTTAGCCTTCCCCTTCTGGCGCCCTACTCCCCTGCCTGCAGCCTAGCGGGGAGGGGTGGCCGCCTCCTCTCTTTCCCCTCCCCTCGCTGTTTGTCCCCCTCCCCGCTCTCGTTATGGCGGGGGACGCGGCGGGGAAGACCCCTCGCGATACTCCCACTGCCCCTCCTCCACATGCCCCCGTGTCCACTGCCCAAGCCTCTACCTCGACCGCCGCTGCCGATCCACCTACCACCGCCCCTGCTGGGGCACCGGCGGCGGTGAGTACTGGGGAGACCTCCGTTGCTGCCATGTCTCTCGCCCCTTCTGATTCGGGGGGAGCCCCCCCAGCCGGTGGGAAGGGTCGGGGTGGGAAGAAGGGTAAGGGCCCCGCTAGAAAGGCCAGGCCCTCCATGGCGGAGACTGCCCCCGCTGCCGCAGCCCCGCTACCAGCTGCGGCTTCCCTCCCCACTATTCCCTCCACCAGCGCTGCAGGTGTCCCTCCCCCGGGCCCCAGGGCATACGCCCAGGTGGCGGCGGCCCCCCCGCCTGCTGCTGCTCCTCCGACTGCCACTTCCGCCAAAATCTACAGCAGCCGGGGCCCCTTTCCCACTTTGACCAGGAAGCACGGCATCCGTTGCCTCCTGGTGCCCGCCTCGCCCAACGTGGAGACCTACGTGCAGGCGTTGGTGAGGCTGGTGGGGCCCACGGCCATCGTGGCAGCCTCCAATATGTACGGAAAGGTGGTCTTCTTCCTGGCATCAGAGGCCACTGCCCAGGAGGCGGTAGAGATGGGCCTGGCGGTGGGGGGCGTGTTCGTCCCCCTGGAGCCGTTGGAAGACCTGGGGGTCCGCTTAATCTTGACCTCCGTCCCTCCCTTCCTGCCCAATGCCGCCCTGCTGCCCGCCCTTTCTGCCCTGGGACGCCCTATCTCCGTCATCAGCCCTCTCCCCTTGGGCTGCAAGGACCCTGCCCTCCGTCATGTTCTCTCGTTCCGCCGGCAAGTGCAGCTTCAACTGCCGCCGGCGGCGCGTGGCGGAGAGGCGCTTGAGGGGTCCTTTATGGTCCCTTACCAGGGAGCCCACTACCGGGTGCATTACTCAATGGGGGAGGCCCGGTGCTACCTCTGCCGGGCGATGGGGCACGTCCGGAGGGACTGTCCCTTGGCCCAGCACGGAGGAGCGTCCGGGACCCCCGAGCCCCGGCAAGGCACCGGCCCTGTCATCGCCGGTCCCCCTGGTTGCCCGGCACCCGAAGCTGCCCCTCCTCCTCCTTCTCGGTCCACCTCTGTGGAGGAGGGTGTGGCGGGGCTACCGCCGGACGTGGGAGAGGGCTCGTCCCAGGGGGAGTCCTCCCTGGTTTCTGCTATTCCACCACTGCCTCCCCGAGTCCTTGAGCCATTGCCCTTGCCCCCCGAGCCGACCCCTGTTAGCCAGCCCCCGGATGATGCCATGGAGGGCTGGTCCTTAGTGCAGGGGAAGCGGGGCAAGCGGAAGGCTCGAGTCTCCTTACATCCTTTGGATTCGGAGGCCCCCTGGAAGAGCAGAAAGGGGGGCACCGATGACGAGTCTTCCGCCTTGCCCCCTGATGACTCCTGTTTTGTGGTGCCGGCTGGGGACGCCGTGGCAGCACCGGAAGGTGACACCGCCCCTCCTCCGGGGTCCCTTCCCCGTGGAAGCCCCCGAGGGAGCTTCTCTCACCCCCTTCCCACTCGACGCCTCTGCGAGCGCTGCAGTGGGTATCACCTCTGGTGCTGGCGGGGAGGGCCCTGGGGTGGTGGACGGTGATCTCCCTCCCATCTACGTGGAGATCGAGGCCCTGGGTTTGACCCCAGTAACGCAGGGGGAGGACGACCCTCTGCCGGCGGGCCTCGATCTGGGCGACCTCATTACATCCCCCCTGTCCCCGGGTTCCCTTCCCCTACCCGCTGTTTCTGCTCCCACCTCTGAGGGTCCCCTGGAATGTTCTATCGACCTGGCTGCGTGTGGCACTCTGTTGACGGCCGCCGAGCCTCTTGGGGCGACGGCCAGTGCCCCGCTGCCGAGACCCGCTTCCCAGGGGGTGTCCCTCTTGGGTGTGGAGGACCCGCCCTCCTTCCTCAGCGGGGACCCCATTGACCACCATCTCTCTCTGGATGCCGAGGCTGCCGCACGTGCCACAGAGGCTGAGCCCGGCATCGTTAGGGGTCCCCTGCCCACTTCCCAGATCCTTGAGCCTGGCCAGGAGGAGCCACTGTCCGGCGTCTCAACTATAGAGGCTCCGGATCCTGCCTCTACCTCCTTCCCGGATTCTCTCCCTGATCCCCGCCCTACTCCTGTTGGCTCTGTCCTTGTCCCCCCCACTTCCTGTGATGCCAGTGCTGCCCCTGGGCATAACTCCCAGGGAGCGGATTCACTAGTTCTTTCCTGTCCCGACCCCCCAGGGGCTGCTGTTCTCCTTCCACCGCCCCTTCTTGAATCTGGGAGCGGGGCGGGTCGTGTGGCGTCGGTCCATCTGCTGCCACGTTGGGGATCTGCCCCCTGCCTACCCGCCTCGGTGGGCCACGGGGCTGTGACGGGGGCCCCACTGGGGGCCAGTCATCGATCAGTGACCCCACCCCCCCATGCGCTGAGGGAGGAGCTGCGGGAGTTCCTTGAGGACGTCCGTGGCTCCCGGAACAAAGTCCATCTTGCGCTCCAGCGGTGGGGGGATTTCCATCAGGTCCTCCGGGCCGCGAGGGCCCTCATGGGGGAGGGTAAGAGGACCGGGAAGCAGGCCACCGCGGCCTACCGGCGGGTCCGTGTCTTCCGTGACTCTTTACTCACCTTCAGGGTTGGTCACGGATTGCTGCGCGGCCTGCCGGAGGCCGTGGGCTTGTCTGCCGGCGAGGATCCCCCCCAGCCCTCCTCATGGCGCCGATCGTCCTTGCCACCTTAAACACCCGGGGCTGTAGGATGGGTCTCCGCAGGAGCCAGGTGCTTTCCTTCCTCCGGGAGGGGGGGTACTCTGTGGTTTTCCTGCAGGAGACCCATACGGATCCGGCCGCTGAAGCTAGCTGGCGGCTGGAGTGGGGGGACGGGGCCTACTTTAGCCACTTTTCAGTCTGCGCGGCTGGAGTGGCGACCCTGTTCTCCCCTGACCTACGGCCCGAGGTGCTGGGGATTGCCGAGGCTGTGCCGGGTCGCCTGCTGCACGTCCGGGTCCGCATGGAGGGGCTTGTGGTTAATCTCGTCAATGTTTATGCCCCAACATCGGGCCCAGAGAAGCTACGTTTTTATCAACAGGCGTCCGCCTTCCTCGGCTCCCTGGATCCTCGTGAGTGCCTGGTCCTGGGAGGGGATTTTAACACCACCCTCGAGGAACGGGACCGCTCGGGGACCGAGCAGTGCCCAGCAGCTGCGGACGTCCTCCGGGAGATTGTTGACCGCCACTCCCTGGTGGACGTCTGGCGCGACCACCACCCTGACAATGTCTCGACGTTCACCTTTGTCCAGGTGGAGGCCCATCGGTCGCGCCACTCCCGGCTGGACCGTATTTACCTGTCACGTTTCCACCTTTCACGGGCCCACTCCTCCAGCGTTCGGCCGGCCCCCTTTTCGGATCACCACCTTGCCACCATGACGGCCTCTCTCTGCGCGGAGAGGCCGGGGCCGGCCTATTGGCACTTTAATAATAGTTTGCTGGAGGATGCGGGCTTCGTGGCGTCCTTCCGGGAGTTCTGGCTGGCCTGGCAGGGGCAGAGGCGTGCCTTTTCCTCAGCGCGGCAGTGGTGGGATCTGGGGAAGGTGCGCGCCTGGCTCTTCTGCCGTGACTACACTCGGGGTGCCAGCCGACGGCGGGATGCGGCGATAGGGCAGTTGGAGCGGGAGGTCTTGGAGCTGGAGAGGCGTCCGGCCGCGAACCCCGAGGATCCATCCCTCTGCGGAGCGTGCCGGGAGAAGCGGGAGGAGCTCCGGGCCCTCGAAGACCATCGGGCCCGGGGTGCTTTTGTTCGATCCCGCATCCACCTCCTTCGGGAGATGGATCGCGGCTCCCGCTTCTTCTACGCCCTGGAGAAAAGGAGGGGGGCCAAGAAGCACGTCACCTGGCGGAGGACGGCACCCCCCTCATGGATCCGGCGGAGATGTGCCAGAGGGCCAGGGCCTTCTACACTACTCTTTTCTCCCAGGATCCGACCGATCCTAACGCTTGCAGAGTGCTCTGGGATGGGCTCCCGACGGTCAACACGGGCGACCGGGACCGGCTAGAGCTGCCTCTCACTCTGGCCGAGTTCTCGGAGGCCCTCCGTCGCATGCCCACCAATAAATCTCCGGGCTTGGACGGGCTGACCGTGGAGTTCTACCGCGTGTTCTGGGACGTCCTTGGCCCAGACCTGGTCACAGTCTGGGCCGAGGCTTTGCAGAGCGGGGTCCTCCCTCTCTCATGCAGGCGAGCCGTGCTGGCCTTATTGCCGAAGAGGGGGGGACCTCCGCGACTTACGGAATTGGCGTCCCGTCTCGCTCCTCAGCACGGACTACAAAATTGTTGCGAAGGCCATCTCGATGCGGCTAGGGTCCGTGCTGGCAGACGTGGTCCATCCAGACCAGACCTATACCGTCTCGGGCTGCACCATCTTTGATAACTTGTATCTGGTCCGGGACCTTCTGGAATTGGGGTGTAGGGATGGTCTGTCATTCGCTCTCTTGTCCCTGGATCAGGAGAAGGCGTTCGACCGGATGGATCACGGGTATCTCCTGGGCACTCTGCGACCGTTCGGCTTCGGGCCCCTGTTTGTGGGTTTTCTCCAGGTGCTGTACGCTTCTGCGGAGTGTCTGGTCAGGCTCAACTGGACCCTGACCGAGCCGGTCAGCTTCGGGCGGGGAGTGTGGCAGGGGTGCCCCCTCTTGGGCCAGCTGTACGCTCTGGCGATCGAGCCCTTCCTCTGTCTCCTCCGCAAGAGGTTGACGGGGTTGGTGCTTCGGGAGCTGGGGCTACGGTTGGTCCTGTCGGCGTACGCTGACGATGTGCTCCTCGTGGTCCAGGACCCGGGCGACTTGGCGCGGGTGGAGGCTTGCCAGGCTTTGTACTCGGCGGCCTCCTCCGCCCGGGTCAACTGGGTCAAGAGCTCTGGCCTGGTGGTCGGGGACGGGTGGCAGGCGAGCTCCCTCCCACCCGCGCTTCAGGCCATTCGGTGGAGCGCGGGTCCGCTGCTCTATCTCGGCGTTTACCTTTCTGCCACGCATCCGTCTCCGCCGGAGAACTGGCAGGATTTGCAGGGCAGGGTGACGGAGCGGCTCCGGAAATGGACAGGACTACTCCGGTGCCTCTCCCTTCGGGGGAGGGCACTGGTGCTTAATCAACTGGTCCTGTCCATGCTCTGGTACCGGCTCAACACCCTGGTCCCGGCCCCGGGTTTCCTGGCCAACCTCCGGACGGCGATTCTGGAGTTCTTTTGGCCAGGGACGCACTGGGTCTCTGCAGGGGTCCTCCACCTGCCCCTGGAGGAGGGGGGGCAGGGCCTGAAGTGCTTACACGCTCAGGTCCATGTCTTCCGCCTCCAGGCCCTGCAGAGGCTCCTGTTTGGTGCGGGTAGTCCGGCGTGGAGCGTATTGGCACACGCCTTCCTCCGCCGCTTCCGAGGGCTCCGATACGACCGGCAGCTCTTTTACCTCCATCCGAGAAGTCTTCCGCGAGACCTCTCCGGGCTGCCGGTCTTCTACCAAGACCTCCTCCGGACCTGGAAGCTCTTTTCAACGACCAGGTCCATGGCGGCCACCGTGGGGGTTGACCTCCTCGCGGAGCCCCTGCTACACAATCCCCAGCTTCGTGTGCAGGTGGCGGAGTCCCCCACGGTGTGCCAGAGGCTGGTCTCGGTGGGAGTCACCAGGGTCGGAGACCTCCTGGACTACGACCGGGGAGACTGGCTGGATCCCCTGACGCTCGCTCAGCGCATGGGGCTCTCCAGACCTCATACTCCCCAGCGCGTACTTCAGGAGGTGAAGGCCGCTTTACTGCCTGCTGCTCGGGCTTACTTCGACCGGGTCCTGCGAGAGGGCACGCCCCGCCCACCCTCCACCCCAGGCTCCATGGACATTTTTATCGGGCCCCTGCCCTTTTCACTGCCAGCCGGCTGCATGATCTGCAGCCAGTTTTGTTCCAGACCGCGCCACGGAAACATCTGTACTCGCTCGTGCTCCATACCCTTCACTACCTCACCCTCGCGTCCTGCCCCGATACCAAATGGTGGGACCTCCTGCCGCCTCTCGAGGGTGAGGAGCCCCGGTGGGCCAGCTTGTACTCTGCCCTGGTCCCGAGGCCCGCCGGGGATATCAGTTGGCAGCTCCTTCACGGAGCCGTGAGCATGGGCGTGTACTTGGCGCGGTTCACGTCTGTCCCTAGCACCTGCCCTTTCTGTGGTGAGAAGGAGACCTTGGCGCACGTTTATTTGGAGTGTGCCAGTTTGCAGCCCCTGTTCCGGCTCCTCCTGAATATTTTCCTGCGTTTTTGGTTGCACTTTTCCCCTCACCTTTTTATCTACACGCTCCCCATCCGTGGCCCCACGAAGTCGTGGGATCTCCTTCTCAACCTCCTCTTGGCCCTGGCCAAACTGGCCATCTACAACACCAGGGAGAGGAGGTTGGCCGACGGGGTTTCCTGCGACTGTAGGGCCTATTTCTGTTCCTCCGTCTGCTCACGCATCCGGGCAGAGTTCCTCTGGGCGGCGTCCACTGGCTCCCTTGACGCCTTCAAGGAGCAGTGGGCGTTGTCCGGGATTCTCTGCTCGGTGTCCCCATCAGGTTCCCTTCGTTTAGCCCTATGACCTCACTCCCGATACTGTTTTTTTTCATTAGTTGTCCCCTGTAATTACTTGGTGTCCCAGACCTGCGGGTCCTCCCCTTAGGCTGGGGGGAGGCCCTTTAGAAGTGGGCGGGCTTCGCCCGCCCACCCCCGCTGGATGCCAATAGGACCAGACTCCTGTACACCACTGGTCTGGGTCTGTCACAGTAACTACCATTTTAATACTTCTACATGCTGTGTAGTTTTAAGTGGCTGATCACATATCTAGAAGGATCATTAATTTCATTTTTCGCTTCAAAGAATTCAGGTGTTAAGTTGTTGTTGCTTGGAGCTAAACAATATTCCTCAGAACCCCTTTCAAAATCAATAAAACATGCTGAGGTTTCTTAGTTCCAGGAAAGACTAGGTTATCCCGAACTTTGTTGGTAGTAGTAATATGCAAAGTGGATGCGGTATATTCTGGGGAACAAACATACACTATTTTGGGCTGTAAATGTTAGACGCAAAAGTAGTACTGATGGGTGTCTTTGTAAACCACAAGATGTCTCCCCAAGTACTATAGAATCTGCACGATATGTATACTAGGTACAGTACTCCCTGTGCTAGGCAGTTTTGCAAGGAGTCTATCAGGAAATTTGACTAGTGTAATAATGTACTAAGGGCTACTAGGATGATCCGAGGAATGGAAAACCTATCTTATGAAAGGAGACTCAAAGAGCTTGGCTGTTTAGCCTAACCAAAAGAAGGTTGAGGGGGGATATGATTGCTCTTTATAAATATATCAGAGGGATAAATATTAGGGAGGAAGAGGAATTGTTTAAGCTTAGTACCAATGTGGACACAAGAACAAATGGATATAAACTGGATACTAGGAAGTTTAGACTTGAAATTAGATGAAGGTTTCTAACCATTAGAGGAGTGAAATTCTGGAACAGCCTTCCAAGGGGAGTAGTGGGGGCAAAAGACATATCTGGCTTCAAGACTAAGCTTGATAAGTTTATGGAGGGGATGGTATGATGGGATAGCCTAATTTTGGCAATGAATTTGGCAATTGATCTTTGATTATCAGCAGGTAAGTATGCCCAGTGGTCTGTGATGAGATGTTAGATGGGGTGGGATCTGAGTTACTACAGAGAATTCTTTCCTGGGTGCTGGCTAGTGAGTCTTGCCCACATGCTCAGGGTTTAACTGATCACCATATTTGGGGTTGGGAAGGAATTTTCCTCCGGGGCAGATTGGCAGAGGCCCTGGAGGTTTTTCACCTTCCTCTGCAGCATGGGGCACGGGTCACTTGCTGGAGGATTCTCCAGGGCCGCCCAGAGGTGGGGGCAAGTGGGGCAATTTGCCCCAGGCCCCGGGCTCCGCAGGGGCCCCCAAGAGAACGGGCTAGGCTTCTGCCCTAGCCCGACCCTGCCTCTGCCTCTCACCCGGAGCCTCCACGGATCCACCAGCATCCCTGAACAGCAGTGCACCGTGGCTCCGGCGGGACTCCTGAGCTCCCAGCCCCGCCCCCTTACCATGTGGTTCTGAGCAGGGCGGAGCTCAGGAGCCCCGCCGGAGCATGCCACACTGTTGTTCAGGGACACTGTTGGATACAACGCACTAAGGCTCCAGGTGAGCAGGGCGCCAGAGGTAAGGGGCCGGGGCCGGAGGGGTTGACTAAGGGGCAGGAATTCCTGGAGACAGTCAGGGCACAGGGAGGGGGCAGAGGTGAGGGGGGCGGTCAGGGGACAGGGAATGGGGGGGTTGGATTGTGGGCATTCCGGGGGTTTGTCAAGACTCAGTGGGGAGGTGGATAGGGGTTGGGGCAGTCAGGGGACAGGGAGCAGGGGTGGGGTCCCGGGGTGGTGGTGGTGGGTCTCTGGGGGATGGTGAGGGGGCAAGGAACAGGATAGGTCGGGGATTCTGAGGGGGGTGGGCAATTGGGGGGCAGGAAGTAGGGGGGTCAGATAGGGGGCAGGGCCAGGCTGTTGGGAAGGCACAGCCTTCCCTACTCTAAAGCTCATTCAGCAGTTTGAGGCTTGCAGAAGAGCCAAGCTGTTAGCTTTTCCATTACGGCTACCATCCGTTTTACTTCTCAAATGCCAAATTATAGTCTATATTTAATTTCAGTGCCATAGGGAGATTCATGTCAGGGGAGAGTACCTTCATTTAAAATTAGCCACTGGGGGAGGGATCACATGAGAAGAGCACCACCTACCTCCTTCCCGACCCTACCAAGGGAGACACCTCCCCCGCCCCCCCCCCCAGCATTCCCTGAGGCTTCAGATGATTTAATTCAGTGGTTCTCAAACTTTTTAGCAAACCTCTGAGTGCGACCCCCTCTCCATACATTGAAAACACTTTTTAATATATTTAACACTATTATAAATGCTGGAGGCAAAGCGGGGTTTGAGGTGGAGGTTGACAGCTCGTGACCTCCAGTAATAACCTTGTGACCCCTTGAGGGGTCCCGACCCCCAGTTTGAGAACCCCTGGGTTAATTTAATTTTAGCACCCTGTGTCCATTCACATGCATATGCTATTTTTATCATGTCAGTTTTCACAATATAGGCTCATCCCAGATTCTGGAACAAACTCAAATGCTCAGTTTGTGGAGTATGTACATAAGCTATACTAAAGACAAACCCACAGTAACCGTCTCCAGTTTGTGAGGGACCCCATGGAGCCAGTCTCTAGGAAACAGATACATGCATGGTGGTTAAGTCCATTAATGGCTATTAGCCAGGATGGGTAACGAATGGTGTCCCTAGCCTCGGTTTGTCAGAGGGTGGAGATGGATAGCAGGGGAGAGATCACTTGATCATTACCTGTAGGTACACTCCCTCTGGGGCACTTGGCATTGGCCATTGTCGGTAGACAGGATACTGGGCTGGATGGACCTTTGGTTTGACCCAGTATGGCTGTTCTTATGTTCTAATCTAAATGAACCCAAAGTTATGGAGACAGATATGAGTCAAGGAAGACAGCAGAGTATGAGGAACCTGGAAAAATCTCTGACTGGATGGGCTCAGGCGTTTGGTCACAAACTGAGGTGGTTCAAAAGTTTTGGATATTTTTAAGCAGAATTTTTGAGTGTTTCTTTAAACAATCAAATACAGCAAGCAGCAAACATTTGGCCACATACTTCTGAAACCCCAAACCATATTCAGGTTTTGGCAGACTAATTTCAGCTTTTAAATTAAAAAAAACCACAACAAATTTTGAAGGAAAGCAGACATTGTCCGTGATTTTTTTTTGCTTTTTAAAAGCCCCTAGTTTTCGATCCAAAAAAAGTTTTGACGGAAAATATTTGTCCAGCCCTTTTAATGAGCTTTAGTGCCTTTTAGCACTAACTGATGCTGAGAACCAGTGATAACTTGTAAAGAAGTTTTCTCAAAGCTGGATTTGTGCCGAGATGCGGAAGGTTTATTTTTCCCAGGGCTGCCCCTGGCAGGGAGCAAGTGGGGCAATTTGCCTGGGCCCTGCAGGGGCCCCCATGAGAATATAGTATTGCAATTTTTTTTATAGAAGGGGCCCCCAAAATTGCTTTGCCACAGGCCCCCTGAATCCTCTGGGCGGCCCTGGGATTCTCTGCAGCTTGAGGTCTTCAGACCACACTTTGAGGACTTCAATAACTCAGAAAAAGGTTAGGGGGTTGTTACAGGAGTGGGTGGGTGAGATTCTGTGGCCTGCATTGTGCAGGAGGTCAGACTAGATGATCATAATGGTCTCTTCTGACCTTAAAGTCTAGAGTCTGAGTCTTTCAGCAAGTAAATCTTCATTCTTCTTTGAGGATTCAGACTACTGCCTGGTGCAGATTTTGTAGTAGTGCTGGCTTTTTGCAGCAGCTTTGTTTTGTTCGATGAAAGGATCTATGGCATTTCTGAAAATTTTGTATTTATGAGCCCCAAAGAAAGCTAAACATAACTAACAAAACTACAGTGCGCTCCCAATTGCAGTGCAGGGCGCAGTCTCTGAATCTAGCCGCTCCATTCTTATTCCAGGAGGCACATCTTGTGGGATTTCTGCTCAGTAATGTTAGCTGGCCCTTGTTGCCCAGGTGACAGCAAGATGACTCATAGCATTACGATGAAGGTAATACCAATACTGGCGGTAACATGCACACAGCACTGGGAGATAGGCCCCTAACTGATGAGACTAGCAACAAGGTTAATAGCTTGATCATCATGTTACCTGGTACAGCACTTTTGAGGCCCTATATAAAACGAGCATTGGGAATACTTATGTGCAAACTTGTTTTCTCGGAATGGTTCTTCAGTAATTCATTTACATCATACAAAAATAGCTAGGATATTTCCTTCTAGAATATGTACTTATTTTTCTTCCTTCCTTCTTTTCCCCTGTTTAATCTGCACAACAAAAAGGATAAAAGCATTTTCTAAAGGTTTGACTCAATGGTTTCTTTATAGTTACGGTACATCAATGACACAGAATCTTCGGGATAAATATGCAAGTCTGCAACAGCTAGAGGCTATTAAATTTTGTTAGAGCTTTCTTTTGATTATCCCCCCAAAAACAAACAAACAAAAACCCTAAACCTCAAAACCCACCTAAAACAAATACTTTGTTGTTTAACCTTCCTTGTTTATTAACTTTTGGCTTCAGTTATATCATCAGGTTTTAAAAATAGATTTAGACCTTGTATTCAGATACATGAAAAAATTTGGCTTCTAATAACTGAAAATGTCCAGTATACAGAACCGGCACTCTAGCAGAGCAATAGAGAGCACCAGCAGTTACAATTCTTGAACCTAAGTGGAACACATCTTAAACTGTAACATTTTCCCCCCTGTGGTTGCTTCGTTTAGTTTGATTTAAAATGTGAAACTGGGTTCAGAGTTCCTTAAAGACACAGTTAGAAACAAAGACTTGCTCATTAAAACAGTATGCAGAACTGTGTTGAATGCAACTCAATGTCACTGCATAAGATGTCATGACATGCTTGTATTGATTGAAGCTCTCCAGTCATAATGGCAGCTTCATTTTAGAAAAATCTGTATTAGTGCCAATCCCATTTTAACTTTCATCTTTTTTTCCATTGATCAACAAAGATTAAAATTTTCTGATCAGTAATCTTAGCAGTTTTTTTTTTAAATAGCTTCCATTTTGGTGCAGTGCAGACTTTTGGTTTAACCGACTGAATTGATATTCTGAGCAGCAAGTAAGCAAGGATGACAGAGCATCAGTACAGCTACTCCTATTAGTGCTCAGGGAGGTATGCTTAGTTGTAATTGCCCTCTCTTGTCTAAGAGGCAGCACAGTCACGAATCACTGCTGTCCTTAGGATACTCTACAAAAGCTTTCAACTTTGAGGCATAATGTTTTATATATGCTTTAAGAAGCAGATGCTTTTTCTCTTTAGTTAGTTAGTTTCTCTATAAAATGTGTTGTTTCACGTGCAGAATCTGAGCTTGTAGTTTGTAAAATACAGTGACTAGGACAATGTGAATATTTTGCATGTTTAAAAGATATTTGTAAATATGCTTACACCATATATATGCTTTGGGGAAAATGTTGACAGTAATTAACTATGCTATTATATGCAGAATTTAATGTTTTGAAAGGACAGGTGGCTCTCCTTTTGCCCTGTAGCAGTTGAATTATTTTTTTTTCACAATAGGTGCTTTAAATACTTATTGTACATCTGTGGCATGGTATGTCCTCTAGTTTATACCCCCACATCTCCAGCCCAATACATTAATGTGTTAATTCCAGATATGAAGTTGTAACTTTCTAAAAATATTACGTAGAAAGTAACTGCCTCAAAATAATATGCAATAATTCCTCAAAGTGAAAAGTTAACATTTTAGATGTTACAGTTTGAAGAAAACTGTGCCCATCCCTCCCCCTCCCCCTAAAAGGATGGCTCTCTCCAATAACAAAAACCTGATATTTTTAGCATGAAGCATTAAAAGGGTTCCTATGTCCTAATCGGTAAAAAATGCTGAACATTACTACCATATGTCTATTTGCTTTTATAATATATGCTAATGAGATCAATTTAAATTAAATTTAGTGCTGGCTATGTGCTTGTACTGTATTGTCTGTTAAATTTGTGTAAGAGCATAATACTGTGAAATAAAGACAAATATTGTATGAATACTGCAGACTGAGAAGCACAACATATTTTTTCTGGAATAATAGGAATATACAGTATATGTTTGTGTTGTGCTGTTTTTGTTTTTTATCTTTGCTTGCAAACATTTATTATTGGCAAAATATAATTCTAGGTAACATAATTTGAAATACAGAAATTTTTATTCTGTTGACTGTTGAATTTGTCACTAAATTAAAAAAAATAAATTGGAAAGCACTTGGTACTATAACCTGAAATTCAGAAAATAACTCTGCAGCCTGTGTCTGATCACTGTAAAGATGAAGTGAATTTGTTGCTTTCCCTCACCTCCTCTAGTCCCCTCCATACAGAATCTTTTCCCCCTCCTTCTTCTCAAATGATAGTGATAGAACTTGACAGTCCTTGTCCTTGAAGGTTTCTCCCATTTCGGAATAAGTGGCATATTCCTGGTAGTTTGCCATCTTCCGTTTTTGTCATTATCCCAAAGGAAGTATTAAAACCACAAACAACAACATGGTGGTTCAGTCCATTTTCCTTACAGAGCAACATTTTCTTTCCTTAGTGTATCTGCTTTTCGCCTTCCTTCTTCAGCAATCTTAAACCGCAGGCAATAAATGTACTCTGTGCTTGCACTCTGCTAGCAAGATGCTCCGACAGAAATATCAGCTCTCTCCCCCACCTGCTTGGTCAGGAATGGTACAGTCTGCAGAGAGACTCCTGTAATGTAGCTCAGTTTATCAATCCCTTACAGATGCCGAACAGTGATTACTCCGCTGTGTAATTGAAATCATTTTGGATTTGTGATGATATCTTAGCCAAGTAAGTAGCGACATCCACAGCATGAAAATAAAAAATAAGAGCATTCCCCTGTCTGTTCTGTGCTTGTTTATTTGTCAATTCTTTTTTTTCTTGGAGGCAGAAGCTGATGAGAAAATGATATGGAGACTTGGTTTGAGTGATGCATTAGATTTTAGTTCATGTCCTATGAATCTCTGGAAAGGTAATTCAACTTCTATAGAATATTATATAAGAAAAACCAGAAACTGCTTGGCAGAAATAATCTAATGAGATTTTGGAGGCTAAAAATAGAGTATAGATTTTTTTTCTTTTTTTTAAAAGTCAAAGTGGTAAAGGTTTTGCTTAAACCAGTTATTTAATGATGAGAAAACATGTGGATTTTTTTTCATTATTGGTATTCAAATGTTAGTGATTTTTTTAAACAGAGTGCAAAGAATACATTCTAAAACATAAGAAGTACAGAGAGACTTTTTGGCTAATGTTAATTTGACCATAATATGTATGACCTTATGCTAGACAAAGTGTGTATATATTTTTATTTTAAAAGACTCAAATCTGAAATGAATTTATTTTTCACAGCTTATCATAAATTTTCAAGGTGCACTTTTGAAAGAAGAGAAATGTTGACATAAACATCATAGCTTCTTTACATTATGATGGATTAGAGTATACTGCTACATATAAAGGTAGTGAATTTCATGGTAATTTTTAGAGTATGGCATAGTGTTTCCCCAAAAAAGCTGTTCTGTGGTATATGATGTAATAGCTATTATTCTATACACAGATCAGCTTTTTAAAGAAAAATTAAAAAAAAATCCTTAATGAATGCTGCATGGAAAAGCTTTTTACATATCATAAGGATAATGCTTTAACAAAAAAAAAAGTAAGATTACTGGAGTCTTTGTCCATTATGTAAGGGGAGAGTCTGCCTGTTTGATCTCTGGTTGTGGAACTGACAGTTCATTTGTCTCACTTGGACTAGGAAGCAGTCAATCTGTTCTCCAGCCTTTGATTTCGTGACTTTAAGTTGTCCTATACAAGCTTAGCCAGTGGCCTTTAAAATGCACATTGCTACCTTTGACTAATGAGATGATTACTTTAGGCAGTCTTGGAAGCGTTGAACTGTCAGAAGCAGATGCTTAGCGCAGTATTTTCTTTACCTTCTGGAAGGTAAGTTATGAAGTTGCCAAAAAGGATTGTTCTTTCATAATGAAACTATTCATTTCACCATGCACACTTACACAAGAAGGACTGTGTATTTATCCTGACTTATGATTGTTCAACCTTTTGATTACATCCCTTTACTGATTATATTAAAGGATAAAGAAGGCATTGTAATGATTAGGCTGTTTGTAAGATAGCAGATGTGCTCAGTGTGGGAAAATAGTACCTCCACTTCTAGAATATTTGGTTAATAGTGGATATATGAAGTAGGAGATTGATGAATGGTGCTTTAAAATAACGTTTTTTCTTTTTTACCTGGAAAGAGAGCTAAGAGATCTGCTTCATAATACCTTATATTGCAAGATGTGTTTTACTAGAATGTAATTTTGTGAAAGGTCGTTTGCATGACTAGCTCTCCTACCTTGCTCATGAGAACTGCTTGACTCAGGTATCTAGCAGATCTTTGATCACATACAGCTTTTACTTCATGTTCTTCTCATTTTGGTGGAAATTGCTACCTGTGAAGAAGGTGTTTTCATATTTGCACTGGAGTGCTGGTAAAACAAATAGGTTTGCAAAGAACGCATGCGAATATGGGTTCTGGAAAAGTTGTACATTGTAATGCTGCATGACTTATTTTTTTTCTCCTGAATTCCTATAGAGAATTGATTTTGGCCCAGCACATAAGAGTTAAATATACTTACGTTTCCACTGGAAAGGTCAATTTTTTTCCTATTGCACATGGACAGTGGCTGATATCTCCCATATTTTATGCACATATTAAAAGGGTTTATGGGTGCATATTGATAGAGCTTTTGAGGACAGTTTCAAATTTTCATTAATTACAGGTTAGGGAAAACATGGTAATATTGAGCTGGACATCATATGGTTAAGTGCTTTCATAGTGACTTTTGTAAGAGCACCTCTCTTTGAATTTCTCACCATGTATCTTGGAAACAGTCTCAGAGAGTTAATTTTATTTCTCCCCCCATCCCACGTTTAAAATATTCCATACGCCTTTTCAGATGCTGTAGAATTTTGACTGATTTTTATGCTCCTACATTTTGGTTTCTGAAAGTGTGATGACATGTTCTGCTGTTTATTTTTGAATAATTAGTAAAAGAAGTGTGTTAATATTTTATTCAGATCTCACTTTAAATTAATAATTCCAAATGCCTGTAGTTTCACTTTCTGTAGGCATGGATATAATCATTTCAAATTCCACAAAAAATTATTAAAAAGACATGACCTTGTAACTACATTCCATACTTCTTTTATGTATTTAAATTGCACCTGACTTCCTTAATACATTCAAATACATTTACCTAAGTGTAGCTTACAGCAATGCTTTGAGAGTGGATGACAGCTGATTTACCCTACAAGGGGACCTTGTACTGAAGTGTATCAACTCTGCCTTTAATATATTGCTATATCCAATAAGTTTTAAAGCAAATATTTTCAGAAGCAAGGAAGGATTTGCACCATACTTTTACTTAGCTCATACTGCTGTGCTTTTCAGATTTGCTTGGGAAAAATGTTTGTTAGTTATATTAATATCCTGTATTATCTGGTCAGGTTTAAAAACATTCATCATTTAAATGACTAGGTTTTGAGTCAATTGAATAAAAGAAAAATGAGTGAAATAATTATTTTTAAAACATCTCATTTTAGCTTGATTTGGTTAATTCATAGTTCAGAGTTTGGTGGTAAAGTTAATGTCGGAATCCTTTGTGCTTTCAATAGGATTCTTTTTTCCTTAAGCCAATAAGGTAGCAATCAATCTACTTTTAATGGAGGCTTCACCATGGTCTGGCTGCTAATCAAGAAACAGAAATCTGTCTATCTGATTAGTATACCTGTGCTGCCTTTGCAGCACCTCCTTGCCAGGCATTGTGCTAGCAATTAGCCAATCTTACTTTAGACTCCATTTGCTAAAGCCTTAAAATGTACAGCAGTTGCACTCTATACTGTAAATGGGATGCAGAGGTATATACTGTGAGATTGTCTGTGTGTGTGTCTTGCTCACAGATAAAGTATTGCTCAACATAGCTATTTGAAATATTATGTTAGGCTCTCTTTTACTTATTTTACATTATTCCTACTTAAGTTATCTATTATAACTACTCATATATACATTTCACTTTGTATTTTTATACATATAGTAATAATTATGAACAATGGGTATTTTACTGTTATTTTTGTTATGTAAAGCGATTGGTGCCAAACATGCATAAGTACACATAATTTCTAATTTTGTTGTCTGCAAAATTAGGCTGGTAACAGTCACATGGATGTAAGAGGGAAGTTCTTCAGCAATAGTCATATTTCAGTTTTTATATTAGGTTTTTTAAAATTAATAATAGATGAAAAAGAAATGGGGTATATAGTTGCAAAGATAGTCAATGAACAGCAGCAATATATCATTTAAAATAGCAGTAGAAGGCTAGTTACAAAAGTGTACCAACAGAAAAGATAAAATAAACTTCAGTATGAAACAATGGGTCAGTGAGCTAAGAACCCTAATTTATATGGCTTGGCCACCTGGGTATCCAAGACAGCATGATTGAGAAATGGTAACCAAATTGCAAAATACTGTTCTGTTTTATCACACTTCAGGTAAGTAAGCTTCTCTCTAACCAGTATGTACCCTACTTCAAAGTGCCTATTACCCAGAAAAGGAGCAAAAGCATTGTACCACTGGGCTGCAACAGCAATCCTGGGAGCAGTCGTGAGAAAGCAGGTTAAAGGATCAACTGAGGCAATTGTAATTTAACACTGGGAGCTAAGAATTTTTTCCATTTCACAGATGGGGACAGTGACAGATCCTTCATTTCTCTGTGTATGTCTACACTGAAAATGTTAGTGGCACAGCTGAAGCTGTGGTGCTCTAGTGCTTCAGTGTGGATTCCTCCTATGCCACTGAGAGTGGTTCTTTCATTAGCATAGGTAATCCACCTCCACGAGAGATGGTAGCTAGGCCAATGGAAGAATGTTTTCTACACCGGGGGTTAGGCTGGCATAGCTACATCACTTAGGGGTATGGATTTTTCACACCCCTGAGAGACGTAGCTGTGCTGATGTAAGTTTCCAGTGTAGAACAGTCCTAAGTGACCTGCCCAAAGTATCACAGACGCTCAGTGGCAATGTCAGGATTAGAACTCCCACTTGTGTGCTCAATCTACTAGAGCATGTTACCTCTAAGACCTCTCACTAATAGTATCACTGAATTAACACCAGTTACAATAGTTTTTGGAATATTGGCTGCTAAAATATATAGCAGTAGCAGATGTAAATCCACATGGGGCCAAATGTTTATTTAGGCAAACTCTCTTTGATTTCAGTCCTTGATTACAGACTGAGTTTAGACTATAGGACTTAGTCCATAGCAACCAACTTGCATCAAAATGATTCATCACATTTTCTTGTGTTTCTAAAGTAAAAAATCTATTCATTACCCTGGATGTGTGTTCCACTCATAGTGCACAAACTACAATATTCAGATCCATTTGTAATGCGCCAGTACTATGGTGGTTGGCATGACATAAAATATTAGATAGAAATGCCTTCAGTATATAGTAAGAGAAATCATTGTATTTACATGATGGCAAATAATGTTGAGTAAATTATTTCAGATATAATGAAAATACCCATTAAACTTTATTTTCTTTTGAGATGTTTATTAAGCATATGTTCAATGAAAACTTAGATGGGTTATTTTTAAAAAACTAAATATTTGACTAATATTGCTCCAGTAGGCATTAAAATTTACCAGTGAGGTGAGAGGTCAGTAAAAACCTCTACAAAGTTCAGTTTGGTTTGAATGCTGCTGAAGATGTATTAAACAAATGAGCAAAAAATCTAGATAATACTTAGTCTTGCCATGAGTGCATGGGACTGGACTAGATGACCTCTCAAGGTTGCTTCCAGTCCTATGATTCTATGAAACTATGAAGGAAGAAAAAGAAAACAGCCCAGTACAATCATTTTTTGTTCCACTCATTGGCCCTTCAAACCCCAGTCCACCAGTCCAAATGGTATTCCCCAACAAGCCCTCTGTCCCCGTGGGAAGATTTGTACCATACAAGACGTATCTTCAGTATTGAAAGCCCTTGTTCTTGTTCTCACTCTTATTGTGCCCCATGGTGCAACTCAATTCCTAGCTTTGGGCTTAGGTTGGAATAAGCTTCAGGGCCACAATGCATCACAATGCTAAATGACTTCTGCTACTCTTGAGTTGACAAACCCATTAATATTCCCCAACTCAAGTTAGAAGCTGACGCAATAGCCATGTTATTGATGACAGCACTCAGTTATCTTGTTTAAAATAGTGTTTAAAAACAACTATTCCAGCTTACTGAATATTCTAGGTGAAGACTAAATTCCTCCACATACCACCTTGGTACCACTGATCTACAGTGGGAGAAAAATTCATTGCTCATCTCCGCATCTGAGGTCAAGCACAATCCATAGCATGCTGGGAAGCCTATAACTAAAGCAACCACGGTATTATGTAGGTGTTCTCATTGCACATATGCTAAGAAGAAGAGGAGACACTATGTGCCTCATGTGGCATGTGACCAGGATTCATCACTGCATTCGGTCTGCTAATTGGATCATTAGCTTCCTTGGGCTGGGTACTGACAGAGTGCGACATAAACAGTGATCCATGTTTCCCCTCATACTCTCTGGGAGTACCAGTGTTCCCACCACCTGCCAACACAGCTAATACCTTCTGTGCAAAGGAGAGATGAGCCAATCAGAAAGCTGATTGCTTCAAACTCTCTTCCCAGTTGCAGAGATTTAGGTCTCATGATCACCTGAATTCCTGCTCTCTTCCTTCTCCAGGGCCTATGAAAGCTGGTTGAATGCAGGTATCCATATCTGTGACAGCCATAGATACCATCCACAGACATTCAGTAAAAAAAAAAAGAAGAAAAGTTACATTGTTCAGATATACAGAATCTGTTTATTTTGGCATGTGTAGTATTTGGTGAATGGAGTTCATCTTACAGGATGGATGAATAGATTGTAATGAGTGTACTCAGTGATATAACCTTAGATGCTCATGTTAGTGTAATAATATGCTACCACCATCCTGTCATCTTTGCTGTTTAGAAATGTAACCTTCCTTTACTGTACATAATTAGAAAATAATGGTGTTTCCAGTAAGCTATTCCAACTTGCTGGGGAAGCATGCAGTCCAAAAATGTCAGGAAAAAACATTGATTTGTAGCATTTGTAAGTCAGCTTTGGAAGAAATTACTGTCCTGACTGAAGAGAGGCATTTAATTTTACACTGCGTGTTTACTACATTTCTTTTCGCTGCTTGAATTATAATGAATGATTCTGCACATTGTTCTAAAAATATCCCTATTGATGTTTGATGCTAAGGGACCAATAGCATACAGTTGCAATGAGACAATGATTCCATGTTGGCACTCATAATGAAATGGAATTGCCACTTTATTTTTCTCTAATGCTTAAAGGGACATTAGTTTATGAACAGCTCACAAGATACAGCCTATGAAATGCCGAAGAGAACTGTGTGCAGTTTCTTGCACTGTATGCAGAATCGTTAGCCGTTGGTTAAGATTCTGGTTCTGACTTCATTCCAGAAAAACCAAATAGTGCATGTGCATTGTGCTATGACTAGTTGCTTCTGTAATGGTGAATTATTATTATGCAGACAGCTGCAGGTTGAGATGGTTGTGCTAAATCAGCATTATTTAATAGAAGCAGTGAGAATGCCAAGCGAATAAGGCATCCCTTCCACACGCACTTGCAGGACAGTGGCCAGCTGGGCTGGGTTTGCTGGGAGTTTTCCTGAATTGACACTGGAAGTTTCTTATCCTTAACTTTACTATATAAAATGAAAATAAATTAGGAGTCCTCTTGCTGCCTTTTTAAAACATATTGAAAATATTTAATCCAAAACACAATTACATGATATCAGAAAAGATGGTAGGAAAATGGGAAATAATTCAAATTATTTTTTCCAACAGTCTTTTGAAGCATTACTATTCAGTGCATAAGGTTTTGACATCCAATCCTCTTTTACTGGTCTCTTATGGGTTAGGAGGGTATTATTACAGCTATTGCTAGAAATAAGAATTTTAAGGATAGGGTGAAGCATTTTTGGTTTTTGGTTTTATTTATTGTTTGGATATAAAGAATGCAAATAAAATAAAATGTCACCCTTTCACGATGTGTATTTTCTCTTTAAGCACATTTTATTTCCTCCTTAGCTTTCACTTAGAGAAAGTGAAAGTTAAATATAAGAGGATAAACTCAACTTTTTCCATTTCTGGTCTTAATCTGAGTCATAACCAGGTCATAGAAAAATAGAAGATTAGGGTTGGAAGAGACCTCAGGAAGTCATGTAGTCCAACACCCTGCTCAAAGCAGAACAAACCCCAACTAAATCATCCCAGCCAAGGCTTTGTCAACCCAGGTCTTAAAAACCTTTAAGGATGGAGATTCCACCATTTTCCTAGGTAACCCATTCCAGTGCTTCACCACTCTCCTAGTGGAATAATGTTTCCTATTATCCAACCTAGACCTCCCCCACTGCAACATGAGACTGTTGCTCCTTGTTCTGTCACCTGCCACCACAGAGAACAGTGTAGCTCTGTCCTCTTTGAACCTCCCCCTTCAGATAGATGAAGGCTGCTATCGAATCCCCCCTCACTCTTCTCTTCTGCAGACTATATTAGCCCAGTTCCCTCAGCCTTTCCTCCTAAGTCATGTGCTCCAGCCTTATAATTATTTTCATTGCCCTCCGCTGGACTCTCTCCAATTTGTCCACATCCTTTATGTAGTGGGGGGCCTCAAACTGCACACTGTACTCCAGTTGTGGCCTCACCAATGCCGAATAGAGAGGAATAATCACCCCTATTAATGCAGCTCAATACCATTAGCCTTCTTGGCAACAGGGACCTACAGTTGACTCATATCCAGCTTCTCATCCATTGTAATCTCCAGGTCATTTTCTGTGAAACTGCTGCTTAACCAGTCGGTCCTCAGTCTGTGGCAGTGCATGGGCTTCGTCTGTCTTAAGTGCAGGACTCTTCAGTTATCCTTGTTGAACCTCATCAGATTTTTTTTAGCCTAATCCTCTGATTTGTCTAGGTCACTCTGGACCCAATCTCTACCCTCCAGCAAATCTACCTCTCCCGCCAGTTTAGTGTCTTCTGTGAACTTGCTGAGGCTGCAATCCATCCCATCATCCAGATCATTAATGAAGATGTTGAACAAAACCAGTCCTAGGACAGACCCCTCGGGCACTCCACTTGATACTGTCTGCCAACTTGACATGGAGTCATTGATCACTCCCCATTGAGCCCGACAATCTAGCCAGCTTTCTATCAACTTTATAGTGCATTTGTCCAATCCATACTCTTTTAACTTGCTGGCAAGAATACTGTGCGAGACCGTATCAAAAGCTGTGCTAAAGTCAAGATATATCATGTCCATCACTTTCCTGTATCCACAGAGCCAATTACTCATCATAGAAGGCAATCAAGTTGGTTAGACATAACTTGCCCTTGGTGAATCCATGTTGACTGTTCCTGATCACCTGCCTCTCCTCCAAGTGCTTCAAAATGGATTCATTGAGGACCTGTTACATGATTTTTCCAGGGACTGAGGTGTGACTGACTGGTCTGTAGTTCCCTGGATTCTCCTTCTTCCCTTTTAATTTTTTTTATTTTTTTAAAGATGGGCACTATATTTGCCTTTTTCCAATTGTCTGGGACCTCTCCCCTTCGCCACGAGTTTTCAAAGATAATGGCCAATGGCTCTGCAATCACATCAGCCAAGTCCCTCAGCACCCTCAGATGCATTAGTTCCAGACCAATGTACTTGTGCATGTCCAGTTTTTCTAAATAGTTCTTAATCTGTACTTTCACCACTGAGGGCTGCTCACCTCTTCCCCATACTGTGCTGCCCAGTGCAGCAGTCTGGGAGCTGACTTTGTCTGAAGACCAAGGCCAAAAAAGCATTGAGTACTTCAGCTTTTTCCACATCATCAGGTCAGCAGTATGCTTTCAGAATCTTAGTTGTCAGACCCTGGAAGGAGAGGATATCTAATACAACTTAAAAAAAATTAGCCAGAAAGGCTGTCAATGAACTAAAAAATAAATTTACCCAGAAATATAGCTCTATTTTCTCCTCTGGTAGGAGAGTTTGTGGTACTTTGAGTTTAGGGTGGGAGAAAATAGTATGCCTGCAAGGTTCTGAGAGTCTGCTCTGCAGTATAGAAACAGCTCCGTGGGAACCAAATGGACTCAGCACTTTGCAGGAGGAATTAGGATCCATGAAGATCAAGTCATAAATCATGAAGCCTGTGGGTCAAATAGAGTGTATTGCACTGTAAAATACAGCCCACAACCATCACTTCCTTTAGTACCAAGGTACAGCCCACAGGTAACGATAGTGGCATTAGGATCAAGACTTGTAATGTTCATAGACTGTACCACTATGCTAAACATTTTATGCTACTCAGGGCATTTCCAGGCCCTTGGATGAGCAAACTTTTTGGCATTGCTGAACTAAGGGTAAGGGGAGGAAAAGGTCGCTGACAATGTGATAAATAAAGGAAGGAGAAGAAATGAATGTGCTGTGGTGAGGGGAATATCCTATAATGAGCTTGGGCCAAAAGGCAAGAGACAATAGAAATGGCTGCAAAACCATCTGTTACCATTCAAGCTACCTGTGAAGGCTAAAGCTGTTTCCTCATTCCTCATGGTACTCCTTTCATTGTTTTGGTCACCATGCACTAAAACCCAAAGAGCAATAGCAGCCATAGACATCCTGGACAGGTGAAGGTACTCATACTCTTCTTCTGTTCAAATTTCTGTTTAGTTTCTTTAATATTCAGCATTTGAAATGTTTGTTTATACACACCACAGACACAAAAGAACTGGCAGTTTAATATAAAATACTCGTTTTACTTTACTGTGTAGCTTAGCTCCAGTCAACGTTACTCTTTCAATGGTTCATGTGTAAACAATAACAAACTCCCTATCACACAGGCCATATCCACTCCCTTCCTCGCTGTCTTTTTTTTTTTTTTTTGGTTTTTTTGAGCTTCATAATTAGTACCCTAGAAACCTTAATGCCAGCTGCCAGATGATTTTTCTTTTTAGGTTAATCATACACTGAGGAGGGTTAGCAACACCCTTTCCTGTTCTGCTTGCTGCAGTGGCTTCCCTGTCAATATAGAGTCCATTTCAAGGTCTCTGTCCTTATATTCAAAAGTCTACATAGGTTTGAGTGAGCTCTGAGATATCTCTTCTCTCCCTGTGACCATGACCTTCCGTGACAGTTATGTTCCAATTGAACAATGGAAAGGAGGCTTGTGAGTACAAGAGATAGACTTCTTGGGAGCTATGGAACTCATGTCTGCAAGATATAAGAATGAGCATGAAATTGGGGACACAGACACACATCACATCACAGACTCTGTACATTAATTGAGCCACTTCTTTTCAAGTCTGGGAAGGAAGGAAGGAAGGAAGATAGAGTGTATGCTGTTGTGGTTTTTAAGTATTTGGGAGGCACACCAGTAGTAAGGTGTTGAATACTACTACTGTGACTGAAATTTGCTGTCAAGCACAGCTCTGCTTAACATAAAAGAATCATCCTTGAATGCCATTTTCAAACACAGTTTGTTACTCCCAAATAGGATTTAAGATTGCCAAAGAATTTGTATGTTTTGGGTTCATAACAGTTTTTTTTTAATGTAGCAAGATTGCACATAGCTATTTCAAAATTCATAAAATTCCTTACAACTTATTTCAGGATTAATATTGACCTTATTTAGGTGCTATGAAATACAGGAATAGTCATGCAACATCTTACTCATAACATTTCTTTTTAATCTTATTAAATTAGCACCATTAACAGTGCATGTAAAATTATATTTATATTCAAAAACATATTTAAACTCCTGCTACTTAGTGTTTTGATTGCCATATCTATAGCCTAATACACTTAACTTTTTCCATTACTTGAATTCAGACTTTGCTGTTTGGTGTAATTAATAATACAGTAGAACACTGCTAATTCACACTAATGACTTGGAGATATGAATTACTGAATTTATGTGGATTAAAAAGGAGGAAAATAAATAGAATTAATGATTGAGATACACAGTAATTTGTTCATTTAGCAAAGGTAGCTTAGTTTTAATTATTTAAGATATTACTCTTTAGAAAACTAGTAAGTGTTCCGTAGCATACATCTATATTCATAAAGGCAATGAAGCCTTAGTAATATGAGGCCTTACTACAACTCTTTGATCTCGATTATGCAAGGTACTCATACATGCCTAATTTTGAAGTCTTCAGATTTTGGCATGTGGTTAAGTACCTTGCTGAATTAGGGCCTCTATTAAATATTTGCAGAAAAATAGGCACGATTTTTCTGATTTTTATTGAAGTGCACGTTGAAGAGATTCAACTGTACTATGTACTTGCACAGTTCCTTTAAGATGAGGATTTATTGTAAATATAGTGAACAAAAATATTGAAGCCTGAGAACAATCCTGTTTTACTAGAGGTAATATACCTATTTTATGGACGATTAAACTGAGGAATTTATCTGACAAGTCAGTTCCTCTGAGCTACAGAAGAGGTTTGTGGTAGATTTAGGGGTAGAACCCCACAGACTTGCCTTTCATGCCCCAATTCCTGTCCTTCGACAGTTTTTTCAGGATATTATGCACATTGTGATATTCATCCATATTTTAAATAAAACCACAAAAACATCTCCCCAAGCTATAAATAAGTCCATATAATTTTGTCAGATTGTTAGGCGTAAATACTTGCAATACAGAACATTACTGGGTTAATATAGTCCCCAAAATAATCAGTGCAATTATAACGCCTTGTTCCCTTCTTTAGCTTTTATTTCAACAGTAATGGAAATGACATTTAATGATGAAGTCTAGGGTTTTTAGTGGGGCAAATCGCTTCTGTTATAATTTAAAAAGGCAAAGCCATTCCTTAAAACTGGTAAATATTAAGGACAATGTGACCACTAAGTGTTGTTTCCTAATTTATTAGAGAGACAAGCTGAGTGAGGCAATATCTTTTATTGGACTTCTGTTGTGATAGAGACAAGCTCTTCTACAGGTCTGGGAAATATACTCAGCGGGTATGTCTACACTACAGAATTATTTCGATTTTACAGAAATCGATTTTTGGAAACAGATTGTATAAAGTCAAGTGCACACGGCCACACTAAGCACATTAATTCGGCGGTGTGCATCCATGTACCAAGGCTAGCGTCAACTTCCAGAGTGTTGCACTGTGGGTAGCTATCCCATAGTTCCCTCAGTCTCCCTTGCTCATTGAAATTCTGAGTTGAGTTCCCAATGCCTGATGGGGCAAAAAACATTGTCGCGGGTGGTTATGGGTAAATGTCATCAGTCAATCCTCCCTCCGTGAAAGCAACTGCAGACAATCATTTCTTCCCCTTTTCCCTGGATTGCCCTGGCAGACGCAATAGCTGGGCAACCATGGAGCCAGTTCAGCCTTTTTTCACTGTCACCGTAAGTCTACTGGATGCAATACTGCAGCACTACACAGCAGCATCCCCTTGCCTTTGCAAGTTAGCAAAGACGGTTACCAGCCCTACTATACCGTCCGCTGCTTTGCAAGTTGGCAATGACGGCTACCAGTCACACTGTACCATCTGCTGCTGTCATGGGTGCTCCTGGCTGGCCTCAGTGAGGTCGGTTGGGGGCACCTGGACAAAAATGGGAATGACTCCCCAGGTCATTCTCTTCTTTAAGTTTTGTCTAATGGAGGGTCAGTCCTGCCTAGAATATCAGGCAAGCCTACTAAAGAACCAGAGGCAAACAGCCGTTCCAGGTCAGAGCCCCAGACATCCTGCAGAAATGATGAGCTGCATGACATTCTAGGGGGTGCCCCTGCAACAACCCCCCCCTTTGCTTCCCTTCTCCCCCCACCCCTCCTGGGCTACCGTGGCAGTTATCCCCACATTTGTGTGATGAAGTAATAAAGAATGCATGAATAAGAAACAACATTGACTTTATTGCCTCTGCAAGCAGAGATCAAAGGGGGGAGGGGAGGGCAGTTGGTTCACAGTGAAGTAGAGTGAACCACCATTTTGTACTTGCTCAGCCTATAGCTGAAAATGGGACTCTATTATAAGCACTAGGATAGAAGCACAGGCAGGACTGAATCTCCATTTGTGGGTAGGCCTTTGGATGACACTAGTAAAACACAAAATGTCCCAGGATATGTATGTTAGGGGACAGTTCTAAACGGCAGCTTAATTTTTTTCATTTGCAGCAAAATGTAGAGATCTAAGTATCTGACTGTGAGCCCTGGTAGCAAGCAGTAGGCTGGGGTTGGTGCGACCATGTGGTGCTGCTGACTGGGAGAGCAGCCTGAGGCAGAAGCCTCCAGCTGCCATGACATTCCAGGCAGGACTGAATCTCCATTAGACAAAACTTAAAGAAGAGAATGACCTGGAGTCATTCCCATTTTTGCCAGGTGCCCCTGGTCGACCTCACCATGGCCAGCCAGGAGCACCCACGGGGCGATGATGATGGATACCAGTCCTACTGTACCATCTGCCATCCGCAAGGCAAGGCAAGGGGATGCTGCTGTGTAGCTTTGCAGCACCACGTCTGCCAGCAGCATCCAGTAGACATACGGTGACATTGAAAAAAGGCGAGAAACTATTTTTTTCCCTTTGCTTTCACGGGGGGTGGGGTGGGGGCCTGACGACATATACCCTGAACCACCTGCGACAATGTTTTTGACCCTTCAGGCTTTGGGAGCTCAGCCCAGAATTCAAATGGTTTTTGGAGAGTGCGGGAACTGTGGGATAGCTACAGTCGTCAATAGCCCCTCCCTCCGTGAGTGTCCATTTGATTCTTTGGTTTTCTGGTACACTTGTCTCAGCTCCTTAAGTTTCAGCACTGTGTTGAGTCCCTGTTTTGGCCTCTGTCCATCATGACCTTGGCGATTTTTTCAAATGTTTTGGCATTTTGTCTTTTGGAACGGAGTTCTGATAGAACAGATTCATCTCCCCATACAGAGATCAGATTCAGTATCTCCCGTACGGTCCATGTGGGAGCTCTTTTTTGATTCTGGGACTGCATGGTCACCTGTGCTGATCAGCGCTCCACGCTGGGCAAACAGGAAATAAAATGCAAAAGTTCGCAGGGCTTTTCCTGTCTACCTGGCCAGTGCATCTGAGTTCAGATTGCTGTCCAGAGTGGTCACAGTGGTGCACTGTGGGATAGCTCCTTGAGGCCAATACTGTCGAATTGCGGCCACACTAACCCTAATTCGAAATGGCAATGTCAATTTCAGCGCTACTCGCCTCATCGGGGAGGAGTACAGAAATCAATTTTAAGAGCCCTATATATCGAAGTAAAGGGCTTTGTTGTGTGGACGGGTGCAGAGTTAGTTCGATTTAATGCTGCTAAATTTGAGGCCTTGGCTACACTCACACTTTACAGCGCTGCAACTGGGGTGTGAAAAAACACTTCCCTGAGCGCTGCAAGATACAGCGCTGTAAAGCGTCAGTGTAATCAGGGCAGCAGCGCTGGGAGTGCGGCTCCCAGCGCTGCACGCTACACCCGTAAGGGATGTGGTTTACATGCAGTGCTGGGAGAGCCGGGGCAGTGCCGGGGCAGCGCTTTGAAATTCCAAATGTAGCCATACCCTGAGATAAACTCGTATTGTAGACCAGGCCAGAGTTACAGCTAAATACAAGGTGGAACAGATTGTTTAGCATAAGTAGTTAACACACATTTCAAGGGGCCATTCAAGGTCAAGTGGCCCATTTACATCTCTTTAGTCATGAGAGTGGAGGAGAAATGCTGGGACGGGAAGTTAGTGAGTTACTGAGTGTTGTAGTAACCCATAAATCCAGTGTCTATATTCAGCCCATGATTTTTAGTGTCTAGTAAAGTGATAAATTTATGTTCCTAGGCTCGTTGTTTGAGGAGGTTTCCTTTGAGTATGAGAACTGAGAGATCAGATATGGAGTGATAACCTTGTGTAAATGTTCACTCACACGTGATAATTTTTCTGTCTAAGCTCATTTGAGAGCATAGTGATTGTTTGGTTTCACCCACATATTTGTTGGGACATTTGTTGGCACTGGATGACGAACACTACATGTTATGATAGATATGTGTAGGACTCATGGATCTTGAAAGGTATATCGTGGGAAGTGTTAATCATTGTAACAGTGGAGATAGAGCTACAGGTTTTGCACTCGTTGTTCTGGCAGAGTCTGGTGCAAGCTTTGAGTTGGTGTGTCCTGGTTACTGTTGGGAGTTTGCTTCTGATGATGAGCTTGGAGAGATTGGGGCGTTGTTTAAAGACCAGAAGATGAGGTTCAGAAAAGATTATTTTTCAGGAAGGGGTTCCCATCAAGTATGGGTTGTAATGGTTTGATACCCCATTTGGGTTCCAGTGTGGAGTGAGGGGTGGCAACTAAGGGTGTGAAATCGTAGGGGAGTTTATTTTTGTATTGAAGCAGGTTTCCTCAGTGGATATGGGTGGCCTATTCCATGATGTGATCTACTTCTTTGGTGGAGTGCGTTGTTCTGTGAAGGTGGTTTTAAGTGTGTTAAAATGTATATATCCTAGACTTTTTCCTCATAGCATATTTTATGGTATCTGAGTGCTTGGCTGTAGATAACACATTTCTTGGTGTTTTTGGGGTGGTTACTGGATCTGTGAAGGTAGGTGTGGTGATCCATGGGTTTCTTGTGTATAGTTGTCTGTAGGGTTCCACAGCTGAAGTTGATTGTGGTACCTAGGAGGTTGATGCTAGTGTGGGAATGTTATGGAGAGAGTTCAATGAATGTGTGATGGTTGTTGAAGTTGTGGTGAAAATCTATGAGGGAGTTTAGATTGTACATCCAGGGTATGAAAATAAAATTGATGCATCTGAGGTAGATCGTTGGTTTTGTGGTGCACTTGTCCAGAAATTCATCTTCAAATGACCCATAAAGATGTTGACATATTGAGGAGATATCCTAATATGCATGGCTGTTCCTGTGCTTGGGGCTAAGTGTTTCTTGTTAACAGTAAAAATTGTTATGGGTGAGGGTGAAATGGATGAGTTTGGTGATGTCTGGGGTGAATATCTTGGTGTTGTCCATTATCCTGTAAACATTTGAGGCAGGCAATGATGCTATCATTGTAAGGGATGTTGGTGTATAAAGAAGTGACCATTTCCCAATTTGTTGTCATTTCCCAAAGTTACACGGGATTTAATATGTTGGTAAAGTGAGATTAGATAGTAGTTACAAACCAGCAGTAGTGTTGTTTCCATTCTCTTTGTGCAAGGTGGACACAAACAGAATTCTTTTTCAAGTGTTACTGCAGATATATGAACACTGCCAAAAGAAAGTAGAAGCCTTGGACAGTGCTGTGGCATCAGCAACCTGTGTAGCAGAAGTCTGAAGGATGTGAGAGCTTGAGGCCAAGTTGCGCGACCCATGCTATTCCACAGGAGAAGAAAGATGTCCCTAGTTCATATGTTTTTTGTTTTGTTTTTCTTTTCTTTTCTTTTCTTTTCTTTTTTTTTCCAGAAATGGGAGCTCTGGGAGGGGACCCTAGTCTGAGAAATGGGAGTCATAAGCCAACCATAGAATTTGATCTGGTAGCTACTGAGCATGTGCAATTCCCATTTAAGTCAATAGGAGTTAGTTGCCAGTGCTCAGCAGTGCTTGAATCAGGTGTACAGTCTGCGTGTCTTATTCACTGGCATGAAGAAAGGCTTTTTTGGAAAGAAAGGAGAGTTGCTGCGATTAGTGGGATGGGTGTCATTGCCGTTGTTCTTTTTTCAAGATTCCTTTGGATTTGTTAGTAATGATAAGACAGGCGATACTGGAGATAATTTCATTTGGGTAAGATGAGAACAGTTCAAGGGCTAGATAAAATGCATTTCTCAAAGGAAACACTTTCATAGTCATGCATCTTCGACTAGAGTGTCACTAGTACTTGTCAATGAAGGAGGCATTGTCAATAGGAGTATGCTGTTTAATGAGAGAACAATGGAAAGGTGGCAGAGGCATTTGTGTATATTTTGAAAAAAAAACCTCTTTGCTGGCATTAGGGGAAAATACTAGTACAGATTTAAAGTAATTCTTAACAGAAAGTTTATGATGCAGAAAATTTGGTGTTAAGTGTTTGACATTTTCTTGGCATTATATCTATCCTCAGAAAAGAAATATAAATGCTGAATTGAATGTGAATATTCATACTTCACCTTCTGGCTTTCTGCTCTGGACTGTAACAGAGCTCCAGGCGCTGAACTCCTGGTAGGCAAAGTCAGAAAGACTTGAATTCCTATCTATAGGTAGAGCCCTACCAAATACATGGTTATGAAAAAGTGTCACGGACCATGAAATCTGTTTTTTTTGTGTGCTTTTACTCTATACTATACAGATTTCATGGGGGAGGTCAGCATTTCTAAAATTGGGAGTCCTGACCCAAAAGGGATTTGCAGTGGGGTCACAAGGTTATTTTAGAGGGTCACAGTATTGCCACTCTTACTTCTGCGCTGCCTGAAGAGCTGGGCAGTTGGAGAGCATTGGCTGTTAGCTAGGTGTCCAGATCTGAAGGCAGAGCCCTGCCAGCATCAGCACAGAAGTAAGGGTGGCAATACCATACCCTGCCATCCTTACTTCTGCACTGCTGCTGGCAGCGGCTCTGTCTACAGAGCTGGGCTCGTGGCCAGCAGCCGCCACTCCCCAGCTCTGAAGGCAGTGCTACCACTACCCGCAGCTGTGCAGAAATAAGGGTAGCAATAATGCACACCCTCCCCCCCTTACAATAACCTTGAGACCATCCCCCAACTCCTTTTTGCATCAGGACCCCTGCAATTACAACATTGTGAAGTTTCAGATTTAAATAGCTGACATCATGACATTAACAGTTTTAAAAATCCTATGACCATGAAATTGACCAAAATGGACTGTGAATTTGGTAGGACCCTATCTATAGGGGAATTACCAGAATTGGCCTTTAATCTGGGGAAACGATGTGATAAAATAGGTACCATCTCCTATTTAATATTTGCCATTTTCCGCTTGTATTTAGCTTAAGTTCATGTACTTAGATTTTCTAAATCCACAGTTTAATATTGAGAAATATCTGGTGAACAGTAATATACATACTGAAAATCAAAATGCCCTTGTCTCTGATTATATTAGCCATTGTTCATATTAAAATTGGCTGGATAGTATTCAATAAGCAAATATTCATTGACTTTTACAATTTTTTTGACTAATGTGTTTTTTTCCAATAGTCAACCACCTCCATAGATGGCCAGCCTATGTAGCAAATGTAATATTTATTGCGTTATGGTAATATTAAACTTTAGTTAGTTCAATGAGTACTAATTTTGATATTTGACCAGATTTAGTTTAAAATGTTATGTTTCAGTTTTCCTCAAATCAGTCTTGTGTAGTGCTAGGACTAAAGCAATGTTCTGGCTAGAGCATTATGACCCTCCTGTATAATACAGGAGACATACGCGATCTTTGTTAAAAATCTTAACTTTAAGTTCTTGTATAATTTACAGTAATTAGTCACACAAGGTACTGTGGTTGGATTCAACTCCAACAAAATATTTCCATTCTATTAAAGTTATTTCTAATAAAAAGCACAATAGTCTGGTCTCATGCTGAAAGCATGTTGTGCTGCTAATGTGCTGCAAAGAATATGTATAACTCTCTGTCTCAGTTGGCATGAGCTTCGTCTTCTAGTTAAGCTAGCAGAGCACCCACAGGGGAGCATCCACAGGGGCACAGCTATTAGTCCCATCTCTGTTCTCTGTAAACTAACCGATACATTAGCATGCATGTTTTTGTTTTTTAAAGTGAGGCTTCCATGGTGGCCTTTACTGGGATAAGTTTATGTGAAAAACTAAAAGACAGGTAATTCTAGGAGTCCTTTTGGGACTGCAAGAGATTGGGTGCTGGTGGGAATGTGCTTAAAAAAAAATATCCTGTGACGACTTCTGATCCAGTGACTACAGAAACCCCTCCAGCTCCAGTGGATCTTCACAGGGAGAAATATTTAATTGCAGCCCTTAGGAGGATGTCTGATTTGCCTGTTTGCTCTCCAGAGAAAATGTTTCAAAAGTTGTCGAAAGAGGTGCTAGAGAAAAAAATGTGAGAGTTGAAATACTCCAGGATAGAAGAAGATTCATAGTAACTAACTACCAGACTTCATTAGGAACCCTTGCCAAATCCACCACTCTTTGTATTCCTCCCTAAAATGGGGAATGGGAGGTAGTTGCTGTAAAGGTCTAATGGGAAACTTTGATTTAAAAAAAACAACTTAATATACCTTCTAGATTGTTTTATATGGTACATATAAGGCGGATTGGCAGATCAGTTAATGATGTCTTTTATGGTGATGAGGATCATGATTGAAAATGTATTTAGAACTTAAAATATATATCTGTATTAATTACCCATCATTCACCATTAATTAATACATTTTTTGGAAGACTGTCCATGTCTTTTTAAAGGGTTTGGGTCTTCCACTGGAGGACATTGATTTTTAGGACCGTTATCTAGTTCTTAGCAACATCTTTTTTTTGCAACTGATAGATAAATATGCTAGCCATTTATGTCAAGACCAGTCAAAACATTTTCCATATTTTATATAGAGACTTCACACTTCAACGTTTGGATGAAGACATGGACTTTGCACCAAATGCTAAAAAATAAACCACTTTTCATTACCTGTCAGGCACATCTCTGGCCTAAAAGAGGAAGGACGAGGTTTTTGCTTAAAATGCAGAACTGGGTTATATTTCACACAGTTTTTCTTGAATGCGTTGCTTATTTTCTGTCTGTTTCCTCATCTGGAAATAATGGGTTCAGTTGATATCCTGGCTTCCACTAGTGCTACCTAGGCTACACGGTCCTAGTAGAGGGAAGTCCACTTGGAGTGAGGAGGCAATGTGCTTGCACACAAACTTTGGTCCAACAGGAGGTCTAATTTATCACATCTCCTTGGCAGTCTGTGCTGGCCAGAATTTAATGATACGTCTACTTGATGGAGTGCCCCCCAGCGAGGGGAGGGGGTAGTTCTGCTGTAAACTCTCCTTCGGGGGTAAATACTCCGTGAACTCAGGAACGAGAAGGGTATGAATGGCAGTTCCTGGTGCCCCTGGGCTCGAGGAGTCAAACCCGGGAGTACTCCATCTTGCTGGGCTGCTGTGAGGCTTAATTCATTAATCTATGTAAAGTGCTTTGAAGATTTCAAATGGAAGGTGCTGTATACATGCAAAGTATTATTAGAGTCTCTACCAGGCAGTCTTTGAGATGTATAATATACATTCTGTAGTATAGCAAGTATGCTTTAGGCATGGGTGTGAAATGCAGTGTTTAGAGGGAATTTGAACAGATGGTATTAATGTAAAACAAAGTAGAGACTGCCAGCAGTAGATGATGTAGAGGAAGCTGTGTTAGGAATCAGAAATGCCAGTTTTTAGAGCATTGACATGGGGCACATACTAGGCTGAGAGAGTTCTACCTGCTGGAAAAAGTAGAGTTGATGTTTTAGGATTTATCTGGGTTTGTCTCACACTGGATGGTTTGGCTTAATCCTGAACTAGTGAGACGCTGACTGAGGGGCTCCTCTGTCTACTCTTTCCTTTAGTGCAATTAGTGAACACTTTTTATCCATGACAATCAAAAGTGTACCCAGGGTAAGAGATTTAGGTCCATGGTAGGCCGGATAATCTTCCTAGATTGAAACAGATTCTAGATTTTGAATGCCATTTCCAATAAATCCAAACATTTTCTTTGCACTAGTTTTGGATGCTGCCTTCCCATCAAGTGAAGAATCATAATCTTCATGTCCATGTTTGAAATAGGCATTAAATTCATGATTGGATAAATCCTAGTTTACATTCATTTTTACATTAATAAATTCATTTTTAGTATTTTTTGGGCAAAATATGGAGTAGCCACTGTGATTGTGATGCGAAAGATCTCCAGGGTTAGAAAAACACACACACACAAATCGTAATGGAACCGTTAGTCTGTTAACTCTTTAAATGAGACATGAATTTCATATAAAATCAGGATTCCAGTTGTTTTTAAATATGCAGCCAAAGTGCATATAATATGTCATTCATTTGTCTGTTATGTGTAATACTGTTGTGATGTAAAAGGCTCGTGCGGGTTTTTTTAATGCTTTGAAATGCAGCTAGTATTCTTCCTCTTTTATCCTTTCACTTGAATATTCAGCAATAGTGCTTGCCTGCACAGGTGCATACTTTCAAAGCACCATTCTCATTTGTCTTTATCACTCGGTCCATGAAACACAGAGGCTGTTTGCAGGTTACAGTTAGCACTTTTGGTCCCTGTTGGCTTCATGCTGAGAACATAGTCTGCTATGAGAGCAGCAGATTAATCTTTTTTTATTTCTCAATGACCTTGAATTCATTTAAGCTTTGTGGAAAGCTGGTTTCCTCAGGTAAACCAGGCAAACTCAATTATGGATGAGAGTAGCTCAGTAAAATGTATCCTTCCAGTTGTATAATAGTGTTTCCTTAAAAGTTCCCTTTCCTTTCCATTTTTGTGGAAATTTTGGGCTAGGAGTTTACTTGTCACCAATTGTAAAAAGGAGTAAATGTTAGAAAATGTGATATATTTTTAATATACTGGCAGGTGGAGGAGTTACTTAGGAAGACCATCCTTGCAATGTATCTCACTGGCCAGTAGAGGATAGAGGGTTGGAATGACCCAGAACGTCTATTCAAGAATAAATGGATGTTGCACGGAGTTAAACAAGTTTCTATTGAAATTCTTGCCCAAGTAGAAAAAGAAGCTGAGAGGATTTCTGGCTAATGCAAGCTATAGTTTGTCAGCATATGCACAAGACATGAGGCAATTTTAATTGGTAAAATAAATAAATTAACATGTATTAACTATATTTCATGTCATGATAGCCAAGGTCTGATTATTTTTCCTAATTTGTTTCCTCCAAATTCCTGCAGCAGATTATTGGTGCTTGTTGATGTGTTACATTAGCATCTCTCCCTCCGTCTCTTGGCCTAGGTATCTGTGCTCCAACACACTAATTGGGAATAATGTGTGTTGTCGCTAAATGTACGTTAGCTCAATTTGTGTAAATTGGGACTCGCTTTTCCAAGGTGAACTCCACAGGCCCATGAAATGAGGATTACAGTGAAATTTATGAATACAAAAATGTCAGACTAGCTAAGTTCGGTGCAACAGAAAATTTTATAATGCCTGCCACTGGTTGGTGGGTGTGGGAAAGGGGGAGACACTGAATTCAGAATACCATTTGGCCTAAGGAAGGTACATTGGGATGGGAGCTAGTAGATGGTGGGTTTTCTTCCATGGATAGGTGTTAATATTTTTGAGTAGTTCACAACTCTTTTATAGACCAAGGCCTTATTTTCCTTCCTTAGGACTGCTGTGGTAAGCATGGTTCCATTATTTTATAAATAGAGTAACTGAGATTTTACCAAAGTTTATTTCAGGCAGAGCAGGGAATAGAATCCAAGTCTTTGTTTTGACAGACACGAGGCTCGTCCACTGAAGCATGTTGCCTTTCAGATTGATTGTGCGAAATGTATGTGGTGTTATTCTTTCTGTATTCCTCAACCAACGCACTGCTCTCAGAGCTAGCAGAAGAACCTAGGAATCCTGATACCTAACATTCCACTTCTGTTTCACAAATAGTTGTGTAATCTCTGTGTCCTCCTGTAGATGTTACTGAGGTAAGTGGATCTAAAGGTCCTGAATTCAAACCTTCTGAATGACCTAGGAAAGAAAAAAGTGGTTGATCATGTAATTAAAGTCATTATTGCACTACATACACACACAAGGAGCCAGCTATAAGGTTTCATGGGCAACCGTAATTTTGGCACTTCTTGACTTTTGAACACTTAACATTGCAACCTTAATATTCTTGTAACATAATTTTGTGTACATAATGCAACATATCTATTGCATCCCCTCTCTAATGAGCTACATACGCCATCAGTTTGAATTCTGCCCACCTCAGTGGGAATTAAAAGTTGTTCTGATATAATAAATGTTGGCCCCTCTATGAGATTAATTTGGTGAGTTTCAGCTAGTGCTCCCACATCATAAATTGAGCACCATGATATGCACTAAGTGGCAGACTTAGCAGAGGCCAAGTTTTGCATGGACAATGGAGAGTGAACTACCCTTGTTGTCGCTAGAGGAAGATTCCTCCTCCTCCTCCTCCCCAGATCAGGGTTGAGGCACGTTGGCAGGGAAATGTGTCTGTACATGTAAAACAAATGACACTAACCAAAATAAAATGGATTGGTACAGTAAATCTAGACAATGAAGCTCTGCAACTCATTTTAAGCAGAATTTAATTTGAAACCATGCTGTATTAAATTACATTCTTTGTTTAAAATTTTGCACTTTGCCCCTTCCCCTGCCAAATACAATTTTCTCTGGCAACAGAATGGATATAGCCAAGAGGCTTCCAAGATTGGCTTTAATGCCACCCTTTCAATAAATTTTTCAGGATTACAAAGGGGAGCAGTTCAGGCACAATGTACTAAGTTTTAGACCTGAAACTGGTTCTTAATAGGTGCTGAGGGCTACCAGTGCATGGAAGATTGGTGAGTAAACTTGCAACTTATTTAGTATTTAACATTTAATATACTTGCATAAACAGATGTCAGTATGTTCTTCAAAATAGCCACGTGATTGCTTTTTCTGCAGTGGGGGAGAAGTTTTTCATCAAAACTTTTATACAAGCTGTCTAAGAAAAGAATAAACATAATAAAATAAGAGAGTGAGTCATAAAATTAGTCAGAATAATGTAAATAAACCTAGAAAAGAGTCCTACTTTGAAAAGAATGATTTGGTTTGAATTTCATTTATCTGGACAAAACATTTTAAAAATCATTGCCCTTTTTTTCCCTCTGGTTTCTATCTATGTCCTCCCACACTGTGACAGCTGCTGCTCAGCATTTTTCTTCTTCTCCGTATCCTTATGAGCAATGTTTTTAACAATTCATGTCAGGCTTCAGTTGAAAACAGTGGTGCTCATGTATATCATTACAGTTTACAAGGGATGAAAACAGTAATGCAACTGATTTGTACTGGAGCGCTGATCATCTTACGTATTTCTCACAAATTTAGTCTTGTGTATGCAGCATAACCCATGTTACTCAGTACAGGAATAAGGTTACTTAGGCAAACATTTTGATCATGAACGCACCTCCCAATTTCAGCATCCTGCCCTTACAGTATAGGTAGATATGTGTAAAGTTAAGAATAATACATTACTAGGAAATTGTAAAATCTCATTTCTTTATCAAGGGGTTTGTTTCCTATGTGTTACGTTTGAAATCTAACATATAGCATGCTACTATGCTTTTCTTTTTAAAGCAAGAGAAATCTTATAAAGATTGAAAGCTCTTTGGGAATACATCTTTTCTTTTCTTTTCTTTTTTATTTTGCACTGCCTATCACAGTGGGAGTGGGACCCTGGTCTCTGATTTGGGCCTCTAGGTTTTATCCTTATAAAAATAGTAATAAAAACGAATGTCTTCTGGTAAATGTCATTGGTAAAACCACCATTCAGCAAGGTTCACCTATGTTGACATAAATACTATATATTTCATATATAACAATACCGTATATTGTATGATTTTTATCAGTGTGTATCTCTGAGATGAGACATTCCAACTGATGTTAGTGGTACTCAGGATAAAATGTTTTTTTTCTTTGATTGCAGATTTAGTATTACTAATGCAAGTTCTGTGTCTAAAATAACTGATTATATAACATGCTTGCAGCAGATGACTGGGATGTTTTATTGCACGCTGTGAAACACTAAATAAGCAAAATTGGACAACATTTGTGAATATTGGGAGTGCTTAAAAGCACTGACAGTAGAGAATTAAAAACTGAGTGGTCTGACTTCCGTCAGTATCTACTTGATTTCACTCATCTGCAACAGTTTAAGAAATAGTCATGCAAGATTTGTGCTTTGCTAATATTTTATCTTAATATCCGCTGTTCGTATGTACTATACATATGCTTGTAAGACATTTTTCCAATCTTACTCCTTTGTACAATTTGGAATAACTTAATAAATAAGCTTGCTGAGTATAAAACAAAGATTTGGGCTGTATGGAAGTGCTTTATCTGAACAGATTAAAAGTATGTCTAGGCTGATGTTGACAGTGTCCTGAATATCCAATGAAGAATGATCTTGAAGGAAAAAGGAAGATTAAGGCTGTGTGTGTTGTAAGGGAAATTTCTATAATCTCAAAATAATAGCTTCAAAAAATGAAAGATTATGTATTTAAATTAGCAAGTTACTTTACATTGAATACAATCACTCTCTGTTCTTAATACAGACAATGCCACTTTTTTTGCCTATACTTTTATATCTGTCATTGGCAGTTTGACTCTCCAATTGGTATACAGGTGCCATTAGAAGCCTTTGAATTGTCTTGCTGGCAAGACATTGTAATGCTGGTTATTTGTACATTAATCTAATAAGAGAGCCGTGTAAAATTACTGAAGGTAAATCAAATTACTTCACTTTTACCTATGTTTAGCAAGAAACTGAGAGTCGTGGCTGGAACTTCAGTTCGTTCTAAACTCTGAAATGACAAATTAGCACTCAAATATTGGTGCAACTGGTAAATATTTTTGTAGCCAAAAGTAGAAGAGTCAAGGCAAATAGCATTGTGTGAGGCAGGCTTTCATTTTGAAAGAACTTAGTGAAATATGCCTGATAGTAGGCTGCACCTGGAAAAGGCCGGTTTAACTATGGTAAGATTTAATTAATAAATCTGATGCTTATTATGTCCTCTAAGATTTCTGCTAAATGTGTTAACTAATAATGATTTTCCACACAGTCAAGCTTGTACCCACGTTGGGAGGAGGGGAGGAAGATAGCATGTAAATATATAGGGTAAATTTTCAGCATGGGTGATATGGGCACCATCTGCATGTAGAAATTATCCAGCTAAATCAGTTCTGCTGAAAATATTTCCTCATATGGTTACAAAGCCTGATTTAACTCTTTTCTTGTATGCTTGCAGAAATTGTTTTGAATGAGCTTTCTTTGGAAAAAGGGAGAGTCATGAATTAACTAGTTTGGAAAGACTAATCTTTATCACCTAGAGGTAGCTGCATGCATATCAGTGGTCACTGAAATTATGCTTATATTTAGTAGTTAGCACAACACTTGGATATGAAATTGCTGTGTCAGTGTGAGGCGATGGTATTAATAGAGTTTGCTTTATGCTTGAAATTCAGTGTAGCGTAAAAGAATGAAACTAAATGGAAGTGTAACTTCCTGAATTTTGAAAGATTTTATTTTGATGGTGGAATGTGTAGCTGAGAAGTGAACTCTCAAGCAGTGAATTTTGCTAATAAGGGAGCCCACAAGAAGTAATGTGTATTTTCAATAGATACATTAACATAATAATTCAGAATTTCTGAAAATGTCCGGATTGTGGTTAAAGTTAAGATTTACATATTCTTTAGGTCTACTAATCCAGACTGCTTAGTTGAAAATCCTCCTACATGAGTGATCTACAGTGAACACTAGATGTAATACCGATGGACCAATTTTTGGTACCAAAGATCAATTTGCCCCATTCTCTGCCATCTCTTCCCAAGTCTTTGGTAGACTGCAGAGTGCAGCAGCAGCAGCATCATGCTCCTACTCTACAGTAGCTAACTTCAGGCTTCTGTAAAAATTTTAAAAGGCAAGAAATACTGTACTTATTTATTGGAATTTTACTGAAGCTTCCTATAGTAGTGGTGCCTGTACTGGCGCAAGGTCCTATTTCTTGGAACCAGAGTGCAATTCAATCTCTTTGACAACTCATTGGTCTGAGGAAAGTTTTCGCCAGCTAGAGAAAAACACTTAGATGCAAACCAGATGGTGGGTATGTTTAGATTGTCTCCCACTGTGAGTGTTTCTGATGCCTTGGAGGGTGAGGTCATTTTACTCTAGTCATAATTTTTGCTGGGTTTGGAGGTTGCAATTACCCAGGTCCTCAGAAAGGCCTACAGTCAGTCTTCCTTCTGTAAAGCTATCATTGGCCAAATTTCAGTGGCACATTTTGGGGAGGGAGTCCTCATAGGTATATCATCATAGACTTAAAAAGTTGAAATAATGTCATTTACTCAAATGGTTCAAAGTAGACTTAATGGGTCTGATCCTCAGCTGGTATAAATTGGTGTAGTTCCAGTAATTTCAGCTGTGACTAGTGATCCTGACATTCTGTTGGGTGCCAGATGCATTCTTAATGGATGATCTCTTCATCTTGGTCCAAAGGGGGATTATATGTTCTCCCTGTCGGTCACAGGTACATATAAACTAGATGACTCTCAAAGTCCAGAAACATAAGACTGGAGGTGCACACTTTTAACCACAGCTTGGATTCAAAGAGTTTGGATCACAAACCTGCTCAAGTTGTCAATGGCAAAACTTGCCACAAATCTCTGATCTCTTGTTTCCAGGACCATCTTATACTGACGGGTTGCTTTGTGAGTGGGTGTGGTCCCAAAAAACAAGTTATGAAAGTCTAAAAGAGCAAATATTTGCAATGGACAAACTGGATTAAAAAAACCAACCTTCTCTTCCCCTGCTTTTGCTTATTTCAGAAGAATCTTCAATACCTTTTGAAGGCTTTTAAAATATTTAGTTAACTATTTTCCATTATTTTTGCATATACCTGCATGTCTCCATACTAGTTGGGGTCAGAATTAGGAGTAGTTACATACTACATGGGATTATGTTTCTGCTTTTGGTGGACTGAAAAGTCACTTGAGATGTAGCCAGATTCAGATGTCTTGAAATTTGCCATTTTCTAGAAACTACCTCTATCTGTATTGCCAGTTAGGCAGAAATTCTTCTTAGTGTAGTTGAGGGTTTTTAATCACATGAGTCTGCAGGTGATGTGCTACTTTTTTTCAGTAAGCCTAAACAAAAGATGGCCTATTGATTTCAGTGCTTAGCATTCACAGTAGTGTAATAAGAACAAGATCAGATGGGTAACCACCTGTTATTGATTTCCTCCAAGTTGCCACCTTATTGTTTCCCTGTTAGTTTTAGTGTTCCCTCTCGGAGTCTGTTTGAAAGGCTTTATCTCCTAACTAACAAGGTGCTTTCTCCCACCTCAATCCGCCAGCTATCTGGCTGCCCTCCTTGGCAAAGAGGGGAATCCCAAGAGATTCCTATTGGTACTTTTTTGCCCCACATTTTCTAATAATGGTGATGAAAATGATACCAGTACTTTGCTCTTCTGTAAGAATCTCCAAGTGCATCATAAACATTTAATTAATGAACTACAATGGAAAGTAAGTTTTTTATTATACACACTCCACAGATACAGAAAGCTGACACACACAGCAGTTACGTGATTTCACCATGGTCACATACAAATCAGTGGCAGAGAATGGAACAGAACTCAGCAACCTGACTCTCATATCTGTTCTCTAACCATTTGCCCACATGTTCTATGACTAGGAGTGTACTTGGCACTCTTTATAGATTGTAAATGGTCTGTTCAAAATATATCACAGGTAAGGACTTAGGGTTAAGTTTAAATTCTCTGAGAATTCTGCTAAGCCTAGTGATATGGTTTAGAGACAGCATTACTGATTTTTCTATTGAAGAGACATGGACCTCTTCACGAGCCCCTTGGTAGGAGACTTTTGCAAGAACTTGCCTTCTTTTACTAGACACTATAGGCAGGATGCTTTCACCTCTACAAGTGAAGTGGTTGCTGCATTTCAGAACAGTATCCCTCCTCCAAAAGTAACCCTTTTTCTCTTTGTAAGAGACTTATAGTCTGATCCCTTCAGCCCAAATTTCTTAACCTATAACATTGTACTGCATCTGCAGCAGTGTGAAGTTATATATATCCAGAATGTCTTTCCCTGATTAGATCTATGGTATGACCCTATGTATTTTGTTTCATTTGGGGACTGAATTTTATATTCTAGTTTCAGAGATCATTTTACAAAGTTAGTTTATGATGTTTTTATTGTTAAGATCTTCGTCTCTGAATGATATAGAAATCTCATCTGGGGACAGAGGTGTGAGACTGCGGGAGAAAAAGATTCTTGGCACTAAAAATTGTGTCAGTTCTTTTGTGCTACAGCCTGTCATATAGGTAATAAGACCTGCAGCTTGGGTTGGTGTATCTGAGATGCAGATACACGATTCACAGGTAAAACCTGTACACCCTTATTGTAAAAAGGGGCTAGCTATTTTTCATCATGCATCACAGTAGTTTCTCTACTGTACTTATTGGAGGACATTGTAAATAATCAAAATATTGGGTGGAAAATACAAGCATGAAACCTGTTATTTGCTTGTTCTTTCCATAGGTCTTCCTCTTCATTTTGGAAACTATTCCTTGGAGTCATGGGTTCCATGATTGTAACTTTTATAGATGCCTGCTTTCCATTTCTTCATAAAATGGTAACTCAATGCCTACCCCACCAAGAGGGCAAGTGTACCAGATATATTATTTTGCATGCCTTTTCCTGTTTAAGTTGTTACCCACATCCAAGCATTACTAAAGAGAAATGAGGAGACTCAAAACTTTGTTAAGGTACAAAAATTGAATGAAAAGATTTTTGCTGCATTTTATATTTCTTCCTAGAAGGATTGTGCCCTTGTACTTGAAAAACAGAGTGTCTATATCTTCACATATTTGTTTGAATATGCATATGGGTATGCACAGTTTAACTCTGAGAGGGGAATGAACAGAAATTGTATTGAAAATGTGAATCAAACTCAAAGGGGATATGATGAATTTTGGAATATGGGTTTCAAGTTTTTATGTACTCAGTGTATAAATCTTGTGTGGAGGACTTCTACGCTGTTTGCATATATTAGAGGAGTTTAGTATAATTTAACTGGTTAAGCAGTCTATTGTAAAGAGATTACAACTGTTTTTCTGGTAACTTATTCTGAAACAGGAAGTAAAGAAATAGTGAGCTAGTGTGTCACAAGTCTGGTACAAACCTGAGAGTTTCCATGGAGTGCTAAAGTCAAGAATAAGGCTCAGGTTACATGTGCAATAATTTAGTGGATTTCTACAATGGGAATTGAAAACACTGAACTAGTTATTTCTGCTTAAATAAGATTGGGGTAAATATGCTTTCAGTTTGGAAAGTGTGTTTTCAGCATCAAAGATTAGCTAGACTTGGCAGTTTCTCTTTGAGATTGACAGTGATATTGTAAAGAGCTTAATTGGCTCATTCCTGGCCAACCCCCCCCCACATGAGGTCAGCCACTGGGTCCAAGAGAATGTCAGGTAGGCAGACTCTCTGAAATCCTCTAGGGATGTGTCCCCAGATGACATACATTCTCAGCAACTAGCCGGATCTCCATGACTGACCTGAATGGTTATCCTGGACCAACAGCTGAGGCCACTAACAGCGAGGAAGAATGCAAAGGTTGTTACCCAGCAACTGGTTAGACGTCCCCATCATTCCCCATAGATGAGGCCCTTGTGTGGAAATACTGATAAGATAACTGAGCAGGGAGGTGGGGCAGAAGGGTATCCTAAGCAGGACATGTTTTCCTCAATGACCCAAGACAGGGAATCAGGCCATTTGATCCTTACACTATACTGATAGGCTGCAATATAAATGTCTGTAGCTAGTGTTACAATTGTTGATCTTTCTCTTGAAAAACAAGTATAACATGTTTCTCTCTCTGCAACTTTTTCTCCCACAGCCCCAGTGAAGTTTGCTTTTTCTGCTGTGTGTATGTGGGTGGGGTGGCTTCTTTTTGGATGGGAAAACCACCAGCTGTTTGAAATCCCTCCAGTGATTGCCACAGAGCTCACTGCTCACCTGGCACATTTAAAGGTGTTCATAAAGGGTTGTGTCACCGCAGTGCTCAGAGCAGTCCAGCAAGGAGACATTTTATGCAAGTATAGCAAACCAAGTAGATTGAGTAAATGTAACACGGTTCCTTGTACCTAATTCACAACTTTTGTTTGTCTTAAAACAGGCAGAGCACGAGAGACAGAAAAAAGAAAAGCCCTTGTTAATCTTTCACATTGTTTCCACCTTTACTACTCTGTGAAAGTTTTCTTTTTTAATCTATTTGATAGCTCTGGGGTAGCCTCATGCCTAGGGCCCTAGCAAATTCACAGTCCATTTTGGTAAATTTCATGGTCATAGGATTTTAAAAATAGCAAGTTTCATGATTTCAGCTATTTAAATCTGAAATGTCATGGTGTTGTAATTGTAGGAGTCCTGACACAAAAAAGGAGTTGTAGGGTGGTCGCAAGGTTATTGTAGGGGGAGGGTTGCAGTACTTCTGCCCTTACTTCTGCTGCATGTGGTCGCAAGGTTATTGTAGGGGGAGGGTTGCAGTACTTCTGCCCTTACTTCTGTTCTCCAAGAACTCAGCTCTATAGGCAGAACTGCTGCCAGCAACAGTGCATAAGTTAAGGATGGCATGGTGTGGTATTTCTGTCCTTACTTCTGCGCTGCTGTCTGCAGAGCTTGGCCCTGTCATAACATTTTTTCCCAGATTTGGACCTTAGCGTCCAAAATATGGGTGTTAGCATGAAAACCTCCAAGCTTAGTTACCAGCTTGGACCTGGTAAAGCTGCCACCAGCCAGGGATTTATACAGTGCCTAGCTCACTGTGGTCTCCCCAAAACCTTCCCTGGGGGACCCCAAGACTCAGATTCCTTGAGTCTCATAACAAAGGGGAATAAACCATTTCCCTTCCGCCTCCTCCCCTCCAGGTGTTCCCTTCCTGGGTTCCTGGAGAGAGATACAGAAGCAAGCTCCGTGAATCTAAACAGAGGGACTCCACCCTCCCTGTTTCCAGTCCTGGAAAACACAAGTACCAAGAGAACTAATCTCTCTTCTCCCCCTCACCCAGAGGGTATGCAAAGTCAGGCTAGTAAATCTAACACAGAGATTTTCCCCCTGACTTCTTCCTCCCACCAATTCCCTGGTGAGCTGCAGACTCAATTCCATGGAGTCCCCACTAAAGAAAAACTCCAACAGGTCTTAAATAGAAAGCTTTACATAAAAAGAAAGAAAAAGGACATAAAAATGGTCTCTCTGTATTAAGGTGACAAATACAGGGTCATTTGCTTAAAAGAAAAAAAAAGAATAAACAGCCTTATCCAAAAAGAATACAATTTAACACGTTCCAGCAACTACACACATGTAAATACAAAAGAAAACAATATAAACCTATGGTCGTACTATCTTTGTACTTACAGCTTGGAAACAGAAGATTAGAAAGCCTGGAGGTAGAAAAATCACTCTCATAGCCGAGAGGGTCAGACCCAAGACCAAGAACAAAGAACTCACACCCAAAACTTCCCTCCACCCAGATTTGAAAAAATCTTGTTTCCTGATTGGTCCTCTGGTCAGGTGTTTCAGGTTACTCCTTTCCAGGTGAAAGAGACATTAACCCTTAGCTATCTGTTTATGACAGGCCCTCAGTCAGCAGCTGCCACTCTCCTGCCGCCCAGTTCTGAAGACAGCAGTGCAGAAGTAAAGGGTGCCATGGTATGGTATTGTTGCCCTTACTTCTGTGCTGCTGCTGGCGGGGTTCTAGAGTCAGATCTGGGCACCCGGCCAACAGCGACTGCTCTCCAGCCACCCAGCTCTGAAGACAGTGCAGAAGTAAGGGTGGCAATACTGCAACCCCCCTAAAATAACCTTGTGACCTTCCTGCAAATCCCTTTTGGGTCAGGACCTCCAATTTGAGAAATGCTGACCTCCCCCATGAAATCTGTATAGTATAGGGTAAAAGCACACAAAAGACCAGATTTCATGGTCCGTGACACTTTTTCATGACCATGTGTTTGGTAGGGCCCTACCTATAGATAGGCAAATTCAGAAAGACTTGGATTCCTATCAGGAATTCAGTTCGTGGAGATCTGTTACAGTCCAGAGCAGAAAAGCCAGAAGGTGAAATATAAATATTCACATTCAATTCAGCATTTATATTTCTTTTCTGAGGATAGATATAATGCCAAGAAAATGTCAAACACAGCACCAAATTTTCTGCATCATAAACTTTGTTAAGAATTACTATAAATCTGTACTAGTATTTTCCCTTAATGCTGGCCAACAGGTTTATTTTTCAAAACATACACAAATGCCTCTGCCACCTTTCCATTGTTCTCTCAATGAACAGCATACTCCTATTGACAATGCCTCCTTCACTGACAAGTACTAGTGACACTCTAGTCGAAGATGCATGACTGTGAAAGGGTTTCCTTTGAGAAATGCATTTCATCTAGCCCTTGAACTGTTCTCATCTTATACAAATGAAATGATCTCCTGTATCACCTGTCTTATCATTACTAACAAATCCAAAGGAATCTTGAAAAAAGAACAAAGGCAATGACACCCATCCCACCAATCGCAGCAACTCTCCTTTCTTTCCAAAAAAGTCTTTCCTCATGCCAGTGAATACAGACATGCAGATTGTACACCTAATTCAAGCACTGCTGAGCACTGGCCTATACAGACTCCTTTACTGTTTCATAGTTTTCCATACATTAGTAGTGTTATACTACAGTGCAGAATAATGTTTCCAGGCAAGCAATAGGAGAGAGAAAAGTTTACAGTTGTCCAATCCAGAAGGTGTTAACCAGAGGGTCATCAGTGCAAGAGAGTGGAAGAGAGAACAGGGGATGTCTTTATCCCTCAGTGTCCATATTCCGTACCACCACGCCCTCTGTGTGCAGGGGAAGAATGTTCTGTTGAGCTGCTACATCCGTAACTTGAGCATGTGGAGAGAGGAGGTGAATGCAGGCAGTTCCCTAGTGCGCTTGGCAGTGTAGTTACACTGGTTTGCTAGGGAGAGTACGCAGTGACAGGTATACAACTGGTTAATTTACTCCTTCCCTGAAGCAGCAAGGAGACTGGAAGGGTGATTTGTGTCTGCCTCCCTCCCACATTGCTCTAGGGGCAATGGAAGAACACAGTGCCCCTTCCTAGACTGCAAACTCAGAGTCTGCGTTATAGTTTGTAGAGACTGTTTGTCATGCTGTCTGGAGTGGTTCACAACCATGAATTCCAACCTCAGTGCAGACTGTCAAAAGCAGGGCAGACACCGCAAAATGATTGTATGTTCTGTAATTACATTTCACCAATCCAGTAACAAGCGTGAACTCCTGAAGCACTATAAACATCTTACCGTGGAGTCATGGACAGCCCTCTGGGGCATGCCAGTTTATCTCGCTACCCAGGCAAGCTGGACATAGTAGTAGCTAGTTGCCACACACCAGAGATCACAAAAGATTCAGGTTGCTTCCCAAAAGACCAGCGTCTTACCCTAGGTCAATCTGTACCTCTGATCTTACACCAAAGACAAGGCTTGTAGCCAGTCATATAGTAAACTAACTGAAGATTTATTATTTAAGAGAAAGAACGGAGAGACTTATTGGCAAGTTAAAGCAGGCAAACATATATACACACAAATGAGTTACAGGTTATCGTTTTAAAAAGTGACAGAGTTGTACTAACCTGTCAGTACTGTAATGTCTTATAGGACTAACCCGGGCTGAACCTGGGGATCTCTGTTTTTGTTTCACAGCTCCAGCCCTTTGAATCCAAACTGAAAAAGAGATAAAATGTCCTTCACTTCCTTCTTCCAGAATTGCAGCTGATGGGATGAGCCCTTTTGCATGTAGCCTTTTCCTGAGTATGAAGCATCAATGTACTATGATGTCCAACAATTATGCATTTAGTTTTGATAGCCACCCTACTGAGCAGGAGACAATCCCTTTTGACAGTTTCAGGGCTAACATTTTTTACTGCTATAAAGCAGAAACTTAAATATTATTGTATGAAGTATGATAAAGTTATATAAGTGAGATTAATGCATGCAGCAATTTACAAGCATTTCATAAAGTCTAAACAACTTGTTATAAGTTCAATACCCATCTTAACCATACTAACACACACATATGAGTCAACAGTGTGATGCTGTTGCAGAAAAAAGCAAATGTGATTCTGGGATGCATTAACAGGTGTGTGGAGAACAAGACACGAGAAGTCATTCTTCCGCTCTTCTCTGCGCTGGTCAGGCTTCAGCTGGAGTATTGTGTCCAGTTCTGGGCATCGCATTTCAAGAAAGATGTGGAGAAATTGGAGAGGGTCCAGAGAAGAGCAACAAGAATGATTAAAGGTCTAGAGAACATGACCTACGAAGGAAGGCTGAAAGAATTGGGTTTGTTTAGTTTGGAAAAGAGAAGACTGAGAGGGGACATGATAGCAGTTGTCAGGTATTTAAAAGGGTGTCATCAGGAGGTGGGAGAAAGCTTGTTCATCTTACCCTCTAAAGATAGAACAAGAAGCCATGGGCTTAAACTGCAGCAAGGGAGGTTTAGGTTGGATATTAGGAAAAAGTTCCTAACTGTCAGGGTGGTTAAACATTGGAATAAACTGCCTAGGGAGGTTGTGGAATCTCCATCTCTAGAGATATTTAAGAATAGGTTAGATAAATGTCTATCAGGGATGGTCTGCACAGTATTTGGTCCTGCCATGAGGGCAGGGGACTGTACTCGATGACCTGTCGAGGTCCCTTCCAGTCCTGTAGTCTATGAATCTATGAATAAGTGAGCTGGGCTGGTTTCTTGCAATGAATTTGTCAGAGCTTGGCTGAGGCCTAAAGCCTTGGCAAGAGTCAGCACCTGGTTTGCTAGCATCACACCGTTATTAAGCAAGTCAGTTTAAAAGATTGAAGTGAAGGAACTTTAGATGTTTCAACTGTGCATGTCTTTAGAACAGCCTTGAAAAGATTGCCAATGGTCCATGATGTCAGCAAGCATCTTAGTTGTTGTCCATGTAAATAGCCTAAATAAAAGCACTATTTTTAATTCAGAGTACGATATAATTTCCAGTGAGCATAATATCATCCATAATGCAGCTATAAACCAACAGTTAATATAACATGGTGGGCCACAAAAACCAGTCGCACAATGTTTAATAATAATTGTGACTGTGATGGAATATTTGAGATAGTTGCCAAAAGTTTGCACTGCAGTGTGCATGTAATAAGAGAGGTACAAGGGGAAGAAGAGCTGACCTTGATTTTTTTTAAATAACCTTGCTTTTGATAGTTCATGCTAATTTTGATTTCTTTCTAAAATTATTTTTATCTTCCTAAAAAGTGCAATTTTAATGACCCAAAGATCGTTTTTAATGGTAAAGTAACACTACAGCCTCCTTAAATATTGTCTCTCTGACAAGACTTCAACAAAAGTGCCAGTGGTGACAGCAATTTTTTTAAGCGAAGTGGACACCAGTCCAGTCCTGCATAGTGAATTTGGCACATAACAAGACTGCAGTCTAGTGTACTAGACATGACTGAGACTGGTGGGGCCTGATCTCCACAGGCCTCTATTGAGACCTCTGGAGTTAATTAAGTCCCAATTTAGCACAAGGCAAAGGTGATTGCAAGAGTGAGACCTAAGTAGGAAAAAATTCTGTATCCTATCACTAACATCTCCGACTTCAAGTGATTTATTTGATGTCACAACTTTAACATTAAGAAAAAAAAACAAACCTACCTGTATTTAAATAATCAGTTTGCACATATACCTCGATATGCTTGCAAAATAGTAGTTGACTTTCATTTCAAGAAGTAGAATTAAAGACAAAATATGCCCTTTTCACTACTGAGATGTTATTACAATCTATGGAGAAAAATACAAAGCCACAACTTTTAGAACTGTGAAGGGAATTCTTTCAGGCAGCTATTACAGGAAAAGACATGTCAAGTATCCCTTTGGTCAATTGATACAGGCCTGTGAGAGTTCTCCTGCCTTTTATCGAATGTTGAATTTCTAGTTCCAGGTGAGACTCTCATGAGGAATACTCTCGTAGCCAACACAGAGGTCTCCTCTCATTGTTCCCCATGCTATGCATAAGATTAGGGATAAGAAATGTTCACACAATGCTTCAGTTTTTGTCAAATCTTTCCTTATGTAAATCATTATTTTCATTCAGTGCTTATAACTAAATTACAGATATACTGTAAATGCTGTGCTAAATTGTTCTTGGTAACAATACTATAGATACTACCTTATAGTGTTATTGTCCATTATATACGGTGTAAGCTAAGTTTATCACTTCCACTTTATACGCTCTTAAATTATAAGTAATTCTACAAATCATTACCACACATGTGCCAAAAATACAATATTCATGATAAAAGTGAGCATAAGCACTTTGGAGAAACGTTACCCTTTATTTTTCAGATTGGTGTCTCAATGGTGTATCAATGGTCTTAAATTTTTTTATTGGGACTGAATTTTTGAAAATTTTTAATGCTATGTTTTGATATTTAGTCCCATATTCTTTTTCTGTTCATAAATTTTATTAAGAAGAGATAACACAACAATGAGGCAAATACAGAAGAAATTTTTAAGTCGGAATGGAAAATCAGGAGCAGAATAATATCCATGACGTTTTTTAGGTCAGTAATAAAGTGGCTGGATTAAAATTTGATCCAAAACTCAATAGGAAACTGTAGAAAGAGATAATGCTGTGAAAATTAATGTAATGAAGTGGAAATTAACTCAGGCATTCAGAGCACATTCACTGAAATATAATCATATAATATGCACATACCTGGACTCTGATTGGTTCAGCAAACTAAGGTGCAGGGATTTCCACAATCATAGCACGTTTACTATACCAGTAATCACACTGAGGGTGCAAGTTTCTATACAGACCTATTTAAATCTAAACAGTGAAAAATTTTTTTTACTGGTCCTGTAAGAAGTAGAGAAACTACATTTTATGACTGATACTCGTTTAAATAATACTAGGAGCAATGTGATCCCATCCTGCAAAAATGTCCTATTCCTTCAGAATGGTGAGAGGCCTCAATTTTCTTTGATGCAAACTGGGTTGAGGGTTCTTTGCTCCTTGCAGGATTAGGCCAGTGGCGAGCAGTTAGGATGTATATTGATTGAAGACTGTATCTCTAACACTCAGTCGCACTAGTGCAATGTTTCTCAGCCAGGGGTATGTGTACCCCTGGGGGTACTCAGAGGTCTTCTAGGCGTACATCAGCTCATCTAGATATTTGCCTAGTTTTACAACAGGCTATATAAAGCACTAGCGAAGTCAGTGCAAACTAAAATTGCAGACAGACAATGACTTGTTTATACTGCTCAACATACTATACGCTGAAATGTAAGTACAATATTTATATTCTAATTAATTTATTTTATAATTATATGGCAAAAATGATAAAGCAAGCGCTAGTGTGCTCAATAAAGTGCTCGTGTCCTGTAATATTTCTGTATTTTTATGTCTGATTTTGTAAGCAACTAGTTTTTAAATGAAATGAAACTTGGTGGTACGTAAGACAAATCAGACTCTTGAAAGGGGTACAGTAGTCTGGAAAAGTTGAGAACCACTGCACTAGTGTGAGGCAGGTGCATGTATCGATGGCAGAAGAGACCCCCCCCCTTTAGGTCTTAGTGGTTGAATCACTTTTTTTGAATCTGGAAGAATTAAGTCCTCCAGACAGTGATTCTTGACAACACACAAACTCAGTTCTTGTGGTCTGGATGACTGGAGAATATTTTTCACTTAAAAAAAATTAATAAATATTTATAATATATAAAACAAACCCTGCCTCAATATATTTTATACCCAAGAGACTGCATCATTTGAATTAGGCTTTTATTTCTGTAGGGTAAATAGTGTGCATTTCTTTATTCTCCATGAGTGTATTTCTTTAAAAACAAAAAAACCCCAAAACACTTAAGTTATTTCTTTCCTTATTTTGTGCTGTTAAAAGTAAGCCAGTGCTTTAAAAATGTATCCCTTGACAGACTGAAAAATAAGGTCACAGATATTATTTGACAAACAGGTAGCTTAGAAGGTGGTATTGTCTTGTTATTTCTTTGTGTTTTCCTGTCTGTTGCATCCACCTATTGGATTGACAGCCCCACAGCTGACATTTAAGCACAATATGAGCAGTGGCAATGCAGGCTTCTGCCAGCCTTGTTATCCTTCCACTGTGCCTCTTACCTGAACTGGAATAATTGGTGTGGGAGGCTAATCTGGTCTTCATGGTTTATCCAGCATATGACCTCTCTGCTGAGGCAGCAAAAAAGGGTTCCTATTTTGATTATAGTTTGTTATATGAGTACAACTATGGGAATTATGCCAGCTTATTTCGAAGCGGTAACTGAAAAGCCAGAAGATGGTAAGGACCTTCGTAGGGTCATTACCCAGCTTAGTTATAGCTGTATTGGCAATTTCTTGATAAATATGTAATATGCTCAAATCAGCAGCTGTTCTGACATTACTGCAAGGTAAACAAGGATTGGACTTTGTAGCCAATTAAATGCTGCAAATATTTTTATTAGAACAGCTGCATCTCTCAAATTGGCTACAGTACATACTCAGCCACTAGTTCAAAATGCTGAGATGTTTTTGTAATCACTTGAAAAAACCTCCTCTGAAAATTATTGGTTTAAAAATTCCTTTGCTGCTTGTTTTATTTATTAGAGACTGACATTTGCTGCGATCTTCCTCAGATAGAAACCATCAGGATATTTTCTTGTATTGGGTCAGGCATTGTGCTTTGTGGCAAAAAATGTGAAGATGACAACAGATAAAATATACTTTACTGGGTTCATTTAGCTGAAACCTAGATGCACAGGATCAATGACTATAAGAACATAAGAATGGCCATACTGGGTCAGACCAACAGTGGCCAATGCCAGGTGCCTCAGAGGGAGTGAACCTAACAGGTAATGATCAAGTGATCTCTCTCCTGCTGTCCATCACCACCCTCTGACAAACAGAGTCTAGGGACACAATTCCTTACCCGTCATGGCTAATTAGCTGATTAGCAAGCACCCTAAAGGCTACAGTTGATTGTAAAGAGCATTTTAAGGCTGTCATAGTATTGGGGTTGGGTTCCTTCCATTAGCCTCTTAAATCTCATGAGGGAAACCAAAAGTCTTACTACTTGTCTGCCTCTAAGAAGTCTTATAAGGCTGGATGTGATGGGGCTGAGCGCATGCCCTGATGAGCCTCCAAACTCTGTTGGAATGGGATTGGAAGGTTTCCAAATTACCTCCTCAAAGGTCCCTGCATTCTGATGCATTTATCCTGGATGAGCCCTTCTGTTTTGGTTTCTTGTAAACTACTGTTAGCATGTAACTTTAGGGCTTTATAATGGCTGGGATTTGTTTGTAAGGATTTTTGCACTAAATTGTTTATGTGAATTTGTAACCCTTTGAGTCGAGTTTATAAAATGGGACTGACGGTTCTTCTTTCTGTCCCATCTTAAAACAGACTAGTTGCTGCTTTTTTTTTTTCTTTTTTTTTTTATGATTATCAAACTGTTTTCATGTTTTCATCAAAGGTTTGGGACAATTCCCTTTTTTTAGCTCATGTTAATTTTAAAGCCTATTTTACAGTAAAATATATTGGATCAAAATCTTTAGTGGTGTAAATGGCACAGCTATGGAGAAAATTTGACCCATTATCTTTCTGATGTATGATCTATTCATTTTACTGGCAAATGCTTGATTTCAAGGAAATCTGTTGTAGTGGTACTCACTCTGTTAAGAGCCTGTACTTTACCGATGGGATATAACATATGTAGGGCCAGATGGTGATAGCCTTACTCATGTTCAGTAGTACCTTATACTAGGTGTGCAGGTCTTCTCTGCCATGTCTCCCAGGCATACTTCCTTCCCTGCTACATGAGGGTTGGAGAGCATGGCTGGTGCAGGACGGAAGGGAACTGCCTTCATCAGCTTTCTGCCAGTGGAGAGCTCCCTTATCCAAATAGAGTTCTCCACTGTCCGTCTCCAGCTTTTTAAGTCCACTATGTACCCACTAATGCTTACATGGCAAAAAAGTGGACTGGCGTGTATTGCCTCATGTATTTGTACATGTTTGCAGACTGTAGCAAATTTCCATAATAATGACTACATTGTGATAGTCCAATAAATGAGTAGTGTGACAGATTTGGCAATTAACCTTACTGAATCAAGTTAAACCCTATTGAATTAAGTTTCAGTATCTAAGGAGCAGGGGCGTCTCTAGGGGGATGCAGGGCCCGGGGCAAATTAGCCTGTATGGGCCCCCTTTAACATTTTTTATACAGGTGAAATCTGGTTACAGTGAACTGCAAGATCAGCTGCTGTCTGCAGGTTAAATATTGATAGCACTCAGCTGTATAATGATAATGTCATTATATTTTAGTTCTTTTTTTATAATTATAATGAAGTTCATATGACTAAAACAAAAAAAACCCTCACCAATCATGATCAGTGTCGCACTGCTTACATTCTGAAATCCACCTTCCTGGACTTACTTGCAGCAAACTCACTTCCCAAGTGCATATGGTCCTACTGCCTTCAGTGGATTTGTTTTTAAATGTAATTACACATGTGCAACACTGAGAGTCTATGTCTCAGGAACTGTGGCTCTGGGAGAGCCTACATGTGCCCTGGTGCTGGGGGTCCCCAGGACCCTCCAAGATGGAGGAGGAACTCTAAGATCTGTTTTCTCTGGCGGCTAGGAGGGGAGGCGGAAAAGCAGATGAATGGAAGATGATCCTGATGGGTGGTGGAGAGAGCAGAGTTGTGGGACCCCAGGTCCTGGTACTGCCGGGAGGGGAACCCCAAGGCTGGAGAACTGAAAGGCAAGGAGGACCCTGAGGCATGGCAGTGGTAAGGGATGGTCCTGGCCTGGAGTTGGCATTGGAGGACCACACCCAATGCTGGGAGAGGGGAGAAAGGGCAGTGGAAGGGGGAGGTGTGAGGAACTGGGGTGGGAGGGACACCAGTGCTGGGTGGTGGGCAAGGGATGATGGAGACTCCTGGATGGCACTCACCTGTGTGAGGGGCCCCCCTGTGCTGATGGAGGGTCCTGCCAGAAAAAGGAAGTGTCTTTCCAAGGCGGAAGTGCAGGGTCAGGGTCAGGGTAAGCCCGGATAAGTCTGCCCTGTCACTGGTGATTGGGGGGAGTTAGGATCCTGTGGTGGCAGGTGACGCCCGTAGCCAGCAGAGCAGGCTGGGACTAGGTTGCTCACTGCTGATGCTACCACAGAGACTGAACCTGAACCCAACCCCCAGACTGATCCCCAGGGGTGGCAGACAAGAAAAAGAAATAAATGCCTAGGCCGGTGAGTGCGGGGCATGGGTTCGACACCTGCTGCTGGCACCAGGCCCCCTGTTAGCTCTTGGGGCCACCCTGCTCACCACGTCCTCCTGAAGTGTGGGGGGCCCACCAAAGCACGGGGCCCAGAGAGGTTCCCTGGTCTGCCCTATGGACAGGATGGCTCTGCTAAGGAGTTCATTTTATTAAAAATGCAGACGAGTTGTGGAATTGTATGTAACATCTCTAGGGAGGAAAACTGATTAATGTAAACCTTGGGCAGTGTTATGAGCTTCAAAGGCTGATTTAAGACAATGTAAATTTTTGAAAGTTAAGTGGATTTCCCAGGAATTCTCATGGAGAAAGTGTGTGCAAATATGTACTCTTCATGGTATGTAAGAACTCAGCCCTTGAAGCTTTGGAATGAGGAGGGGTGGCCTTGTCTTTGCTGATCACCTCTTTCGTGAGGACAGATCCAACACCCAAATGGGATAAAGAAGGAACTGTGAGATTCAAGGGGGTGCCGGTTCTGAGGTAACAATTGTTAGGAACTTTTGACCACAGAGGCAGAGCTCGTGTGTAGAGTCTGTTGTTTTTTAAAATGTTCTCTCAGTAATGTTTTTACCTTAAGATTAAATGTACTTGCTTAGAAAGAACTGTGTGGTAACTTAAAATCCTGAGCGATTACACTGCTCTTAGCTTTCAAAGAGAAAGCAAAGCAGAGGCACTAGTCTGTTTAGGCAGTCTACTTTACTGGGAAATTCAAAGTAGGCAGGAAGCTGTGCAGCCTGAAAAATGCCCCAATAAGCACAATAAGCAAGGAGAAAGATACAAGTGTCCAGCCAAGAGAGGTGATAGCCGGAGATCTGGAAGCCTAAGAATAGGTGTCCTTGCCCTGAACTATGACTTATATAGTACCTTTCTTCACTGGAATTATTCATTCAGCATGAGTTTAAGGTATTAGAATATGGCACTGAGATGATGGGTTAACATGATTTGTAAAGTATCAGAGGGGTAGCTGTGTTAGTCTGGATCTGTAAAAGCGGCAAAGAGTCCTGTGGCACCTTATAGACTAACAGACGTTTTGGAGCATGAGCTTTCCTGGGTGAATACCCACTTCGTCGGCTGCAGTATTCACCCAGGAAAGCTCATGCTCCAAAACATCTGTTAGTCTATAAGGTGCCACAGGATTCTTTGCTGCTTTTACATGATTTTTAAAATATTCCTCCCAAGCATATTTAACAAAGCATTATAGGGTTCACATTCAAATAAAAGGTAACCTGTGTTTAGTAAAATGACTCATGCAGACAGTTAAAATGTAGACACAGAACATAATAGTTGTCTTGCTGTTATGAGTTACTTCTGATGGGCTGTAAGCTGACACCTTAATGAAATATTACTGACGAGTAACTATCTAGATATCTAAAATCTGTGCTGCAGCATTATGCTTAAATAATGCTGCAATAGCACAAAAAATCTCTGGGGTTAAGCATCTAAGGTTGGATTTCCTCTTAATGTATTTGTGCAGATTTTTCAACACACATTTAAACAGGGGAGTAGGGTACAATGGGTTCTCTTTTTACTAGGTGCAGAGCTTGTAGGTAATCCTAATGCCAGTATGGTGTGGTGACATCCTAGTAACTCTTACTTTTCATAGTGCATGCACTTGCATGCTCTCTCTCTCTCTCTCTCTCCAATATCAATGCCTAGCTTACTGGGAAATGGGTATAAGGGCTGGTCTCCACTACGGAAAGATTGCTGCTGCAATCGATGCAGCAGGGATTGATTTAGCAGGTCTAGGGAAGACCCACTAAATGGATGGCAGAGCGCTCTCCAGTTGACCCCAGCACTCATAGACTCATAGACTCTAGGACTGGAAGGGACCTCGAGAGGTCATCGAGTCCAGTCCCCTGCCCTCATGGCAGGACCAAATACTGTCTAGACCATCCCTGATAGACATTTATCTAACCTACTCTTAAATATCTCCAGCGATGGAGATTCCACAACTTCCCTAGGCAATCTATTCCAGTGTTTAACTACCCTGACAGTTAGGAACTTTTTCCTAATGTCCAACCTAAATCTCCCTTGCTGCAGTTTAAGGCCATTGCTTCTTGTTCTATCATTGGAGGCTAAGGTGAACAAGTTTTCTCCCTCCTCCTGATGACATCCTTTTAGATACCTGAAAACTGTTATCATGTCCCCTCTCAGTCTTCTCTTTTCCAAACTAAACAAACCCAATTCCTTCAGCCTTCCTTCATAGGTCATGTTCTCAAGACCTTTAATCATTCTTGTTGCTCTTCTCTGGACCCTCTCCAATTTCTCCACATCTTTCTTGAAATGCGGTGCCCAGAACTGGACACAATACTCCAGTTGAGGCCTAACCAGCGCAGAGTAAAGCGGAAGAATGACTTCTCGTGTCTTGTTTACAACACACCTGTTAATGCATCCCAGAATCACGTTTGCTTTTTTTGCAACAGTATCACACTGTTGACTCATATTAAGCTTGTGGTCTACTATGACCCCTAGATCTCTTTCTGCCATACTCCTTCCTAGACAGTCTCTTCCCATTCTGTATGTGTGAAACTGATTGTTCCTTCCTAAGTGGAGCACTTTGCATTTATCTTTATTGAACTTCATCCTGTTTACCTCAGACCATTTCTCCAACTTGTCCAGATCATTTTGAATTTTGACCCTGTCCTCCAAAGCAGTTGCAATCCCTCCCAGTTTGGTATCGTCTGCAAACTTAATAAGCGTACTTTCTATGCCAACATCTAAATCGTTGATGAAGATATTGAACAGAACCGGTCCCAAAACAGACCCCTGCGGAACCCCACTTGTTATACCTTTCCAGCAGGATTGGGAGCCATTAACAACTACTCTCTGAGTACGGTTATCCAGCCAGTTATGCACCCACCTTATAGTAGCCCCATCTAAATTGTACTTTCCTAGCTTATCTATAAGAATATCATGCGAGACTGTATCAAATGCCTTACTAAAGTCTAGGTATATCACATCCACCGCTTCTCCCTTATCCACAAGGCTCGTTATCCTATCAAAGAACGCTATCAGATTAGTTTGACACGATTTGTTCTTTACAAATCCATGCTGGCTATTCCCTATCACCTTACCACCTTCCAAGTGTTTGCAGATGATTTCTTTGATTACCTGCTCCATTATCTTCCCTGGCACAGAAGTTAAACTAACTGGTCTGTAGTTTCCTGGGTTGTTTTTATTTCCCTTTTTATAGATGGGCACTATATTTGCCCCCTTCCAGTCTTCTGGAATCTCCCCCGTCTCCCATGATTTCCCAAAGATAATAGCTAGAGGCTCAGATACCTCTTCTATTAACTCCTTGAGTATTCTAGGATGCATTTCATCAGGCCCTGGTGACTTGCAGGCATCTAACTTTTCTAAGTGATTTTTTACTTGCTCTTTCCTTATTTTCTCTTCTAAACCTACCCTCTTCCCGTAAGCATTCACTATACTAGACATTCCTTCAGACTTCTCAGTGAAGACCGAAACAAAGAAGTCATTAAGCATCTCTGCCATTTCCAAGTCTCCCATTACTGTTACCCCCTCCTCATTGAGCAGTGGGCCTACCCTGTCCTTAGTCTTCCTCTTGCTTCTAATGTATTGATAAAAAGTCTTCTTGTTTCCCTTTATTCCCATAGCTAGTTTGAGTTCATTTTGTGCCTTTGCTTTTCTAATCTTGCCTCTGCATTCCTGTGTTATTTGCCTATATTCATCCTTCGTGATCTGACCTAGTTTCCATTTTTTATATGACACCTTTTTATTTTGTAGGTCACGCAAGATCTCAAGGGTAAGCCAAGGTGGTCTTTTGCCACATTTTCTATCTTTCCTAACCATCGGAATAACTTGCTTTTGGGCCCTTAATAGCGTCCCTTTGAAAAACTGCCAGCTCTCCTCAGTTGTTTTTCCCCTCAGTCTTAATTCCCATGGGACCTTGCCTATCAGCTCTCTGAGCTTACCAAAATCCGCCTTCCTGAAATCCATTGTCTCTGTTCTGCTGATTCACTCCAGCTCTCCAAGAAGAATAAGGGAAGTTGACCAGAGAGCATCTCTCATTGACTCAGCGCTGTGAAGACTCCGGGGTAAGTTGACCTAAGCTATGTCAACATCAGCTACGTTATTCATGTAGCTCAAATAGCGTAACTTAGGTCAGCTTACTCCCATAGTGAAGACAAACCCTAAGTAAAAAGGTCCCAGATGATGTGAAATTAAAGATCTCCTGTAAAGGTCACTTCTGAAACTCTGTAACAGATGCATTCATGCACAATTAAGTAGGTTTCAGAAAAACCTTTGAAGTATTGAAGACTCCTGGTGCATACTTAAAAAAACAACGACCAAATTTCTATTAAATATTTTAAATGAGGTGCTTTTCTTAAAGATGAAATTAAATTATTAAACTGTCTTTTCAAATACTACATTTATTAGAACACAGTTAAAGTTCTATTTTATCTCTGTCTACCCCCCAGTTCCTTATTTCTCTGGCTTCACCTCTGTGGTTTTTATTTGTTTTTGAAGCCGGGGTTTAATTTCTTCTGCTCCAGCCATTCTTTGATTGTTCCTATTTTATTCCCTCATTGTAGTTTTCAACATGCTGCTGAGATGTCACACAGAGAAAGTTCAAGAACAAAGGAATATTTTGTTTGAGAACTAGCTTTGTTTGGGGGGTAGGAGGCCTTCCCTCATTACAGGAGAAGGATAATTGACTGTTATGCTCTGCTCCTGATGCTTATTCTTCACCTGAAATCATGGTCTTCATAGACAATTATTTTGTGTATGTGAGTGAGAGAAAGAGAGAGAGAGAGAGCGAGAGAGATGAATACTTGTGATTTTTAACACAAACTGTTTGATTCCAGATAAAATACTGTTGAGTATCTAATTATTTGGACCAGGAAATTAAACTATTCCAAGAAACATTCTATACAGCTGTCTAAGGAAGATAATGGTTATAATCTTACAGGACAGTAATGATCCAATGATGCTGAGCGACACACAAATATCAGAACAGTGTCAAATAATGTGCTGGCTCTTCAAAGGTAACAAATTTGAAATAAGAACAGGAGTACTTGTGGCATCTTAGAGACCAACATATTTATTTGAGCATAAGCTTTCGTCGGCTACAGCCCACTTCATCGGAGGCATGCAGTGGAAAATACAGTAGGAAGACACACACACCCCCCATGAAACAATAGGTGTTACTATACACACTCTAACGAGAGTGATCAGTTAAGGTGAGTTATTACTAGCAGGAGAGAAAAAGCAACGGCACTGCTCTGGGTACCCACATGGCCCCACAGTATGCCAACATTTTTATGGCTGACTTAGAACAACGCTTCCTCAGCTCTCTAGCCATCACCTTCAGCCCCCAACTAAAACCCCTCCAATCTATCCTGAAGGACAATCCATCACTCTCTCAGATCTTGGGAGACAGGCCAGTTCTTGCTTACAGACAGCCCCCCGACCTGAAGCAAATACTCACCAGCAACCACAGACCACACAACAAAAACGCTAACTCAGGAACCAATCCTTGCAGCAAAGCCCACTGCCAACTCTTTCCACATATCTATTGAGGGGACACCATCATAGGACCTAATCACATCAGCCACACTATCAGAGGCTTGTTCACCTGCACATCTACCAGTGTGATATATGCCATCATGTGCCAGCAATGTCCCTCTGCCATGTACATTGGCCAAACCGGACAGTCTCTACATAAAAAAATAAATGGACACAAATCAGACGTCAAGAATTATAACATTCAAAAACCAGTTGGAGAATGCTTCAGTCTCCCTGGTCACTCAATTACAGACCTAAAAGTCGCAATATTACAACAAAAAAACTTCAAAAACAGACTCCAATGAGAGACTGCTGAATTGGAATTAATTTGCAAAATGGACACCATTAAATTAGGCTTGAAAAAAGACTGGGAGTGGATGGGTCATTACACAAAGTAAAACTATTTCCCCATGTTTATTTCCCCCCAGACACATACGGGTTCCTCCCAACTTCTTATCAGCTGCTGCAAATGGACCATTCTGATTACCACTACAGAAAGTTTTTTTCTCTCCTGCTGGTAATAGCTCACCTTAACTGATCACTCTTGTTAGAGTGTGTATGGTAACACCCATTGTTTCGTGTTCTTTGTGTGTATCTATCTATCTTCCTACTGTATTTTCCACTGCATGCATCCAATGAAGTGGGCTGTAGCCCACGAAAGCTTATGCTCAAATAAATTTGTTAGTCTCTAAGGTGCCACAAGTACTCCTGTTCTTGTTGTGGATACAGACTAACACGGCTGCTACTCTGAAATTTGAAATAGATTCACAAAGTATGTGAAACAGAAAGCCAATACTTTCTTAACTCTAGGATTACTTGTTGTGTTTTTTTTAAGCTTCAAATTTGTTAAATATTTCAAATTTATTTCAAATGTTTTTCTTTAAAGGAGACTCATCTGAAGAAAAAAAAGCATTTTGAGGGTCCTCCATGATACCAAGCACCAAAAAGGTCAAGAATCATCATTGCTATTACTGCTCCCTTTTAATTTTAAATACCAACTTTTTAGACCCTCAGTTCAAGAAAGCATCTTGATTCAGTACAGCACTTTTAATTGCATGGTTGTACGTAAGCATGTGCTTAAATGCTTTTCTCAGAGACTTAACCCCCCCTTTTAAAATAATGGAGTAAACAATAGTTTAGCTTTGAGTAAACATGAGATTGAGCTAGATTTGCGTTCAAGTGAAATTTGGCTTTTGCTTACCTCTTTCCTGGAGTAGCTTTTGATATTTTTCTCCCAAGTACCCATTGTTCACATGTACAGGACACAGTTGCATTTTGGCTGACTCTGTGCTTAGTGTACTAAGCACTTTTGAAGGTCACAGTGACATTTGGACTTTGAGTAACTATGTAATATATTTATGGGTTACTTTAAGTCTTTTTCTAAATTCCGTAGCATACTGTACAATCATGTACAGCTCCTTGCAAAGTGAAAATCAGTTGTTGTCTCTTTTGGAAAAATGACTGGCTGGTACTGCACCATGCAAGTCAATGGGAGCTAGATCTGTTCTAAGAAAGGCCTTTAAGGGGCTCAATTTGCCAAGGTACTGAGCACTTGATTCCAGTTGATCAAAGCAGGAGCTTACCTTTAAGCTTGTGAGTTATCCATTGGGCTGTGAGTTCTCTGCATCTAAGTACATTTCAAAATACACTTCTGTTTTTTAAATGATTTTATAGGTCCCATTTTGATTGCTTGAGATCAGTAAGAGATGAAATAAGCAATATCACTTTCATGTTCTTCCTTTAAAAATGGTTTTAAGTGTATGCTAAATTTTGTCATCACTCAAAAGCCTATACATGTTAGTTTAGGTAATCTGAATTTAAAGATACATGTGTAAAAAAGCAGAGCAATGAATACAACTATAAAAATGTTCTTGCATAACTTTGTAGCTTAAACAAAATCCATCACTGCTGGATAAACACTTGCCTTGTCTTCTAGAAAGTATATCCACTTGGGATGACTTTTATAACTTGTGTGCATGTTTAATGCACCAAACCCAAAGTATTGGCAATATTACTACTAATGGAAAAATATTGTGTATAAATTTATATATTTATTATTCTTGTGCATCTTTATAATCTCTCTGTTGTTAAAATATCCTGAATTTGGTGTTTTTTGGGTTTAGTGTCATATTTTGTATTTATATTCTTTTCAGAAGTGTAGGCATTTTTTAAGTCTACATATACAATTGTAAACATTTATATTTAATAATTGAATGAAACCACCCATAGCAATGTTGTCAGTTTTTAAACTCACAAAACTCAGAGCTTTGGACTCCATCTAGAATTCATACATACCTTTAAAGAATCTTAATGTGAAGTATGAATAACTGCTCTAAAATTTTAAAGGCTCGGAAATGTAAACTTATGCTGAGAGGAACCATTAACTTAGAGTTTATATGATGTATTCAGATACAATCTTAACTATAGTTGCTGGAACTATGCATGCTGGGGTGCTACTGCACCCCCGTCTTTAAGTATGCTAGTAATAACTCAAATACATGGTTTCTGCCCTAAGAAACCCCACTATAAAAGTTGTTCCAGCATCACTTATGTTAACTGCTTATAGGCACAGCTATAACATTGAATGGATCTGTTGGAGAAAGTGTTAAACTGTACAGATGAGTGCTGTAATATAATGGAATTCAATGGTTCATTTCACTGATAGCTACTGTTTTGTAGAGTGACAATGATAAACATAGAATGCATCCATTAAAGCATCATAACTTTTTTGTTAGGATAATTTCAGGATAAATAAAAATGCATCAATAAAAGCTTTTTTCTTTGCTACTTTATAATCCCTTTTTTTTCCTGTTAAAAATTTGCTGTTTTAAAGTGATGTTGAAAAATGTTTATCTGTGGAAAATTATTTTTTGAAAGCTTAATATTTTAATGTTAAAACAGTATTATCCAATCACACTATTACTGAATCCACTCTTGGCTTCTTAGGTAGCTGTACTTTTCAGTTTGATGTTTATGATCTATAAAGCTAATGCATCCTAATGTAAGGAAAAACAACAGAGCCAAACAATGGAAGTTGTGAAGGAAAGTATAGCCAATAAAAGTAATATATAATATCTCTTGTCAGGAGGCATGGCTAATTTCATGCATGGATTAATTATACCAAAATGCTTTGTTCATGGCATACAATGATTGGTGTGAAAGATATGTTAGAATGTGGTCAAACAACTGTTTATTAATATTAGCTATAAAGAGCTGGGAAGAAATATTAGTGCTAAACTCAACAGGCAAGGTATTAAACACTGATCCAGTGGAAGCATAGAATTAGGAAGCATAGAAACTGTTTAATCTCCAAATATTCTTCCATCATAACCCCCTATAACTGATGAACGTCTTTGAGCATATGTATTTGATAAACATAGAGTGTAAGAAAAACTGAATCAGGAGATCACTTAAGCACGAGCTTAACTTTTAAGCACGTGCTTAAGTCCCTTTGACTTCAGTAGAATTTAGGAGCATGCTTAAGGTCTTGATTTTGCTTAGATTTACATGCATGCTTAACTATATGCCCAGTGAGTAATCCCACTGATTTCTGTCTATGTGACCATACAGCCAGAAGTATCCACAAAGTGTGGAGGCTACTTTCACTAGAATACACTAAGGAGTAAGAAACACAGGAACTGCCATAACAAATGCAAACAGTAGTCTGTATTGTTTGCTGCCCTGTCCCCAAAAGTAGTAAGAACTGGATGCTACAAATGAAGGTGTAAAATACCCAGAATGGAACATTGTGGAATTGTTATTCATTGACAAGGTTTATTTTAAAAACAAACCAATGAACATCTCTCTTCCACCAAACTCCCCCACCCCAATCTCTCCATGTTGCCCCATTCCAAGTGTGTGTTACATTCAAGAAAGTCCTCTTTCTCTGTGAACAGCTGCCTCATTTGCTTTTGTTCTTCAGAGCAGCAGTGTACTTTAAAAAAAAAATCCACAGGGGGTGGAGAAGAAGCACTCCCTTTACAAGTAAGCAAGGTGCGCCTCTTCCACACACACATTCACAGCATTCAGGAGTTACAGACTAAGGTAAGTTCATATTACTAGGGCTATTTATGCAATCTAACTGTAATGTCTGGCTCTCACATACTTTTATAATTTCTCTCACTTCAGGAATACAATGTGTTCTTCTGAGAACTTCAGGTACATGCAACTAATGCTTTAATGGTAACTAAGTATTGCTATCCACCAGGGCAACTGTATATGCAGGCTAAAGAACATTCCATGTCCATGTGGGTTACACCAGTAGTGCATATAATGGACAAGAACTTCAATGACTATAAACCCTGAGCCAGAGATGAGGGTCTGTAACAGCGAGAAGATCCATTGTCTGTTTGCAGAGCTAGCAGTGCAGATGGGGGTTGCTATGAAAATGTTTTTGTCTCCTAAATTTTACATATTTTTAAAAGTGCAAATTTTAAATACTTTATTCTGCAATGATAATCAGTTAATTTAAAAGAAAAACTGAACTCACATTGAAGCAGAATTTATTTGCTAGTGATATTTTGTGATTTTTTTTGTATTATAATATTACTTTTAATATACATTGTGATTTAACATGCATTACACCCTGATGAAAATGGAAACTGATTTAGCTGAATTTCATGGACAAAAATAACAGATTCACAGAGTTTAAAGGCCAGAAGTGACCACCAGATTATCTAGTCTGACCTCCTGTGTCTCACAGGCCGCTAAACAACACCCAGCCACCCCCTAGTCTAACCTCAACAACCATAATTAGACCAAAAGTATTACAACCCTCAGGAGACTAAAAAATATGTGCTACAGAAAGAAAACAGAAGGGACTAAGGTGTGCCAGTGCCTGAGACCTCTACAATGGCAGGGAATTGATTAAGTGAGATATATGCTTTGATCCAAAAATTGTTGGAGGGGAAATTTGGAAGGGGGGTAGGAAATAGTAAGACAGCCTTATGAAACTTTAGGAAATAATAATTGTGTTTTGTGCAGATTTATACTGACAGTTCAAAATTATGCTTTTCAGGAGTTCCTCATAAAAGTGCTTTGTGTTTCAAAGCAAAAGCTGAAGTTCCTTTAAGTGAGTGCTTTTGAAATGCATTCAGTGCCAAATTCTACCCTGGCGGGACTCCATAGGCTCCAGTGCTGTGAGCTTTCCTTCTTTTACTCTGGATCATAGAGGTTATGAATTTCAATTATTTATCTTGAAACTAGAGGTGGTAAACCACAAAAGTCAGAAGTTCATTTTTGAAGGCTATAATCATGCCTCCTGAATGACCCAAACCACTTGAATCAGTAAAATTGGACTGGATACATCTTAAAACCAGGCTGTCTCCTGGTATGTGTCATGACTTCTGCTCCTTGTTGGATTACATCCATTTGGATTAAATTCAGTAGCACTTTACAAGATTTTAGTATTTTCTGTTTCATGTGGCCAGATTTCAATTATATCTGAATTCCAAATATAGTCATGCTGTGTTTTTAATGGAGATATGAACACATAGTTAGACTAATGAAATATATAGCTATGAGTTTGCAGAAGCAAATCTGAAATGTATATCAGTTCTGCTTTAAATCAGAAAATTTGGAGGCCCGTGGGGCTAGGGGGAAGGTTTAGGGAGTCTCAGAGTGGAAGGAGAGGACATGTCAGTCTCCCATACATGTTGGAAATGCATTTGAAAATGAAGCATTTTCTAGTATGAATCATGAATTCCAACCCAGTAAGAGAGACACAAGTTCCCCTTTAGCAATATGGAATTCTGTCTGAAAAGACAAAATTGATAAAGCATAGTTTTGTGCTGCAACTGATATGATATAATAAGATGTCTTCAGATACTCCAATATTAGTTCACTATTACCACTGATAGTTCAAGGAGAAAGGATTACAGGGATGTGACTAATTACCCTCCTTCCTTAGGGTCATCAGATGTCCTAGTTTATTCAGAATTTTATTTTATTGAAAATGGAGCTTTGTTCTAGTTTCAGTAAAATCCCATGGCATCTGGTTACCCCAGCACTGCCTGACGACAATGAAAGAGCTCTCTGAGCACTGTAGCACCTCCTCTGTGGTATTGCCAGGCAGTTGCTCTCTTCATTGCTTTGGATTCCTCTTTGCTTATTAGCAAAGAGGTGTGAAATCTGGAGGTGCCATAACAATGATAGCCTCACTTTGGAGGAGGACCTTTAGTCCTTTTACAGCGGGGTCAATGATCTTTATATACTCATGGAAAGGGAACAAAGGGAAAATGAAATTTGTTTTATTAGTTTAGAAATGCATTCAGCTTACTCCTGTGACTTTCACATAACCACAAAGCCCAGATTCAACGAAGAGACTGAGAATGAGGAGCCATCCATGCAAAAAAGGGATTTCAGGTTAACTGTCACACTTAACAACTTGGGCAGACAGCCCAAGGCATAAAGCTTCTACTTAAATGAGAAATATGGGCAGGCAGTGCTGAGGTTTATAAAATAACTCTCCTAGGGGCACAAGCTAGTGTAAATGGAAGGAGAAGCAGCTCAGTGAGCTGTCTCTACTCAGAGAAATGCTCAAAATGGAGTGCCCTTGGCAGGAGAAGAGTGGTCTTAGAAAGCTCTCAGATTTGTCCCACTACATGCGTTTTACTCCACTGACAGCTGAACACATTTCACATACGTATTTTCTAATAAGAAAATCCTTTAAATGTCCAGCTGGATCATCTCAGCGGCTGTACACTATTACAGCCGAAGGCAATCGCTACTTTCTTGAGTATTTGGGCAAAGATTTTTAATCCGAGAAAGAAGAATAGAATTATGGCTCACATTTTCAATGCACTCAGTTTCATGCTAAGCAGGTTCATAGCTAAGGTTTTCTGTAACACTGATCCCTGTTGTATCTAAGTGCTGCCCAGGTAAATTACAGCTTTATTACTAGGTCCATATTGGACTTAATAGAGGACCCTTCCCATGCACGAGGAAGCTCCACGAAGCTTCCAGTCTGGGTTTTATTTTACCTTCAATCAGAGCCTTCCAACTGTGGTGGGAAGACTTTATCAAAAGTGGGGTACTGCAGTGTGTTCTGCAAGCAGTCAGACTTTGGGTTGTTCTAATATCCTCTAATGGCTCATTTCACAACTCACCCCCCTCAACTAGGCTGGCTTAGAGTGAACTCCTGTCCTTGCCAGAATTCACTGATAAAACATCTGTTGACTTCAACAGAGCCAAGATTTCACCCTCTCTCTCTCCAACTCTAATGGTCTTAGTTTTCTCAGTTGCAATGGCCCAGAGGAGTGCCGTTACTTTGGCTGGTGATGTGCTTACTGATGATGCTGTATCTTCATCCACTGATGACTTTGAAAATTTGGGACCAAGGCATTGAATTGGCATAAGAAATATATCAGTAGGCAGTGGAGCTTTTTATGTACAAGGTAAGGTGCTCACAGCAGTCTATCCTGCTGAAGCCTTCTGCAAAACTGGAGGCTCTGCTTTACTTTCACCTAGAGTTTGAGACACAGTGAGTTACGACACTGTAGTCTGGAGGTTTTCTAAATATTTCGAACATTGATCTGGCTGTTCTATAGCATATCTAGAAATATAGTATCAGGTTTTTCTTTTTAGGAAATCAAGGAGATATTTTAATGCAAAAAGAAAAGTTTTATATATACAAATCGCACACAGAGTGACAGATTTACATAAATAAGCAACACAACATGCAAGAAACGGATGAGTAAAGCACAAACTCTCTGTAAGCTGTGAGACATTAAGTAAGCATTAATATCAGATACAAATTACAGAAAATAGAGTCAACGCTGTAGGTTGAGCATACAATTACTTCACTATTTTCCAGATACACTAATCAACATTGTGAGCCTGATTCTGAGGTCCAGCTAAGCTCTGTAAGATGCATGACTCAGCTGGGACTGAGGGGGTAGGGAGATGTCACATTTGCTTTCCCTGAGGCATCTGGAGGCTGGTCCAATCAGAAGAAGAGCTCTGTGTAAGCTCAAAAACTTTTCTTTTATGAACAGAAGTTGGTCCAATAAAAGATATTAACTCACCTATCTTGTCGTTCTGTGTTTGGATTTTTACAGTGTCTCTTGGAGATACATTGTATGCATTATAGTGACTATATTATAGATAACCTATTTTTAGGAAAAAAGTACTTAATGTGATTAATAATATGAATTTTTGCTGTTGACCTTATCAGTGTTAGTGTGGGTTTCAAGAAATGTAATTTCTTGTACAACAGCTCATTTAATACTAGGGCCTCAGTAAATGACAGAGCTAAGATTTCATGTATCTGCCATGTCAATTTCTTTTCTTTATTGGAAAGGTTTCACATACGCCCACAAATCGTGATTAGAATAGCTATACGAAATTCTCTTGTAATTAAGGAAACTAGTATAACCCCCCCCCAAATGAAATATGAATATGCTGTCAGTGCCATCTTTACTAACTGGAGATGTAAAATCCCAAAAGAATGAAAAATCTTCTATAGAAAAGATACGTTGCTATTATCAAGACAAATGTCAGCTCTTAATAGTGGTGTTGACAATTAGTGATTTTGTAATTAAAGGCCAAGATTTAACATAAGATGAAATAATTAAATCACTTAAAGCATCTGAGGCTATGTGTAATGATAGAAGCATCTGTAGAATAATTTGTAAGCAACTGAATGCTGTGAAAATCAAGTGAAAAATGTTTGCTTTTTCTTTATTAGCTAAGTGGCATATGTTTTCAATGTTAATGCATCATGTGGATTAAGTCTCACTGCTCCATTATTGCTAATGGGATTTGTGCATGTGGCAAGGTCCATAGGCATCATCAAAGAAATTTTATTTCCGTATGATATAGAAAATTATTGTCATCTCATTTTTGAAACTTCACTTGGGCAACTTCAAAGGTCTTGTTATCAGCCACAATTGGCTTTACGTCAGCTAATACAGTACTTCACGTCACTAAGTGCTGGGCATGTTCAGACAAATAGGTCATGTTCATCTTGTACAAATACTTGGACAGTATATACTGTCCATGGCAAGTACTAATATTCGTAACAAGCATCTGAAAAGTACAAGATTATTACTGCCATGGAGAGTGGCTGTTGGTGACTTAAGCCATAGCAGTGGAAATCCAAACCAAACAGTACCAATAGCTGTTCTCTTCTCTGAGCCCCTGGACTTGTATCAGACTTTCTCCAGTCTCTCGCCCTGGATCACGGGCACTTTGTAGATTCTTTCTCCCTGGCTATATGGGAGGGAAGGGGGCATCTGCCAATCTTTTTCCAGACTCTCCCATAGCTCAGAGGTGTAGAGGAGTTGTTGTCTTCCTTTTACATGAGCTCCAGCTCTGGGACTCTTAATAATGAAGAGGCCTCCTCAATGAAGAGGCTTCTCCAACCCATCCTTGCTTCATTCCCCCTCTCCCACTGGAGGTACCTTCCTCTTGTCCTCCTCAGTGCATATTCAACAAAACCCTTACTAGCTGGCACCCAGGTCTCTCTTGCTGCTCTCTTGCTTCCTCCACTTCTAGGGAGAAACCTGAAGCTCTTGTCCTTTCTCAGTCTCCTCTTGCAGTAGAGGGGTCTACAGTCGACTCCTTTCTTGACTGTCTTCAGCAGACACACCTGCCATAGGTCTTACTCCCTCCCCTGTTCTGTCTCATAGTGAGGAAAGAGAGGTTAGTTATATGTGTGCCCTCTTTCCCAGCATGCTTTCCCCTCTAGCTTACAGTTCTCATGTTCTTTTGGGAACTACAGTAACAGGGAAATGCTGGGCCTGTAACATGTCTTAAAGGACAAGCATACCCTGTTACATACTTGTTCTCACTTCCCCACCATAGGTTTTACATGCCAATACAAGTTTTAGTGTTACCCTTGGTGCACTGAGACTGTGAGAGACAGAATGTAACAGCATCTTTCTGAGGTCTAAATTAACACCATATCCCTTACAGAGATGATAAAGCCTGGCATGTTGGACTCTAGGATAAGCCCTGCTGCCTGCCTGCATGTTTTCTTTTTTTAATATTTTAACAAAAGAAAATTCCTGTGACATTGCAGTCCATATGCTTTATGAAAATATGCTTATGAATGTGAATATAATGTAGCTGGAATATGCTTTATGCAAAAGGTCTCTTCTAAGGTATCATTACAAAGCTTATAATCTACTGAGTGTGTTTATCCTATTTGTATGCATGTATCATTCTTGTATCTGAAGCTAGAAATATGAAATATAACTCCGAGGTCCTATTTTAATTATGCAAAGTGTGGGCCATTAATGGTGGTTTAGAATCTTGATAAACGAGGAGTCCAGTGGCACCTTAAAGACTAACAGATTTATTTGGGCATAAGCTTTCGTGGGTAAAAACCCCACTTCATCAGATGCATTGACCCAGAGAGACAAAAGCTTCACGTCTTGTGCCAAAGCTATAAAAGGGGGTGGAGCAGGACAAAGAGCCAGCCAGTTATGAGAGAGCCCTTGCTTAACACCTAAGATGTCTGTTGGAACTAACAAGGACTGTACCAGGGGAAAGGATTGGGCCCAGACTAGGATGGAGTCTAGTCTCTGAAAGAAGCTTATTGGAACATCTCTGAGGGTGAGAGATTACCTGTAATCAGTTTCTTAATGTATTAGGCTTAGACTTGGGTGTTCTTGCTTTATTTTACTGGATAACTTACTTTGTTCTCTCTGTTATTACTTGGAACCATTTAAATCCTACTTTTTATACTTAATAAAATTACTTTTTTTATTAATATACCTAGAGTAAGTGATTAATACCTGGGGGAGAAAACAGCTGTGCATATCTCTCTATCAGTGTTATAAAGGGAGGACAATTTATGAGTTTACTCTGTAAAAGTTTTATACAAAGTATAATGGATTTATTTGGGGTTTGGATCCCATTGGGAGCTGAGTGTCTGGGTGCTGGAGTCAGTGTCATAAACAGATAGCTAAGGGTTAATGTCTCTTTCACCTGAAACACCTGACCAGAGAACCAATCAGGAAACCGGATTTTTTCAACCTTGGGTGGAGGGAAGTGTGTCTCTGAGTCTTTTGTCTGTCTGCCTGTTTCCTCTGAGCTTTGGAGAAGTAGTTCTATTTTCTAGTCTTCTGTTTCTAAGTGTAAGGACAAAGAGATCAGATAGTAAGTTCTATGGTTTCTTTTCTTTGGTATTTGCATGAATATAAGTGCTGGAAATGTTTTGATTTGTATTCTTTTTGAATAAGGCTGTTTATTCAATATTCTTTTAAGCAATTGACCCTGTGTTGTATCATCTTAATACAGAGAGAACATTTGTATTTTTTCTTTCTTTTTTATATAAAGTTTTCTTTTAAGACCTGTTGGAGTTTTTCTTTACTTCAGGGAAATTAAGTCTGTACTCACCAGGGAGTTGGTGGGAGGAAGAAATCAAGGGGAGAGCTGTGTGTTGGATTGCTAGCCTGATTTTGCATTTCCTCTGGGTGAAGAGGAAAGTGCTTTTGTTCCAGGATTGGGAACGGAGAGGGGGACTCACTCTGCGTAGTTTCACAGAGCTTGTGTCTGTGTATCTCTCCAGGAGCACCTGGAGGGGGGAAGGGAAATAATCCTGATTCCCTTCCCCCCTCCAGGTGCTCCTGGAGAGATACACAGACACAAGCTCTGTGAAACTACGCAGAGTGAGTCCCCCTCTCCGTTCCCAATCCTGGAACAAAAGCACTTTCCTCTTCACCCAGAGGAAATGCAAAATCAGGCTAGCAATCCAACACACAGCTCTCCCCTTGATTTCTTCCTCCCACCAACTCCCTGGTGAGTACAGACTTAATTTCCCTGAAGTAAAGAAAAACTCCAACAGGTCTTAAAAGAAAACTTTATATAAAAAGAAAGAAAAAATACAAATGTTCTCTCTGTATTAAGATGATACAACACAGGGTCAATTGCTTAAAAGAATATTGAATAAACAGCCTTATTCAAAAAGAATACAAATCAAAACATTTCCAGCACTTATATTCATGCAAATACCAAAGAAAAGAAACCATAGAACTTACTATCTGATCTCTTTGTCCTTACACTTAGAAACAGAAGACTAGAAAATAGAACTACTTCTCCAAAGCTCAGAGGAAACAGGCAGACAGACAAAAGACTCAGAGACACACTTCCCTCCACCCAAGGTTGAAAAAATCCGGTTTCCTGATTGGTTCTCTGGTCAGGTGTTTCAGGTGAAAGAGACATTAACCCTTAGCTATCTGTTTATGACAGTCAGGTAACCTGCAGAGCTGTTTTCACTTAAAGCTTGCAGCTTTGGCGGCATGGCCCAGACCCTGGGTCTGTGTTGCAGCAGGCTAGCATGTCTGGCTCAATAAGGCAGGGTTCTGAAAGTCCAAAGCTGGCAAGGAAAATGGTCTCAGAGGTAACTTCGGCACATCAGGTGACAGTCCCAAAGGGGTCTCTGTGACAGAACCCATCATCCTGCTTCAATGTACTGATTTTCTTCATTATTATTGTAGATTTGCTGAATGGCTTGTTTTATTTTATTTTTTTTTGGCTGTCCTACGTGACCACCACTCTCTCCCTAATTAAAAATCACATCCCTTCCCCTCTTAGGATCAATTCAGTTCACTTCAGTCTCTAGGGAATAGTAGGCTTATTTCCTCCATATCACTGAATGCTACTTGTTTGTATGTATCTGTTTTTAGCAGCTAATATAACTTGATTGCCCAGTCTATATCCATATGATGAAGGCTCAAAAACACTGAGGCAAGCTTACATTGGTAACTAAGCTGCAGCTGGGTAAAATTTCCTACTTTGCTGTTCACAGGTCATTGGAATATTTTTTGATGTACCACATTTTGACTCTGATCTTGAGAACAGTTGTGCATACCCATGCACTTACTTTTAAGCACATAAGTAGTTCGATTGTAGAAATGGTTTCATATTATTAAAATTAAGCATGTGGACAAGTGTAGATGGTAGCTTCCTTTTTAAACTGCCCGAAACATCTTTATGTTAGCAATGTAAATTCTCAAGGAATTTTCTTGTGTTATATCTATCTAGTGTTAAGAAATATATCATGTACATTATTTTAGAATTCAAGTATTGCACTATTTTTTTGCACATTGTAAAAATGTAAAAGAGCTGAAATCAGTTCTATGCATTATTTTTAGAACTATACCATCTGTTGAAAGTAGTGTGATTTTATACCATTTTGTGGCATTAGAAAATATTAGTTTTAGAAAAACTGTCTTGATAGTTATGTGAATAGGTATTACAGCTGGAAATATGAACAAATCTTGCTTTAGTGATATTCAAGTCACTTTAAAAATATATTTGATTGAAGTAAGACCACTTTTAAGGGACTGTTTTTACATAGTAACAGCAATTCTACATCTATAAGATGGCCTAGTAATATCTTGAGTCTAGTTAATCCTCATTTGCAACCATCTGACCTTGAAGTTCACTTATGTTCTGAAAACTGATTCTAAAACTGTCATTGAAATGACTCCCACATTTGTGTTTCATTGGTTTCCTTATCCAATTTGCTTTGTTACAAGTAAAGAAGCTTTTTTCTAATGATTAGTAGTGCAAACTTGCCCTTTACTCTGAAAGTCAAATTGTGTTCTCCCTGGATTGTGGAAAGTCTTGGTCCCATTTACAGTTCTGCTTTCAATAAAATTGTACACGGGAAACAGGACTCAGTTTTGGCCCCACAGTTGGAAATTTAAATATTTTGTTGATATCTGATCCAAAATATGATGATTCAGCTCTTCAGTACCTGAGTTGGCTATAGCCTGCAAGTCATTTGGGACTTCAGAAGCTGCCAGTAATTAAGAAGCATTTAAATGGTGGGCCATACTGAAGAATGGTGGACACAACCCTTTAATAAGAGAGTTGGGGAGCGAGCACCATCCACACTATACTCTTTAGATCATCTTTCAAGCAACCAGTACCTGGATTAAGCATCAGCCATCTTTATATGTATGTAAATGGCTGGACGATCCAAACTGGTGCATTGCATTTCTCTGGAACAGTGTGGGTAAAGTTGGGGAATGTGGTGGGGTGTACCTGGCCTTTGTGGCTCCCTACAGAAGGCTCGGCAGTCTTACTACATTACACCCCAGAAAGCCGTGAAGTGACAGGAAAGGAGCAGTGAAATTGGTTTCTCCAGGCCTGCCTAGAGAGGCCTCATGTAGGCAGCCTAGCAGGCTCAGGTGTAAAAGGAGCTGCAAGGCCTTATCAGGTCAGATCCTGTCTGGAACCAGAAGGGCGAACAGAATGCTGCTGTCTGGGTAAAGGAGCTCGAGGTATAGCCAAAGGTTGTTTCTGGCTGTTTTTTGCTTAGTTGGTTTGCAGTGAGAGAGGGGACCTAAGGACCTTAACCCTGAGATAGAGGTGAAAGTCAGAGGAGTCAGGAAGGAAGAGGCCTGGGGAAGAAGCAAGAACAAATTGAAATTGAGCAGTACATAGCTGCTGATTATAGGGTCCCTTGTTGCATCCTGGAGTAGTGAGTGGGTCTGCATTCTCCTACCAGCTACAGGTAAAGTGATATAAACCTCGAGAACAGAACAGGGCTTATTTGAGAGCCTGAACCCAGAGCCAAACACCCTAATGAGGGCAAAGAGACTGTTCAGTTATTGGACTCTTGTCTAGCCTGGAAGGGGTTCATTTGGACTTTGTGACTTGGCTGTAGGGGACACCTGAGGCAAGAAAAGGACTTGTATACAGCTCTCAACTGCTAGGGAGACGCTTAAGATGCCTCCTATTATAGGGAGAAGAGGACATTCTCCTAAAAGAGTCAGGTACTGCTGTAACTGAGAGTTTATAGGGATAAGGTAGTTTTCATCACCGTAGGATGCTTCACAGGAACGCTTCATTGGAGGTAGAATGTTGGGTTAGTGGAACCACCGCATTTTTATTCACATAGTCTTCCAGGCCAGTGAAGTAACTCCTTTGAGTGTTTTATGACACCAGACCTGTATGAATCTAGCCTTTGGTTTTCTAAAAGATTAATATTTAATGTGTTTAGGGCACAGAAATAAATATTTAGTCTGGAACTTGCTAAGGAACCTAATGGAATTAGATGCCCAACTCCCATGCAGATAGGATGCACTAGGATTTGGGTACCTAACTCCCTTGGGTTCATTTGAAAATTCCAGGCTAAATGAGTAACACTGATAATGCTAATAAAATTAATAAAAGTTTTTTATAATCTCAAATCTCAAAGAATATTACTAAATGAATGCGTTATAGAATTGTAATAACAGGGTTGAAAGATCAGTTGTAACACAATTTAGGCACGGTCTAGAACATCAAACAGGCATTGTCATCCACTCCAATTAAATTAAAATTCAATCAGTTTTCAAAAAGTGAAAAATAGTCTTCAGAACTTACATCTGTCTTCAGACTCTGTGGTTTCAGAATCTAATTTTGCAGGTTTGTATTGTTTTGAAAGATTTTTCTTTCCCTTGCTGCTTTGCAGAAGGGCCGCATGAACAAGACAGGAAACTAGGCAGGGGAAGACAATGAAAGTGGCAAAGTGCTGTCAAAAGTACAAAGTTCAGAAAAATAAAAAAGATTTATCTAATCTCTTCTATTTAAAGCATATCGTAGGAGTTACTTTGTAACAATGGCAGATTAAAAAAAAAACTTCATTCAGTTGGTGTTCATTTAATAGAGAGAGAGATAGGTGGAAAATTTTTTTACCATCATCTTGGATCTATTTCCATGTTATCCATGTTCTTGCTGTTATGTTTTACCAGGAGCTCTTAATCTGATGATGATAAAACATCCTGCTTGGAAGTTTCGCCTTCCATTAGATGAAAGATACAGTGGAATTAGTGAGGGATGTGCAATATACAGGAAAATATATGCCCTGCATTCTAGCTTTGAATGCATCATGTCTAAAAAAAAGTACCACAGAAAGGAGGTCACTTACTCATAGTAATATGCTTATGCTAGTTATTAACAAAAAAGTTGCTTCTTTAAAAATAAAAACAAAAACAAAACAAAAAAAGTTGGTGTCCAGTACTGGTTACAGAGACAATTAAAACTAGCTGCTAACTGCTAGTCCCTGCTACCCAATTAAAGTCAGTCACCACAATCTCTCTCAAATTCTGTGTCCTCACACCAGCATCAGCCCTCCTTCTCTAAAAGCCTTAGTTCACGTTTACTCTACAGGGACTACAGTGGCATAATGTTGCACCATAGCTACATCAGCAGAATCCTTAGCCTACTGTGACAAAGGATATTTTCCATTGCTGTAGAAACATCACGTCCTCAGGTGATGGTAAGTAGGTCAGCTAAAGTATTCTTCTATTGACCTAGCTGTGTCTATATCTGGGGTTAGGCTGACATTGAGATGGTGCTCAGGGATGTCGAGTTTTTACACTTCTGAGCACTGTAGCTATGTCAGGCTAAATTTTAATGGCAAATGCAATAGGTAATCTATGTCTGCTGACCTTCAGTGCACTCTGAAAGCCTATTTCACACTGGGGATAGGGTGGGAGTAGGTTCCAAGACTGAGCTCTATCACTACTCCAGCTTTCTTAAATCCAGAGGTGAAGGACTCAAGTGTCGCCACTGATTATAGCAGCAGCAATATGGAATGGTGAGGGAGGTGTTCCTTCAAGTTGCAAGGTCCTGGCTATATAATGCATAGCTGTTAAGCAGGTTGTTCTCACAGTGAAGTGTAAAAGATTTGTCTTACGTTAACATTAATTGTCAAACTAGCCTCTTTTTCAGTATCTGTGTTCATTTTGAGAATATTTCATTTGCAACTAACTTTCTACAGCATGGTACTTTTATACAAGGGTATAAATATCGCACCTTTTATCACCTTTATAGTGTTTGCAAGCATATGTTATGCTTCCTTTTTTCAATCTGAGAAGCTAGTGATAGTTTGGGGCACTGGGAAGGTTCTAATTGAAGTAGAAATGGATGGAGTCTGATATTGTCTTTGTGCTCTTGTTTATTTACAAGGAATATACTTCAAAGGCAGAAGGAACCAAGAACAAAAAGAGAGGTTTCTTAACTTACAGTCCCAAGCCTCTTTAGCCAAAACCAAGCCTAAAACTCTCTCTAGCTTTTCCCCAGATCACACTGTGCTTAGAGGCTTGGCTTTCTTTCTTATTTTGCCTTTGTTCTGTGTTCTGCCTTCCCTCACATATGCACATTTACCCAAAACAATACTTAGTTGAACCCTCTACCCACATGGTACTAGTTTCCAGACTGCACTAGGCTGTATTTTAGGTGTGGACCATTAAATGTCTCTTGTAACTGTTAACTGAAGGGCATAATCACATATCCAATTTAACAAGATTTCACCCTGCTCATAAATTACATAATGGATCTTTTGTAAAATATTAATAAATCAAATAGTCTTTAGTCTTGATCTGATTTGATTTTGAGCCTAATTCTGTGCATCACTTTTAATTTCAGTGTATATTTTATTAGATTAAACAATCACATTCTTTATTAAGTATAAACATCAGTTACATACTCTTGCTAAACAACTGATTCTTTAGTAGCTGATTGATGAGATCCAAGTCTGATTCTATAAGAGGAAATGAACATCTATGTCTAAGTAGTTGTGTTAGAAGCCAATGCAAATTCTGCTAGTATATTAAAATTCATTACCAGAAACTATATTGGATTCCAAGATAGCTCACAGTTTGACAGAGGCATGATGTCAGGTCACTGCTACTGTATGTACGTCAGACATAAACTGTGACAGAGGTTAGAGTTAACTCAGTTATTTACATTTAGGATTTTAGTTAATGCAAAATAGCCAGTTATTGTTATTGCAAAATGGCCAGTCTCCCTTGGCTAAGCTTGTTCTGTTTGTTTAGTGAAAGGTTGCGTTTGACGGAGAACTTCAAACAATAAGAGGCTGGGTAACCCTGATCCACTGGATAAACTGAAATGTTTGTTTTACTGAGTCAGGCAATAAGCCCTTTGTTTTATGCTCTGTTATGTCCAAATCATCTGCTGAATAAGATCTCACTCTGACATAAGGTTAATTAACGGACTCTAGCTTTACTGTGACTGTCTACAGCATGGCTTCTCTGGTAGTTCATGAGGAGGCATTCCTTCCAAACAGTTTTCCAACAGGAAACAGTATGGTGCCTGAAAGCGTCTGCTAGTACTTTCATATTGTTACATCCATTCTCTTCTAAAGAAAACTAACACCTAACAGTAACCAATAACATAATTGAAAATATCCCTTCCAAATGCTGACTGTTGTTGCAGTTATTGCATTCACCACCTTATCTGTTTGTCTGGCTGTACGCCTGTACAACTTGGAAATCCATCACATGAAATCCCTCAGATGAGCAGGTCCACCCTCCTACAGAACAGTGAGGTTCACTTGTGCCTCTTCCTCCCCTCGGGTCAACCACAGTCTCTAGGCTTGGTGCTGCTGGAGTCTCTATCAAAACATTCTTCCTCCTGTCTTTCCTCTGGTATGCCCCTCATGTTGTTTGTTTCTAATGACCCCAGCTCAGATTTTTCCTGCTGTAGAACCCCAAAGTCTGAGTTACCCATACTGTCCTTAGAGATTTTTTTTTCCCCTGAGGTGCCTATGGTTTCTTCTCACTGTCTGTCCCTTTGGTTTCCTGATTGCACACTGTAGCTTTGTGCCAGAACTTATCTTGTTTGTCCATGGTTGTATATGCATTTTATCATCTGGCTCCAGATCTTGTACATACTCTTGTGGATCTGTTGTAATAAAATGCCTTTTGTTTTTGTTTTTGTTTCTCTGTAATTCACCAAGGAAAGCTCCCAAATACTCAGGCTATAACAATCTTCTTTTTGTCGGCAACGGTGTCTTAATTTTTGACTCATCAATCTTTGGGCAGGAATAGAATTTAGGCCTTGTATTTAGGAGTATTTCGATGATCTAGTACTGCTATGTATGGATTGGCATCTGCAGTTTTCATTTTTTTCCCAACAGTTTCTTAGCAGTTTTAACTGCTGATTCCACTTTGCCGTTGCTTTGAGGATAGCCAGGTGATGATGATATGGGATCAAAATCCCAGTCCTTAGTGAACTTCTGGAACTCTCCTGAAACTGTGGTATGTTGTTGGAACACACAGTATCCAAGATCCTGTACCATTCGAAGTGTGGCTTTAACTTCCGTATGACTGTTCTGAATTTTGTGTCTGGTAAACAGTCATCTCCCAGAATTGGAAAATAGTTTGCAATGATCATGTATCCCTTGTCTGCAAATGTAAACAAATGCATATCCACCTTTGCCTCTGCTCTTTCTGTAACTTAGTCTTGCCACAGGGTCTCTCTTGGTTGATGGGCTTCCCAGGATCTGCTAACATCACACTTTTCCATGAATGTTTGTAACTGCTGGTTCATTCCTGGCCAGTATATAGGCTCTTTGCTTGCCTTAAATTACCTCCAGTTCTCAGATGTGATGAATGGACTTTGTGCATAATTTCATTCCTAAAAGCTGCTGGAATAACCATTGTTTTCTCCTAGCATTCCACATAATGACATTGGGTCACACGGCTCATCTCTTTTCTGAAAGAATGGTGTTATCTTCTTTGGTACTTGGTCTTTTGTAGCTTGCCATCCTTGTAGGATCATGAGTTTCAGTGTCTACAGCATTCTATCTTGCTCTTTATTTCTCTGTATCTCTCTCAGCCTTTCTTCTGAGATAGGTAAGTACTGTACCATATTTATTGTCTCCACCTTGGCCTCTACAGATTCCTCCTTGTTGGGGTCTGGGAGGTATGCATGGCTCAAGGTGTCTGCCAATACCAAGTCTCTTCCTAGGCAATATGTGAGCTGTACATCGTACCTCTGGAGTTGCATCATCATCCACTGTAAGTGCATTGGAGCACTGAATAATGGCTTTCTCAAATACCTTTGGGGGGTTTATGCTCAGAATGTATATCCACAATGTGATCATAAGTGCATTGGTGAAATTTTTCCATTCCAAAGTGTATTGCTAAACTCTTTTTCAGTTTGAGCATAGCCCTTCTTTATCACAGGCAAAGTTTGTTTTTTTAACTCAACATGTCCCCATTTCAGCATAGTAGCCCCTACACTCACCTCTCTGGTACATCCCATTGCAGCATTAGGGTTCAATTTCAGATTATTTTCTCAGCATCTCTATAAAAAATGTAGTAATTTGTAGTTGTGTTCTCACTGTGCTTGTTCTGGATTATCACCGTCTCCCACTATCATCATATTGTTTGGATTCATGTCAAGCCTTCCAGTGCTTTGGTCATTCTACTCTGAAATCTCTCTGGTGCTGAACTGATTCCCATTGACATCCTTGGCTATCAGTATCTCCCAGATGGAGTTGTGAAGGTTGTCAAGTAACTGGATTCTTCATTCAGTTTGAGTCAGAATCCATTTTTTACATTATGTAGTGTAAAAAGTCTTGCTTTAGACCAGAGGTTCTCAAACTTCATTGCACTGTGACCCCCCACCCCCCCAACAACAAAAATTACTACATGATCCCAGGGCAGGGGACCAAAGCCTGAGCCTGCTCGAGTCCCAGCACCCTGGGTTATGGGCCGGGGTGGGATGGGGGAGGAAATAGTCCAGAGCTTCAGCCCAAGATAGGGGGCCTGTAACCTGAGCCCCAGTGCCCATGGCTGAAGCTCTTGGGCTTGGGCTTCAGCTTCAGCTCTGTGTGGTGGGACTCGGGCTTCAGCCCCAGCAAGTCTAAGTCAGCCCTGGCTCACTTTGGGGTCCCAACCCACATCTGAGAACTGCTGTTTAAGACAGATCTTGTAATAAGTTCTCAGTTGTATGTAGAGGGAAATGGTTCAGTTTCAAGACTTTGTTTAAAAGCTTTGGGTCTGTGCATATTCTCAGTTTTTGGATGCTTTTTTTTTTTTACCACCATAAAACTGTTTATTCAGTGTGTGCTCTTCTCTACCGGCTATATAACTCCACATTTCTGTAAGCTATGCAGTTCACCTTTCAGTGGCAATAGTAATGCAATGGATACTTTTCATTTTAGATATTTAACTGTCTTCACCATTGGTGCCAGTCTTTATTTTTTGAACACTATCTAGCCATCGGTTTCCCTCAAATACATCTCTATACTTCCTCTGCATCATCTCCTGGTCCTAGATAATACCGTCAAACATATATTTAGTCACCCCACTATCCAGTTTCTTTATGTTCTGAAAATGTGGTTTTATCAGGTTCATGGTTTGGATGGTCCTACTGCCCAGAAGTGGTAGAGTGCTGTCTCATCATCTGTGATCAGAAAATCCAGTCTGTATTTCTTATGTGTTTCTTTGATTTTACATTTCCCCATGGGCTATAATGCCTGATAGGGATACTGTTAAAACTTTTGCCCAGATTTAATTGAAATTGTATCAATTTCTTTCCAAGTAACATGTCTGCTTGCAACAGTTTCTGATGCTTAATAGGATTGTCTTGCACTGTGTTTACTAGCTGTTCTTTCACTCACATGATGTCCTCATACTCACTGTTGTGCTCTTGAATTACTATGTGTACCTTAGATTTGTTTTTCTTCTCTCTGGACAAACACTTGACTGCAAAATGATTTAAATCTGTCACATTTTTTGCCCATAAGCTGGACACGTTTCTTTTTGTCTCACATGGTTGCTTTTTTCCCCTCTTCTTTCCACACAGTACTTGCATGTGTTTGTACTGTTATCTGCTAATGTTGTATTTGGGTTTACTTTCTCTTTCTTATGTAGTGTGTGGTAGTTTCGGCTGTCTGCCCTTTTCAGGGTTATAATCCCCTCTTTTTGGGTAGCTCTTCAACCCTGTGTATCTCCAAACTTTTTTCCAAAGTTAAGTCATTTTCCCTCCACAACTTCTCTTGTTCTTGAGTCTAATATCCCACACACTATCTGGTCTCCAGTATTTCCAAATCTGCAGCCAGGTGCTAGCATTTTAAAATCAGAGGTATACTCATCTATACCCTCCCTAGCTACTCAATCCCAAATAAAAAAATTACATCTTTCTATTGTTTCATTTTTCTTGGGGTTACAGTGAGTATCAGGACAGCCCATTATTGTTTCTGATATCTGATGAGCTAAGGGAATTTTCACACACAGTCTCACTTATCTATCCACCCTCCCTTTCTAACAAAATAGTTTTATTTTCACAGTATCCTCTTTATCTTCCATAGCAATATCCACATATTAAATTCCTCTTTTCAACTCTTCCATGCTTGCGGTAAATTCTTAGTTTGCAGGTTTAACATTCCTGGAAGCTTCAGCCCCTTCATTTTCTGTTATCAGCCTTATATTCACATAATATACTCACAGAAGTATTCTGATACCTGCAGTGCAGCTGTGAATGGTCTCTCCTGCTGTCTAGGACTCAGTTATCACTGCCACCATGTTTTATGCTCTGTGTCTGGATCATCTGCCACATAAGATCTCATTCTGACACAAGGTTAATTAACAAACTCCAGCTTTATTGCAGTTCTCTACAATAGGCTTCCTCTGGTGGCTCCCCAGGAAGTGTGCCTTCATAACAGTTCCTCCCAAGAAAACAGTATGCTGCCTGAAATTGTCTTGAATGCTTTTGTATTTTTACACCCTTAGCTAGGATTAGCCTATGAGTAAATTCAGGACTAGCATCTCTTGTTTACAGGGATGGCAGGTTGAATCAATGAGCAAAGGCAAGTATACATTAGGAAAGACAATAGGAAGATGTCAGGATTGATTTATGAAGAAATATTAAAGGAACTATGTATAGCTTGCATAAGAAACCACTATGGATGAGACGTATCTATATGAGTGTTAACACTAGTGATGGGGGAAGAGAATATCAGTAGATAGAGTATAGCTAGATGACTTACAGGATTATTTCCTAAAAGGGAGAGGTGTCAGGATGATCTTGCTTACAGCGAACTCTATGAGGATCTTTAATAATACCCCTGGGGGAGCAGCAGAAGCCCATCACTTTTGAAAATTGTATCCTAAGCACTTAGCATTGACTTAATGCTGCTTCCATTGAAGCAGAGGTGAAAGTAAGCCGGTACAGAAGACCAGTAAGAAAAGGTGCAGTAGCGTACTGGCAAGAAAATGGAGCATTCTCTCCCTCTCTGACTCCTCCTCCTGGCTCCAGCAATATTGAGGTTCCGGGGGCCCGGCTCCACGAATGTTCGGGGCTGGGTCTCTCCCCTGGCCCCCCCAGCTGCCCCCCGTGCCTCCCCTGAGTGTGCACTGGCCCCACTTGGCTGCCCTCCTGCACCTCCCTGGGTTCCGGACCGTGCCTCTCCCCTGAAGCTCCATGCTGCCTGCATGCATTAAGTGCTGACACAGCATTCTAGTGCCCCCCCGCCCCCTCCACACTACTGCCAGGGCAGGATGCTTTCCCCCTCAGACCCTTTCATTTTCTGGTGGGACCCTCCAGCAGTACAGCCGCACCCTCCCACCCGCAGTCACTGCTCTTGTCCCATGCTGGGCTAGGGGCAGCCCCCTCCCCCACCTCCAGTGAGGGGCAGCAGCAGGGAGGAGGCGCACATGTGATGGCAGCCCCCCTGGCATGGCACCCGCCATAGGTGATTTGAGGGGGATTCCTGGACCTGAGAGGGGCCCTAGGAGCACGTGCAGTGACAGTGGGGTCGGGGGGTGAGTGTGCTGCTGGGGGGGAGAAGGGGGTTCCTACCCCAGAGCTTGCTGCTGCTGTCAGGGAGAGGGCTGGGGAGAGTCCTCCTCTTTGGCTTCAGTCCCAGGGCAGCCTGGCTGCACCCCAAACTCATCCCCAGCCCTGCCCCACTCAGAGCCCATACCCCCAGCCAGAGCCCTCATCCACCCACACCCCAACCCTCTGTTCCAGCCCTCAGCCTCTCCAACACCCCAAACCCCTCATCTCCAGCCCCAGCCAGAGCCCTCATCCCCATGTACCCTAACCCTCTGCCTCAGCCCTGAGTCCCCTCCCACACTCCAGACCCCAAATCCACCCCCAGCCTCACCCCTGCACCCCCTCCCTTCGCCCCTCCTCTTATCCCCAAACTCCCTCCCAGAACTTGCATCCCTTCCCTCCACACTCCCTCCCATCCCTAACCTCTCTCCCAGAGCCTGCACCCCCGTCTCCTGCTCCAGCCCAGAGCCTGCACCCCAGACCTCCTCCCCCACCCAAACTCCTTCCCAGAGCCTTGGGCAGGTAGGAAGTGGAGTTTTGAGGGGGGCAGAGTTTAGGCAGGGGCAGGTTCTGGGCACCACCAAAATTTCTACAAACCTACCACCTCTGCCGGCAAGAGCTGGTGCGCCATACCGGGGTGGACTGGCTTCCTGAAGCAGCAATTTAAGGGCCGCCACAGCCCCGCTGCCAGAGCCCTGGGGTAGCAGCGGCGGGCCTCGGTTGGCAATTTAAAGGGTCCAGGGCTCATGCCGCTGCTACGGCCCTGGGCCCTTTAAATTGCAGCTGGAGCCCCACTGCTGCTACCCCAGGACTCCAGGGACAATTTAAAGGGCCTGGGACGATAGAGGCAGTGGGAGCCCTGGGCCCTTTAAATAGCCCTCATAGCCTGCCATAGCCCTGGAGTAGCTCCCTCTACCACCCCAGGCCCTTTAAATAGCCACCGGAGCCCTGCCGGAGATGATTTAAAGGGCCCTGGAGGGTAGCGGCAGCCGAAACTCTGGACCCTGCTGCTGGAGCCCTGGGGCTCCATCGGCAATTTAAAGAGCCAGGGGTTCTGCTGCAGTAGCAGCAACTAGAGCCCCGGGCACTTTAAATAGCCCCGTTTAAATCACCCCTGAACCCCGGGGCTCACAGGCACCTCTGCAGCTGGGAGCTCAAGGGGTGATTTAAAGGACTTGGGCCTCCCAGCTGCTGCTACCACAGTCCTAGCCCCGGACCCTTTAAATCCTGATGTAAAGGGCCTGGGGATTTGAAGGCTCCGCCTCTTCCAGTGGAGGCCATGCCCCTCCTCAGGACTCTGGAGTACCGGCAAGTCCTTTAAGTTACTTTCACCCCTGCATTGAAGTAAATGGTAAAACTCCCACTGATGTGAATGAGAGTAGAGTTAGGCACATGCTAGGCAATTTCTAGAATAGAGAAATCACTAGAAAATGGACTTAGGGAACAATTCTGTAAGGTTACCTAATACTTCTTTTCTGCCTCTGTTGCTGTGATTCCCTTGTGGTCTGTCTGGAACCTACTTCTAAGCCAAATGCAGCTTAAACCACCATGTTCAAGTGAATTAGTGCTGTCTATTGGTGAGAAGCAATCACTATAGCACTCCTATCTACAGCACAGCATTTTCTGCCTCCAGCCATTTTGCATGCAGCCATTGTTAGTGTGAAATATTCAGTAGGCCTTTTTCAACCATTTAAGCTATGCTATTTGGAATTAATGCCCCTTTATAAAACATTCACCAACAACTTTATGTGTATTATGAATTGAGATGATTCAGTAAGGAACATTTTTAGTATTGAAATTGAAAATTTGCCATTTTGTTAGCAAAAAGAAAAGTGCATTGAAATGTGTCACATGAAGACGAGAATTGGAATTTAATTCATCAGCAACATTTCTCTACTGTGACATCAATAACAAGAGTGCTGAAAACTGTACATATATAATTCCTTCCACCTGCTAATGCATGTCCTTTTGCTTTTGTGAACATTTGTCTTTTAAAATCCATGTTAGTAAAAAAGAAACTTATCTTTTGTGGGAATCAATTTATTTCCCAATTCTACAACTCCCATAGACTTCAAAAACAATTGAAGTACACTCAGTACCTTGCTAGATCAAGCTCTATTTGCTCCTCCTTTTACCTGTACTTGAATGGCAGAAAGATATCTAGGTCACACATAATTTAAAGCAAAGAAAAATGGATTGTTTAAGGGTTTGGGCTTCATTCTGGTCCAGTGCATGTGAAGTGTCTTATGGACTGGAAATGTTTATCTTCTAATAATGTCAGTGTGAAAAATATCACAGACAAGAAGCAATGACAAACCAATCTGCCTGCTTATTAATTAATTTAACTTCTTGTCCAGATTCATGTTTTTTCCTTTAAACTGGTAAGCCATTCAGAAGAGCAAAGGCCCTTGTCCCTGAGTCCTGTGGCTTCTATGTATTTCAAATTTGGTTGCCTCTTTATACCAGTTTAACTGGGGGATGTTTTAATCACAGGAGAATAATGTTTTGCTATTACAGCATGATTCTGGTCTGCTCTGAACTGGGTAATTGATTATATTAATCTGTCTGTTACCAATTTAAGCATAACACTATATCTTGAATGACAGTTAGGGGTAAACAAATTCAGCAAATAAGCTGTCCTTCCAGTGTGTTCTCAAGTGACAGATCAGGTCAACTGGCGAAACAGATAAACAGGCACATACATACAGATTTTCTTGTGTCATTGCCTTTTGACTGTGATGTATGCAGACAGCCAGTGAGCAGAATGCTAGAATATTTTTCAGCCTTTTTATTATGTAGGTAAAGTGGATATGTTTTGGGGGTGAGAGAGCACAGTGGAGAATTCATGCACAGAGATGGTCTTTTTTTCCCTCCTGTGAAAGAGATGGGTCAATCCAGATGTACATACTGCATATACATTATTGTTTGTATTCCTGTAATGCCTAGAGTTTCCAGCTGAGACTGGGGCCCCAATGTGCTATGTACAGAACAGACACGTAATAAGAGACAACCCCTTTTCTAATCTATAAAGACAAAGAAAGGGAAAATGGTGGTCTTTTCTCCATTTTACAAATGGGGAATGAGGGCAGAGAGAAAATGTTTACTTACCTACAGACACAGGGAAGTCTGTGGTAGAACTGAGATTTGAATTCAGAGCTCTTGAGTCTCAGTCTGGTGCTTTAACCCCCTCACATACATGTGTGCTGAGCTTAACAGAAGTGCACTTTTTATAAGCTTAAATAGGTAAGAAAATAAATTGTATACAGAGACAGTGCGGACAGAGAAAGAAAAACAGTAATTTGAGTGGGTCTGATGCAGTCTTGGGGTAAAGTTTTCAAAAGCACTTGAATGGTTTAGGAGACTAAATCCCATTTTCAAATGAGACTTAAGCTCCTAAATCCCATTGTCTTTCAGTAAGATTTAGGCTCGTAAGTGCCTATGTCACTTATTAAAAATGGGACTTAGATGCTTTTGAAAATTTTACCCTAGGACTGGGGAAACTTCAGATTCTGTTAGAAATCACAGAAAATCTAAGTCCTTTTAAAGGAAACATTTTAAACGAAATGTTTTCAGTTATTTCACATGTGATTTAATTAATACTTAAATGAACCACACTTTATTTTAAAGAATTTTAAGATGAAAAGAACTTAATAGCTAAGAGTTCATTTCCCAGTCAATGGTATTATTGCGGCATGAGAAATTACTGGAATTTCAAAAGCTGCCAGGCATACCTGAACTTCTAATGAGCTCAGACAAATAGAGCATTGTGGAAAAATTCAACCTGCTAAAAGTAGAACTAGGATTTTCAGAGGTGACTGAGGGAGTTAGGTATCCAAATACCATTGAAATTCAGTGGCATTTGGGAGCCAAACTCACTGTCCTTTAAAATTGCAAATTAAATTTGTTCATTTAGTCACTTAAGCTAAAATCTTACAATAAATAAGTTGTGTTGGGCTGTATTTTTTCACTTTATTTTTGTGAAATGAGTTTAGAGGTTTGTTGTGGTTGCAGGAGTGGTGGTTGGATGGTATAGGAATATGGTTGCTGATTTTTGGTTTATACTTTCTACCTTTTTTTTTAATCTTAGGGCATCAAGTGATTAAATAGAGATTCTTTTGATAAACATGGGCTGATTTTGGTGGGCTTTTGTGAGCAGGCTGTTCTGTGGTTTTGGGTGTAACAAGCCAGACCTAGATGTTTTTGCTATGGTGTAGAATCTGGAAAATTGGTAGTAGTTGTTTCTCCTACTTGTTTGTTGGGTGGTGTTAGAAAGAATTGTTCTTCTGGTACAATGAATTAGGTTAGTTTTGGCAGAACTCTTGCAATCAGAATTATACATCTATTTAATGTGTTTCACCCAGTTTGATGGATTCTACCAAACAAAACATGACTTGATCCTGAACAACTTATACCTGGAGCAGTAAAGGTGTACATGTTGTACAACATTGGTACTAACCTCATAGGCTTTGCCTATACTAAGATTAAAAAAAACCTCTAACATGTTAGCTAACAAGTTTTGACCAGCCCTCCCCCCACCTTTTATCCTAGTCTTGATATATCCATAGATAACCATGACCATCACTGGCAGCGCTGGCTAGTGAGTCATGTTGTTCCCATCACTCATGATTTTGCAAGTATCTAATGTCTTATTCTTGACTTTAAACTTCTTTCAAAGATAAATAAATTCCTACTTTGGAAAATATGTATTTAACTAGTTTGTGATGTTGTATGAGCTTTGGACTGAAAAGGAGTTTCCTTGTACACAGAGCCTTAAATCTGAAATTTCTAGTTTCCATTTTTTTTATGCTGAGTGCTCTACTGTGTGTGTGTGTGTGTGTGTGTGTGTGTGTGTGTGTGTGAGTGAGAGAGAGAGTTGGGGGGGGGACCATAGATACAAAATAGTAATATTTAAAAAGTGTAAAATGAGTTACAGGAGAATAAGTCACTTAACATGGAAACTATTATACAAGACAAACTACATAATGGGAAAGAAATGTATTGGAAAATGTTCTGTTTGTAACCCTTGTGTATAATTAATCAGGTTTTTCTGTCAACATGTGTTTGTTAGAGCTGTCTGGAGACCAACAATTCCATTTGACAAAGACTTTTGGGGTTTTGAAATTTGTTTTGTTAGAACAAAAACCAAACCTTTGTTTCATGAAAACTTCTGAAGTTAATCAAAACATCTATTTTTAGATCAGAAAGGTCAGGTTTTCAATCTGGGTGTCTCTCTCTCTCTCTCTCTCTCCCCCCGTGGGAATTGGCCGGAGTGTCCACCCTGGACCTGAGAACCCTTCCCACTGAAAATTTAATTGAAATGGATATATCTACATGAAACATTTCCGGCTTGACAAAATGGCATTGTCAGACCAAAAGAAAGTTTAATATTAATATTGCAACCAGCTTGAGTGTTAAAGTCTTTATGCTTTCTGGTATTCTTTTGACTGGATGATGACTTCTTTAATTGTTAGAGGTTAGAGTATTTGTTTGCTGGCAAAATATACCAGTGATTACAGGAGTGCTGCAAGCATTGTGAACCTGAGGGCACCTCTAGCTTAATGACAAAGGTCCCGCTGCTGGAACACGTGCTTAACTTTAAGCATGTGAGTTTATTGCACCCAGTAGAATTGGCTTAAATGTATATATCTGAGCCTTTGCAGAATGAGGGCCTAACTGTGGAAAAGTATGGGTAATTCCACAATAACGTAACTGCAGAGAGAGAGGTTTTATTTTGTCAGTGGAGTTAAAATGTGTCTCCCTCCCTCCCTCTCCCCCGCCCGCCATCTGTGATGCTGCAACACATTTCTGTTGGAATCCTTTTCCAGTCAAAAAATTTTCATTGGTGTCAGCTTCAAAGGCTTAGATTTGTAGCAAACATTTGATGAGCATTAGTAATGGGTGCACTTCAAAAGTTTAGTTTGGATGAGCATAAAAAATTCAGAGGCTTATCCAAATCATTTTGATCTAGAAATGAGGATAGAAATCTTTGGAAACTGACTGATTTTTTTTTCAGTAGCAGTGGTAGTATTTCCCTCCCCAAGAAAATACAGAATCCAACAAAACAATGTAAATATGCTATTTTATCCTCAACGATTAGTGTTGATAGGACAAATTAAAACAAGAAACACTTTTGTGGCGGGATGTCTCACGCTTCTTTTTTCTGAAATAACCTTTCTACTGGTGGTCTTTTTTTTTTTTTTTTTAAATTAGATGGAAACTCACGGTTTTCTGATTCTACTTAATAGTAATTACTAATAGGAGACAACCCAGAACATTTTGTGTGTGTTCGTTTTCACATCTATAAAATAAAATGTTGACTACTTTTTATTCTTTCAGTATCTCCATATCATATGTGCTCATTTTACTTAAAAATAATTTTATTTAATTAATTTTTAAACTGGCAGCTCTGCAAACTGTACCTGGCATCTGAAAGTAAAGTGGTGGTATTTCTGACTCATTCATTATCCACAGAATTGATTAGTTAAATCCACTTTGTAGAGTTATTCTATGGAGGTGCTTTTCATCAATAGAACTCAAAACAGCTTTCAGTAACATGTAGGAGCCTTCTTTTTGTGTCTATTTTTGCCATGCTTCAGCTTCCTCTGCAGCTGAGAATGACATTGGATCCTTTGAAACTCATGTTCTGAAACTACCTGCGGTTTTTGTAATTGCTAAAGCTGCTAGAGACAGTGTTGTTTCTCCAGATAGGAATTGTTTTTTGTTTTTTTAAGTGTTAAGATTCAGTTTAAAAAAAATCAGAAAAATAAAATAGTGAGGAAACATAAAGTTTATTCTATTTTCTTCTCTATTAATTGGATAGATGTTAGATATAAGGAAATGGTTATGGGAGAATGTTGTGGAATGTCTTTAACTCTACTGCTGTGGATATATACATATATTTTTAATCTAGTTAAGTCCATATCTTCCCCCACTACAAAATGTTCAGCCAAACATCAATGGGTTTTAAAACATTAGGTTTCAGTAAATATTTTTCCTTGTTTTCTTTCTGATCTTCTCTTCTGTCCCATTCCCCTCCTTCTGAGTCTAGGCTAGGGTGACCAGATGTCCTGATTTTATAGGGACAGTCCCAGTATTTGGCACTTTGTCTTATATAGGCTCTTATTATCCTCCACCCCATCCCAATTTTTCACAGTGGCTGTCTGGTCACCCTAGTCCTAGGCTCTCTTTATCTTACAAGCAGGATAGCTTGTCAGCCATTTTGTCAAATCTTGTATAGTGCTTGGACAAGAATATATATAAGAAGTCCATTTCTATTTTTACCAGCTACTCTCTCTCCTATATGTTGAAGATGTATGCCTGGGCCATGAAATTATAAATTTAGGTTTATGAAAGATGCATCTATTTAGTGCTCTATGTGCATTCATACTTTAAAAATATGTACGTGACCAAATAAAAACTGGCCCAATGTTAACACCACATTGAAGCCACAAATCAAATATTTTCATCCTCATATTACCTGCCACTTTGCAATAAGCATAGATAAATAAGTGACTACACACCAAGAAGGTCAGCACACTTGGGCTCTGTTGCACCAAAATGGGAGGCCAATTCTAAAATGGAAGGTGATACACTAAGGAAAACCCTCTGCCAGCCCCATAACAAATATACTAGGGAGTTTCAGCTCAGATGTCCCAGCTGATCTCAGATACCATGGTAAGGCACAAGGAGAGAAGTGGTCTCTAAAATACACAGGTTTCTAGTTGAAAAGATATTTGTAGCTCAACACCTTAAATTGCAACCAGAAATTAAAGGAAAACCAGTGCAATCTGTGGAACAAAGGTGTATGCTCTTTGCAAAAAGCATGCTCAATTCAGCAAGTGTCTGTATTCTGCAATAGCTGAAACTTCTGCATGGTCTTACGGTTTATCTTTAATTAGAGCACGTGACAGCAATCCATCTTTAGGTGAGATAGGCAAGGTCCACATCCAAAAGGAAAGGTAGTGATCATCTTATCAGTTATGGAAGAAGAAAAAGCTGTTTTCTCCACTGCTTCTACTCGAAGATCTAGAAGCAGCCAAGGATCCAGTTTGACCCCAGTTTCCATACTCAAATTAAAAAAAGGTGGGCAGACGAACCCAGTCAGTAGGGCAGAATTCCCTTCACCGTCTCCTGTGGTTGTTGAATCTGGTATTACAGAAGCTTTTTTTTTTATTGAGGGATGCACTTCACTACCCATCTAACTGTCATAGCACGGTGTATGAAGGTCCAGAGGATATTAACTATTGTGATTCAGTAGGTATTTGCCTAATACAATACATACTATTATGCAATCAAAAACTAGGAAATTGGATTTGTGAGGCACTTATTTTATTCAGATACTTATAGGTGGTTTTTGATCCATGTATCTACATAGTAAGCCTCTTTGACCTATTTTACTAAAATGAACTAGGAAAATGTAGTCCCATGAATTTTTTGTTTTATAACAGTATGAGATCATGCATACCTTGTGCCCTTGAACTGACATGGTGCATACCAGTAATGTTGCCTCTCCTCTCTACCTCTGTAATCTCCACTTTCTAATCTTGCTACTCCAAATTCAGGTCCTTTCAACGCTACCTATAGATGGGCTGTCTTGTACCCATCCTGCATCAGGACTAGAATCACTGGACAAGGGAAGATAAATCCAGCCTGCTGGTTATAGTAAACAACCTCTGGCTTAAGTGTCTTTCTGCAAATTTCAGGGCTATCCTAATCTTGTGCTAATTCATCACTAGTCATGTTATAGAACAACTTTCTTTGAAGTGAGCCCATAGCACTGGGGTGCTCATGGTAAGTACTGCAGCCATGAGACTTGTAACAATGCCACTATTGATTAGTGCTAAAACCAGACACCAGCTGCATTTGGCTCTTTCTGAACTACTCATGCTGTGACTCCCTCTCCTGCACTTTGTCTAAGGGAATTGTAGCCATGTGAACTGTATTTCACATGTGCAAAGGGGTCATGGCATTCCCAGCCATCCCTCATGGTTCAGCGCTGACCTCATCCTCCTTCCTCTTCCCCACGAACTCTCCTTTCATGGTGCAGGCCCACTCCCAGTGACAGGACATCAAAACTAGATTCCACTTCTAATTGCAAGGAGGTACAGAAACAATAGTAACTACAACTGAATTATGATCCAGAACTGCCTAGCTACTTCGTAAGGCTTCACTCTAGCAGAATACTTCAGCATGTGCATAATTTTCAGTACATGAGCACATTGAATTTAGTGAGACTACTCATGTACTGAAAATAACGCACATGCTGAAGTGCTTTGTTGATTTGGTGGCTAGGTGTGCTACTGCTGATTAAACCATTAATTACATCAGTGTCCACTGATGAACTGGAAGAGGGCTGTTGAGATACCTTAGAGAGACTGCAGAACAGTTCAGAATAGTTTTTCTTCACAGTTTATCTCGTATTTCAGTGTGCCCCTGTTCTTGTTATGGCAGTATTGCTGGATGCTGATAAAGATAATATTCTGAGCAGTCTCTGGCATTGAATCTCCATTTCTTACCTGCTAGTTACTTATGTTTGTGTCTGGGCTTTTTTAATCAAACGTTACAATATTGTAATTCTAAAAGCAACAGATTTATTTTTAACCTAGCAAGGGCTATAAATACAAAAGAAAATTACAAACTCTCATGGTCTGAAGAAATCCCAACTGAACTCAACAAGGGAGAAGATATTAAATACAACTACCAAGCATGGCTTTTAAATAAAACACAGTGTTAACATCTGAGTAATGATGGTGATGATTTGCTTGTCTGTTTAAAATGGTTAGCCTCTGTTCGCGATGAAATTTGTCATGTGACCCAATTGGTGATGCTTACTTATTACTTGTATGCTGTTTTATTGTATACATTTTTTAATCTAATTGTATGATTTTAAGGTGCTGTGCTGCAAGGTCCTACAGAGCTGAAATAACTTTTTATCCACCAATTGATGTGTGCTGCTGTTTTATCAGCTTATTTTTTTGAGCCTCCAGCTAGGATAATGTGCTTGAAGGAAAATTATACCCTACATCAGTGGTTTGTTAGAGCACATTGTACATTATTAGTAATGTGAGTGCACCCAGATAAAAATAGAAAGGTTAAGTAGTTTTCCAAGTGTTGCTGATGTGAAACAGAAAAATGAGTGGTGTCTGAAACATACCAGTTTTGAAGGGGGAAAATTTTATTTTTGCATCCTGTTGTCCATGTTCTCTTTCAAGGATGGGACTTGCATATTAGCATGGATTATCATTTGCCTCTGGAATTCTCTCCCCATGCTTCCCCTTTCCCTTTCTTCTGAACTATTTTTAGGGTTAATGAAGCTTTTCTAGATGTCAGCTCTGGTACATGTATGTATATACAGAAAGTGTTTTTCCCTGAGGTAGGTGGTGGTGGTGTTTCCTGTCAATTAGAATGAATTGCAATAAAATGGTGATCTGCTGTAATGTGGTGGTCCTCTAGCTCTTTGTCCTTCGATTTTTCTTCCAGCAGTGTTTAAAAAAATCTGATTTTGCTCATATGTTTTCAGTAGACAGGAAGAATATAATTTCTGTGGTTGGTGCATTTACACTGTGCATGTGTATGATATTGTAAATCTATATTATTTCCACCTCTTTCCAAAACACCTTAAGGCTGTGTAAGATGGAACAATTGGTGCAGAGCACATTCTAGTGCTGTGAAAGTATCTAGCAAAAATATATAGTAGATTTAAAAAAAAAATCAATCTTCTATGAATGTCCTATGTAAAATCACTGCTGAACATTTTTTGTTTTTCACAGTTGAAGCCCATTGAGGATTAAAACCTCCTCATCTGTAATTTTCTTGTCAGTGACCTTGACTGACGGTATCACATAACCAGTTGCCTGTTTTTCTCCCTAATCCTTTCATGATGATTTACATGATGCGTGTGTACCTCACTTGTAGCTCTGATTCTATCATTCCAGCAGAAAGTTCATAGGGACAAATGCGTGTTCAGAGCTTTGGGTCTCTTCGTAGATTAAATGTACTTCAGAAACATGTATCACATCTTATTCTAACATTGTATTGGATAGTTCCTTAAATGCTAAAAGCTTTCCTATCAGAGTATAGAGAAAAAAAAACCATGACTGTTTTTAATGACTGTGGTTAAAATAAGCGGATTGATGGTGTGACCTTTAAAATTGGAGGAGAGCTGCAGCCAAACCCTGGACTCAGATCAAAATCTGCAGTTTTAACTTCTTCCAGTTACCAGCCAAATCAATGCACACTGAGGTGTGGGAAAGTTAACTGTCAGATCTGGAATTCAAAGCTGCAGAAGTTTGGGTCCACCACCATTTTAAAATATGAGCTGATACAATACAGATTATAGGAATTTACCTCATAAGAGAACCTTAGAAAATCTGATATTTTAATATTATCCTTTCTTTATTTGTAAAGTTTATCAAGTACAGCTATGTGCTAGTTTTTTAATGTTAAAATAGCCTTTGTTTTTGAAAGAGAATAGCTTTGTTTACTGTAAGTTTGCCTGCTTTGTCTTGTTTATTAACAAAATAAAGATACATTTAATTTATTGTCCTCTGATTACCTTATCATTCAGCATGGCTTTCTGAAGTTTGTGCTTAAGTTTAGTTCCATGCTTAAGTCTCATTGACATAATGAGGCCGAAGCAGGTACTAAGCTATATTTGCATCTAATTCTTGTAGGCCCTTTGATAAAACACATGGGAAATATCCTGAAATTACTGAGCAAAAATTGTTCACTCATTTATAATTTACTTTGTTAAACTTGTTGCTTTTTCTTTTTATCAGTGTCCTTGTATTATAAAGCAGAATATGCAAGTGCCTGTGGTTAGTACACCCAATGCGAAACGTACACACACTTGGTGATAGGCCTGTTTTAAAGATAAATAATAATAAATTTATCCCAGAAGTTTGGTTTGGTAACTTAGTCAGGGGTCCAGTTATTATTTATCATTCCAACTAAACCAATAGTTAGTATTGGTCTATTTCTATTACCAGACACTTGGAACAAATAAATAATGTGGAGAGAATAATATAGCAGCATTACTTAGCATCAGTAACGAATTTTCCCCAATTGCAGTATAAGTTTGGAGGTAACGGGGAGTGTAATATGTGAAATGCTCAGATATTAAAAGGGAAGAAGAAACATTCCTTAGAAAGCAGTAAGGTAAAGAAACAGGTGTGGGTGATAGGGAACAGTAAATTAAAGATGAGCTTGCATGTGATATGCTGGCACAAAAGGGTGGATGGGAGAATTTGGGCTGCTTACTTACAGCATCACATCATAGAAAATTATATATAGTACTAATAAGTCCTCACTTATAGTATAATACTGCTTCTAATTTTGGGCAATTCAATATTGGATGAAGCTGAAAAAAGGCAACTAAAGTAACTCAGTTATGGAAAGAAAGATCTCTCTCTCTCTCTCTTTCTGGAGAGCGAGAGAGAGAATATGATAAATAGAGGATGTTAACATCTATGATCTTTGTAGAAAATGGACAGCAGGAAGGAAGAGGATTGACAAGGTTCATCTGAAGGAATATATAACTAGGAGTAATAGAATAATATTAAGAAAAGAACAATGAAGAATGAATATCTGATACTTTTGTCAGTAGTTTTGATGTTTACAAAATGTATTATATTAATATGAAATAATGAAATGCCATTGTTTCATTCATGTAAAATTGGACCAGACAGTTGTCCACTGACAGGTGGATGGGCTAGACATAAATTACACAGGATGGGCCCAGTCCAGTTTACTGGGTAAAAGTTTGGATTTCCTCAGCTTTCAGTCTCTCTGCTTAGATTAGTATCCTACCATTCTCCCCAATACACAAGTCACGGCAATTTTAAAATTCTGAATATAAAAGAATGGTTCATCAGAATCAGATCATAATTCCCCTTGGCTCAGTCCCTTCCACTTTGCTTTCCAATGCCAAAGCGAAGTTTCTTCTGTTTTATCCAACATAGAAAATAGTCTCAAATTCACTGATGCTTTTTGTGTAAACTTAAAAATAAATGGAATGTCTTTAACCCTTTTGGTTTCACATAATGACAGAAGTATAACCAGTATGATAACTCTAAAGTAGTGACATTTAAAGTTACACTAAAAGCCTCTTTAGTGGTATTAACATATTGAAATAACTGCAAATATAAGTGTAGGAAGTGCAGATGCACATAGAAAGAGAAAAATTATCCAAATTGTTTCAAAACTTAAACACTTGGTTTGGATTCTGGGCAAACTTTGGCAATTTCTTATTAGATCATAACTAATGGATCATTATTTCATAACAAGATATATTTTATAACTCTAATTTTTAAAAATAAAAATAGATGCACTTAGCCAAGGTTTCAATATCTGAAAAAGGAAGGTAAAATGAGGCAAAGCTCTGCACTTAATTATCAGGAAAAAATGTTCATTTTTACTAAGTTATTAAAACTTGAGTTATGTTTAAAATATGAAGAGTAGATAGCAACTTTAACAGTCTTTCTGTAATAAAAAAATTAGTAAGACAAAAATTACATTAAGAAACAAGTTTAGTGGTGGGGAACTAACTGGTGAACAGTGACTGAACAGAAGTTCAAAAAATATTTAGAGTGTATTGGATAAAGGAAGACTGTGTCATTTTTAATAACTCTGTGAAGTTGAAGACCCTTCTTGTTGCAAGTAACTAGATAAACCTTCACTTTAAGAGGCTTTAGGGATTTGCTCCGTTAAAACTAGATGCAATCAGCTGTCAGGAACACAGAGTGTAAAATGTGCTGTACAACAGCACCTTGCCAAAATCCTCTGAAATAGCACACTTTAGGGTGATGGTTTCTTTATCACAAAGGTCACATGATGACTAAAATTTCAGTCTTGTGGATTATAAATACACTGCAGTGCGAATCAGAAGAACCTAGTGAAATCTGACCAATGAAATGAAGATGCAAAATAATTTCCTCTGAAATGCTGAATTCATTAGGGTAATAGACATTTTATAGTTTAATAACTTCTAACAAGGTGAAGGAAAATAACAAGGCATTAACCTGTTTTGTTTAGGTTTTTGCATGTAGTCAGGGCCAGCTCCAGCTTTTTTGCTGCCCCAAGCGGCGAAGCGAAAAAAAAAAAGAGATAAAGCTGATTGGCGGCACTTCGGCGGCAGCTGAGTCGCGCTGCTTCATTCTTCTGTGGCACTTTGGCGGTGAGTCCTTTGCTCCCTCTCTTCCTCTTCGGTGGCACTTCGGTGGCAGCTCGAAGAGGAAGAGAGGGACTGAGGGACCTTCCAGCGAATTGCCGAAGGCGACCCGACATGCTGCCCCTTTCCATTGGCCGCCCCAAGCACCTGCTTCCTTCGCTGGTGTCTGGAGCCTGCCCTGCATGTAGTATCTAAACTTTCCATTGATATTGTTTTTGAATCATTGTGGTCCAAATTAATCCTGTAATGGACTGCAACGTATTAAACTTTTTATTAGAAAACAAATAAAAATGTTAAATATCATACTTGTTACTACAAGTACATTTAATTATATGGTTCCTATAACTTCAGGTAAAGGACTTGACGCTGCCCCATTACAGTCAGGGAATTGTCATCAATCTCAGTGGGTGAAAAATCCACTAGAGGAAATATGTTCCTTAAATCTTTTTACATACTAGAGGTTTGGTCTTACTGATTTGCAGGTATAATTTTGTATTTAATTTGGTAATGAATTAAATTTTAAAATGGTCTTGGTGGTGAGGGTTTTTTGGTGCTGTAGAAATCTGTACGAAATCTGTTGAAACCAACTGGCAAACAACAAATCTGCAACAACATGTCCAACACTACAATCAGAGGGATGAAGATTTACAATGCCTTGTTTTATAGCCTTATCTTTCCTGATGTCACCTTATATGTAAAAATCTGAGATTTTGCCCCTTGAATTGGGTGACCAGGAGGGCTATTTTCACCCAAACTGGCACAGGGATGTGCAAATTACATTGTGTGTGCCAGCTAATCCCACACTTCTCTAGTGTTTCATCCTGAAGGAGCTCAGTTGGAGTTTTCCCTCTGATCCTCTCTCATGGCCCTTGCTTGGTTGAGGAGGGGCATGGGGAAGGGAGAATTAGTTTTAGTTTGTATCTCTGGCTGCAAAAAGCTACCCCTACAGATACTACTGATGGGGATACACTGACTCAGTGTGTCTCTTGACCACATCACCTTCTTAGCCAAGGCTGCCCCCTGTGGGTCTCCCAGTGGAGGGTAGGTATGAAGGCTTTTGGGTGCCATTACCTCCAAAACTGCTGAAGTTTGTGCCAGTGAGCCCTGTACCTGGGTTTATTCAGGGATCTGGCCCTTTGAGCTTAGCGTTATGTTTTGTATAGAAACCATTTTTAGTGATTTTTTAATTGTTATTTTCATCAATTTATCTCTTATTTAATGAGTCTGGGAAGCTAACACCCTTTATATAGACACACACTTCAAAAATGAGCTCTTATTGAGACATCTGCATTATATTGGTATCTGTATTGGTATTTGTGATGTAGCTACAAACAATACGAATTATAAAAGGCTATATGGTGTGGAACTGGTCATTGTTCCGTGCCTTACAGTTCTTTGATGAGTTGTAAAGTACAACTCCAAAAAGTATGGATCTGTGGAGGTGGTTACAGAATAAGAAAAATCCAGTTAATGCTATGTATGCAGGTTTTAGTCTCTGGAGAAGCTGATAGAAAATAGTCTCATTTATCCATGAAGGTCAAACAATTTGAGATAAGTTCTTGGTAGTAGTAAAGTGGTTACAAGAAATCAGAGAGGGAAAAGCAGCTTTCTAGAATGTATGGCCTCTACAGATCCTACTAGGGAAAATGCTTTTGTATAAAAACAGGGTTTTTTCCCTTTTGTTAAATCTCTCTTAAATATGTTTGGCTTTATACTGATTTAACACACACAAATTACCACCCAATACTGCAGTCACTTATAACAGTCACTGGAGTCAATGGAAACTGACTCCTGTCATATGACAACGTTTCTAATGTTTTTTTAATTCTGACCAATGTTAGGTGACTGGCAACAGGAAAGAAAATTCAGTCTCTTACTAGTAGTCTTGCATGTCTCACCTTTACAAACCTTATGTACATTGATTGAAATCCTGGCCCCATTGAAGTCAAAGATTTCACCTATATAGCCTAATCTGATCCTGTTGAAGTCAGTGAAAACGCTCCATTTATTTTAGTCTTTAGTCAAGTTAGTACTTCAATTAACTTCACTGGGACCTCTCATGAAAGTAAGGGTTGCAGGATTAGACCTTGTATCCTATTTGGTTCAAAAGGGTACGTAGTGTAATCAGCTACTACAGATATTTTCATTTCCTAAATTATTAGTTCTCCCCAGCTGTATTGTTACAGAAAGGGGTAAAGTCTCGGTTTATCTGTGACAGTTTTATTTTTGTGTATATAATATTCATTCTAGCTAAGGAGGATGAGTACATTGGTTAATAGTCCCTAGGAAATTGCTCATGTTTAGTAGGGCCTATTAACTAAGGAAAATTTTCTTTGGGATCATAGTTCTAGTAAACAGCAATATCTGCCTGTAGAATAAAAGAAAAATGACTAACAAAACATGGGTAGGGGAGTATAACTGGGCCAAAAAATACCTATCAAAGATTGACAGAGTTTTATTTGTTAGGTAAAGCAGCTTTATATTACTGAGCACACACACTGATTCATGGTGAATGGAACAGAGGAATTATCACTTTGGAAATTACAACAATATTTGTCTGGTTGTCTGGGATTAATAGTATACTATTTCCCCCCCCGCCTTACTTCTTGGATTTTTTTATTGTTGTTTTGAAGAACCTTTATTTAACTTTTTTTTAAGCAGTGATACTTATCAAACTTTACCACATCATACTATCACGAAGAAATTTAATATTTCCATGTTACTCTATGACTACACTAGAGAGCTTACAAGTGACACAGCTGTACCAATCAGCTGTGCTGCTGTAGGATCCTCATATAGCCCCTCTATGCTGACAGGAGAGAACGCTCCCATTGACATAATTAAACCACCACAACAAGCAGTAGTAGCTATGTGGCAGAAGAAGCTCTTCCACTAATGATGCTGTCCACACCAGTGCTTCTGTTGGTGAAACGTATGTTGCTTGGGTCTGTGTGTGTGTGTAATATTCACACCCTTGAGAGACATAAGTTTTGCCCGATTTAAGTGGTAGTGTAGACATAAGAATACCAGAATAAAATACAGATATATGTATACACACAGAATAAGAAATGGTTTCAGCATCTCAGATATAAAGGTATGTGAAGTTTTTTGCACTAGATTTTTGTTTGTAATGCTTGCCACGAATTGTGTATTCAGTATGGATGAATTATTTACCAGTTTGTTTATGAATTTCAATTTGAAATAAATTATGTAGAACTGCTATTATGAAGAAATATTTTCCAGAGTATATTTAGCTGCAAAGACCTGTTTCTCTTTTGCAATCCACCCTTGGGTCCTCAGACCGGTATCAAACAGGAATACACATTTGTGAACATGAAAAAGTAGTTCAATTCAACTAGTCTATTCCTTAGTTTCCTGTGCATATAGTTTGCTCCTGATAATTATGTTTCAAAGCTAATATCCTTTTAAGATGAGAGTGTTCTTGTACTTCTCAGAGTGTTTTGTTAGTTTGGCTGGCTGTGGATTCTGTCAGACAACACATCCATCATTCTGAACTATCAAGGTTATATTCACTAGTAGAAGAACTGGGGCCTTTTTTTTTAGATGAAAGCTTAGATCTTATGGTGAATACAGCCAAATCTTTGATAAATCCCTAGTTCCGGGATTGATCATGCTGTTCTTGCTTATTCCAAACCTTCTCCGAGTACAAGGATTTCATGATCCTTGTACAGTGAAATGACAAACCCAGGGCTGATCTACCACTGTGTTACACTAGTTTAATTTCAATGGAACTCCACTAAAATCAGGCTACCAAAATTCTTGGCAATGATATCTACATAGACATCATTCTAATCCATTATCAAACATTTACAAACTTTCAGGGATGATATTTTACTGATTAGGAAATAGAAGGATAGTTTTCCCAGCAGAGGTGTAGCGAGCGCCCTCCGTACCCTCTGACTGGAGGGGGCCCCGCAAGGAAGGGGGCCCCTAAAAGTGGCAAAAAAAATGTAAGGTATAACTAGGTAAGTGACATTTATTGACGCTATTGCGCAATCCATGTCGGTTTTACTGACAGAACCGTGAAGTCATCATGATACATCATAATGCTATTGGCTACATCCGTTGTCTGTCGGTCAGTTTTGAATTTTAGTTGGACCCATTCAAAGAATGTGTATTTGCGTTCATAATGGCGGTCGGCGGATAAATATTATTAATTTAGTTGTTTAGTTTTTTTATTGTTTCCAACGCAGAAGCGTGCTTTGTGATGTCTAAGAGAATGTATAAGAGCGGAACTAGTAAACGAAAGGCAGCAAAAGATGCCGAGAAGAAACTTGAGAAAATTCCAAAATTGTCAACGTATTTTGCGCTGCAATCCAACGTACAGGTACAGGCACATGAACGGACAGCGCTAGCAGTGACGAATTGTATCCAGAAGTATCCAGAAGTGCTTCAAGTGAGTAGGTCGAAGATGAAGCCAGTTGTTCTACCAAACAAACTGTGACAGATATTCCAGCTGCTGCCAGGAAAGAAGTATCTGAATCTGAACCACTGACTGATGATCCAGGAGATTGGCCGTCTATATCGGACAGGCAAGTGTGTGACATTGTTGCACGTGGCCCACCGCAGCAGAATGAAAAGTTTACGAATTTCCATTTAACGAGGAAAGCGGAGGTTCACAAGTACTCATTTCTATCGAACTATGGCAAATGGGCGAGAAAATAAGACGTTCATGGTTAATGTACTCAGTTCAGAAAGATGCCATTTTTTGTTTTTGTTGGTAAATTATTTGGCACTGGCGACATACCGCTACGTCGTGGAACATCTGCTTGGAAAGCACTGTCCAAAAAGACTTCAGCAGCATGAAACAGGCAAAGGTCATCAAGACTGTATGGGTGAAATGGTTTGACCTTTGGTCAGGCCTAGTAAACCGTACATCTATTGACCAACTTGAATTGCAGGCTTTTCTGAAAGAAAGAGATTTCTGGAGAAATGTTGTCAAATGCATGGTTGATGTCATTATTTTCTTGTCCGAAAGAAACTTGGCATTTTGAGGAAGTAATGAAAAGCTCGGCGATCCTTCGAATGGCAACTTTTGGGACTGTTTGAATTGCTTGCAAAAGTATGATACTGTCCTCAGCGAACTTTTACAGAGGATTAAGAAGGCAGAGACACATGTTCAGTACCTCAGTCCACAGATCCAAAACAAGCTGATTAAACTTGTTGCCAGTAACATTCAAGAGGCCAACCATAGCGCAGCTTAAAAAAGCAAAATATTATTCAGTTATTTTGGACTGTACTCCCGGACGTGTCACATGAAGAAAAGATGTCTGTGGTGTTACGCTTTGTTGAATGCAAACGGTGAAGATGGTGTCAATATTTGTGAAGGCGTTTGTTGGTTTTCTTAATGTTCATGATACAAATGGTGAGGCTTTATTGAAGCGTTTCTTGAAAAGGCAAACAACTTAGGAATAGACATTGCTTGACTGAGAGGCCAAGCTTATGATAACGGCGCAGATATGAGAGGAAAGAATAAAAGGAGTTCAAGCCCGCATGCTAGAATAAATGGACTGTGCCTTGTATGTACCATGTGGAGCTCACACTTGGACTCTGGTGATCTCAGACGCGGCAAAGTCATCGAAATATTGCCGTTGACTTTTGCGGTCTGATTAACAGAATATACGTTATCTTTTCTTCTTCACCTTCACATTGGGATATACTTCAAGAACCATATGCAATATCTGTTAAAGGGTTATCGGACACGCGTTGGGCGTCGAGATTGATGCTGTGAAGCCATTGCATTATCACCTTGAAGAATTGTGCAATGCTTTGTCATCTTTGCGAGAATATGCGCTCGAAAAGAAAGATGGCAATACAGCAACAGATACCGGTATGCTTTTAGACCATGTTACTACATGGTCTTTTGCTCTGACTGTGTACACGTGATACGATATACTATTTTACGTCAATAAAACCAGCAAATTAATTCAGTCACCAGATGTGTCAATTGACGTACTGCAGGCAGAAGTCGGTGCTACAATGAAGTTTTTGGAAGACTATCGAAATACAGGATATAACTCTGTGGTCACAAATGCACGTGAAATAGCAGAGCATATGGGTAGTGAGCAGGTGTTTCCAGAAACCAGGATGCGACGTAAGAAGAGAATGTTTGATTACGAATGTGCTGATAATTCTAGTCGTCTTTCTGCTGAAGAAAAATTCAAATCGCAGTTCTTTCTTGTTCTCACTGATCAGGCCATATCTTCTGTTTTGTCGTGATTTGACCAACTCGTGGAGTGGTATAAGTTGTTTGGATTTCTGTACAACGCTAACAGCCTGAAGCAGTGTCACAGAGAAAATGAACTGGAGAATCACAGCAAAAATGTTGAAAGAAAAATGGGAGACACTGATGCCAACGAACTCATAATGGAATTGAATTGTTTTATTTATGTCATCGAGAAAGAAAGAGGACTTGTCACGGCAAACAATTTTTTAACGTACATATACAAGGACAGCCTTCAGGAGATATATCTGAATCTTTGCATTTGCATCAGAATTCTTCTGACCACAACAGTTACTGTCGCTGGTGCTGAAAGGAGCTTCAGCAGAATGAAACTGATCAAGAATGTCCTGCGCTCAACCAGGACAGATGACAGGTTTTCTGCGCTTGCAGTTATCTCAATCGAAAACAAGATTGCCAGATCTCTGGACTATGACGCATTGATTAACCAATTTGCGGAGAACAAGTCTCGAAAGAAGCTCTTTGCGTAAATACGGAATACATGTACACTGTAGGCCTATGTATACATAATATGAACCCTGTATATTGTATAAAATAAATACCGCATTCCAGTTTCTGCATTGTAAGGGGCCCCGGACATATGTTCGGAGGGGGCCACGTTCTTTGTTGCTACGGCCCTGTTTCCCAGCAGGCCTGCAGTTAGTTCATCCAAATCACTTCTTATTTAATTGGTATATTTTGCCTTCAAACAATTGGAAGCTGAAAAATATTTGACTGGGGTGCTGCAGGAATGAATGGCTGTTCCAAGGTAAAGCCTTTCCAAATAAGAATTTAAAAAATCAGTGCATTAAAATTAAAAAAAAATCTATGTTACCTTTGAAAAACAAAGAATCCAAAATGCAAAATGAAAGTATTTTCTTACATTTCTTTTATGAGTAAAATAATGATTATTTGCACTTAAATGTAAATTTTGTTAGTGGATATTGACAGTAGGAATGAAAAGTCTTTTTGCTACCTTAACTACAAGGTGCTACATTAGATTAATTTTACCATCTGCCTTTGAAAAACACTAGGGATGTTATTTCCTTGGTGTCGTGCCACTGGGTGAATCCCAAAGATCACATGAACTTTGAAATACTTTTTGCTTGAGCACTAATGGACGTACACCTCTCAATTTAGTGGTTTACTGATTAATATTTAATTGAAAGTAAAATAAAAAATTAAACAGGCAAATGATTCAATCATATGCAAAGGAACAACATCTCTGGCTAATGTTGGCTGACAAATGACCAAAGTGGCATTTCTAAGAGTAGGAAGAAATATTAACACACAGTGATGGTGCTATGATTAAAAGAAAGTGTGTTTTGCTTGACAGTAGTATTCCTGTGAACATCCCACAGAGAAAAATCCTCTGTCAGACACATTTGACATCCAGCCTTAATACCCTTTGCATTACTAATGAAAAAAGTAGGTGATATTCATCAAAGGGAACTAATAATTGATTTCCTTGCAGTTTCATGAACCACTTTTAAGGACTTGGTCAAAAAGAAAGAAAAACAAACAAAAAATAGCAACATGCTTTCTGCTATGTAAATACTCCAAGTTCTTTACATTACGGCTGGTGCTGTGATACCCTGTGGTCAAATCCTTTAGACGCATACATTCTATAAATAGCATTTCTGGGCCTGTCAGCAAGAAGCAATCTGTCTTTTTAATTATTCTTTTTCATTACTGAACCCAGATTGGTTCATGTCAATGTCTTTGGCTGATATTTCAGCTCAAACACTAACATGCTTTCTGGTGAGATTTCCTGGCTTTCATCCTTTCATAGATGAAACCATAAATGGCCATATCCTAAGATGTGCTGATATCTGCTGTTTCCAGGCAGTGGGAGTTTTGGGGTTCATTGCCTTTTGGGATCAGGCATGTTGTGCAGGGATGCACAACTTTTCCTCTCTATTTTACAAACTTTTTAAAATCAAACCCAAACAATGTTTTGAGCTGCTTCCCATTTTATCTAAATCTGGCTACCAGTCCCTCAGAAAAAAAATCTGTTAGATACACAGAGAGGTATTTTTGAACTTGCTATGTTTTGAGGTATCTGTATTTAAATTGATACTGCAATCACTGTTTTGCATTCAACCGTAGCAGCCTGTGTGTAAGAGAAAGTAGAATACTCCTGCCTTCTGAAGGTGCAGTTATTACATTTTGAAGGTCTTTTTTTATTCCTTCCAATTTCTCTTTACCTTTGTATTTATTGTGCAACATACACCACATTTCCCCATCAAATTTCTATGCCCTGCAAGGGGCAAAAGAATACATGAAATGCTGTGTCGCAGAATTATCACCACCAGGAATTTCACAACGAGCATGGGGTGGGGAAGAATTACTCTCGTCTAACATTTGACTAATACCTGGATTCTGTGCTGTGGTAATAAAATTCTGATGCTCTGATATTTTGTGGAATTCAAAGGAATGACATGTACTTTTTGCTGGAGGTCCATGTTGCATGTTTTAGCTGGTGTGTTAAGCAGCCTCAAAACAGATAATTTAATTGTGGACAATTAGGAAATGTTAAACACTGAAAAACATTATCCCCTTGAACTCAGTGGCAACACACTCCTTTCAGTGGGCCCAGCAGCAATATTAGCTGTATGTGGGAATGGAATTAAGGTTGTCTTGACAATGTCAAGATAGAGGGTTAAAAACATTTGGTTCATTTTTCTTCCCTTTGCATTAACTCTGCTGTACAATCCTTTTCTTTGTGACTGGCATGCTGCTTAAAAAAAAAATCCACTCTGACAGTCAGAGGTCCATCATTCATTAGTCTGATACCATACTCAAACCTTTTCTCTCATGTGAGAAATATTCAGGGGGTCTACAGATTAGGCAGTGAACAGGCACTATCCCACTTCAGGCAAAAAAGAAACCTTTAATCTCTGTTAAAACTCTGTGACAAAGTATAATAGCTCATCTCAACAGCATTTCAACCAAGTTCATTAGACTACATGTATAAAGAGAGCAGATTTTAAAGGCTGGCTTAGAAAGTAATCAGTTGGTCTTCCAGATGGTCCAAATGTGACTCTTCAGGAGTCTGCATGTTAAAAAGCCTGTATCAGTTCAGCCTTTTCTTTATTTGAATGCTTTGTAGCTCTCAGGCCAAAGCTATCAAATGTGTTGGTGAGTCAGCAGTTAGTGCTGAAGGAAAGCAAACTGAAACCTTCCCATTCCTATGAGAGACAGTGCTTATTGTTTAGCTTGAAGCTCGCAGGTGCTTTATCTCCTTTCCTGTGTGTGTTTATTTTCCTAGCTGACAAAGCTGCAATGCTTAATTTATTTAAATATATTCTGGATTGGCAATGAAAATGTTCCTATTCTTTCTCCTCCTTCCCCCATTTTACTTTTCTTGCACTGAAAAATGGTTTATGTAATAGATGAAGGCATAAGTAATAGTATTCAATTAATTTTTATTACTTTGTAGTCCTTCATGGGTTTTTTGTTCTTGTCAGATGAAAGATTGATATAGCAGTATGAAGCAGAGCACATACCAGAGGCACATCTAGACTGTTGGACTAATGGCTTACTTATTAATATTCATGAGCCATCTCATTTAGCAGGCGCTCTTGGGACTTGATTAAAGTAAGGAACGCTGCTATTGCTGCTGTAGCTGGAAAGAGCCTTATGTATGACACAGCTAGCAATATCAGTCTTTGGTGTCAGCTGTGACTAACTGCAGCAACGTGCTGACTCTTGTATCTAGCTTTTTAAAATCAAGGACTACATTTGGGAGAATGAAATTCAAAGGCTCTTTCTGAAGGTTTTAGGTTCACTCTTCTAACATGTGCTTTGTGTTTTGATCCCAAAGGTCCAGAGGAAGAGATGACCAGGTTCCTTACTACAGATACTACAGCCTGAGTGCAGCATAATGGGAAATGGTGAATGGAATGGAGCTGGTCTGCAGCCTTGAAAGCAGCCATCCTGCGGACTATTACCTGGTCAGGAACACCTCAGTCATCAGAGGCATTCTCCACTGACTTCACTGGATTCTTCTTAATCCCTTAGGTTGGAATTTGAGTCCCTCGCTTTGCAATTTTGAAGCAATTTTAAAATTCCGTCTAATATACAGAGTGGAGCAATACAATCAGCAACAATGGGTGACATGACTAACAGCGATTTCTATACCAAGAACCAAAGAAATGAGGCCAACCGTGCAGGAGAGTTTGGGTGCTCACTGGAGGAGCTGCGCTCCCTCATGGAACTCAGAGGAACAGAAGCAGTAGTGAAAATTAAGGAGACGTATGGGGACACAGAGGGCCTCTGCAGGCATTTAAAGACATCACCAACAGAAGGTAAATGCTTTTCCCTTTCTTCATTTGCGTTGGGTTGTGCAGGGTGATGAGATTCATATAAAGGACCTCCACCTAAAGTAAATGGTGGAGGGGATAATTTTGCTTTCTTTCTGAACTAGGATTCACACAAAAATGACAGTATACCACTACAAAGGAAAAACACCTCTGGGGAATAAAGAAAGACCTAGACAACCTGCTTGTAAAATATGGCTTCTTGTTAAAACTTGTGTGTGTGTGTAAAAATAGGGCTGCATATTCAAGTTGTGAATGTGCTAATTACATTTTAAATAGCACACAAATAACTAAATGAGAAATTCAGCTCCAATTTTATAGCAAAAGGAAATTGCATTCACAGGATGCTTTAACTTGTGTATGGTGTTTTTGGAAGTAAGAGGAGAATTACTTTGAAGGAATTGTAATGCTATATGGTTATCTAGTGGTATGAAGAGAACTTTTAGGTTATGGATATTAAATTGGTCAATAGAGCGATATACAGTATATATTTTCTTATAACTAACCTTGACTTCTGGTAATACCATAGATAATTTTGCTTAGGTTACTATTTGAATATGAGTATTTGCTTTTTCTATTGGTAATTACAACAGTGGGCCTTCCTCCATTTAATAAGCTGAGTCATTATCATTCAATAGTCTATTCTCGTAAATTGCTCATAGCATTTAACACTAAATGTATTTTCATATCTAAAAGAGACAGGAACACATTAGGTTAATAACACTGTCTTTGAATCTATAATATTCATTGTCTTTGTCTTCTCTTGTAATGCCACCAAGATCCACTCATTCATTTTAATGTTTTCCCCCCTTTTTCGGAGAGGTAGAACTGTTAGTTTAATGTTTGATTCTTTTTTTTAAAGTAACCTTTTAAAATTAGTCATTTAGACATATGAGTAAGGAACTAATTACTGAAATTCCTGAAGCATTAGTTTAGTGATAAGCCTGTCACTTTATTATAATATCATGTAATGTGATATTATAACCTTACATAAGGAAAAGAGTCCTCAGAAAATAAATGTGTGTTTGTGTTAAATAAATTCTTCATAGCCCTACACATACTGCCTTTCAGTTACCTATTATCAGAATTGGTCAAGTGTTGGTACTATGATAAAGATTTAGTCTCTTAGTAATGATTTACTAGACAAAACTACCAAAAAATGAGCAAAAAGGTTTAGGAGTACCAGAACCTTCACATATTATGATGTACTGTAGGAGAAACAATGAAGCAGGAATATTGTGGAGAAGATCTTGGTGTAGTACAGTATGTGCTAATATATAAATATGGCAATATCTCTGAGATACATAACTCAGTACACCCATTAAATATTTGTGGAACTTTATGGACCAGATCCGCAGCTTGAGTAAGTCAGCAGAACATCATGGACTTCAAGGGAGCTTTGTCAATTTAACCAGCTGAAAGCCTAGCCTAATGTGTACTTCGATGGAATTGTTAATTACTTTTCCTGCACAGTCTGAAACACAAAAGGAACATTATTCCTTATACCCAGACAGACTGCATGGATCCAAGTAATCTGGTATGCTGACTTCACTATTAATCTGTATGTGATACTTCATATAAAATAACTTTTCCCAAGCCCTCAATTTTGATCTTTATTTTTAAACTCACTGCTGGAAACATGTCTTTTTAGGTGGGAATACTACTGACTGATTGTATACTATATTGAAATATTTATTTAATACATGCAGAGAGGGCTTTGTATACTGGGAATCTATCTAGTTGGAGATAAAAGTCAAACTTCAAAGGGATAGTGATAGGTCAAACTTTAAATATATTTTTAAAAATAGAGCCTCATCCATTCTACTAAAACTTACTTGTATTCCTCTTCAGTGTTGTTTGCATTCAACACTATTAATATGACATTCTATAGGATCTTCTTTTGCTATGGAATGAAGGAAACAATCAAAATGGAGTTTGTTCATATAGACATGAGTTTCACATGCATACACCTTTAATAGTAATAGAATTGAGAGCCCAGAATATTGCCAAGATGGTTGTATACATTTTCAGAGGGTAAAATCACCCCATCCCATGGAGTTTTCTTTCTTGCAGTGAGTAACAATTTACATCCTTGGATGCCACGGATCCCTTGAGGGCCATCTGTACGGAAGCATCCCAAAGATTCAGCCAACCTACCTTCAGTGACACCATGCTGCATGAGCTTCCTCTACCAGTAGCCCTCTCCCCCCAGCGCCAAAATCCCCAAAGGACATTTTCACATTGCCTAAAGCTACAGATTCCCTGCAGGGCTTGTGAGGGAGGACACAGTATGCATGACCCCAGGCCACCTCCACTCCATTAAAAGATCCATGAACTTTGGTTGATGAGAATCCTGTGCATGGCTATGTGAGAGCTATGGTGGTTACTCTCCATGCACAGACCTATGGAGCAAGTACCACCTCAATTATACACCACTGAATTTATTTTCATGGCGTATTGAGTAAGTGTAAGAGCTGGCAGAAAATTGTCACCTGAAAGCTGGCACTTGACATTTCACCATATTAAAATGTATCTGACCTGAGTCCATTTGCCTGCATGATATCATATTAGGAAGGTTATAAGGTGTAATTAGTGAAGAATTTTGTCTGCTACACCTTTTCCTTATTGATATTTGATTTAGTGCCTACACACTGCTAGGAAGAGCCACTTAAACTCAAAGTGGCTGTTTGAGGCTTGGTTTAAAGCCTTTAAAATGATGGCACCTACGTTAGACAATGCAAATAAAACTCAACCCTTATTAATACTGTTGTATATACCCTTTCTTGTGCTTTTTGAATTCAGGTTATTAAATATCTAACCTCATCTATTAATGCTAAAATAGAGTTTGACAGAGCATACTGATAAATATAGTAAGATTTGCCAAGTTAACATATATTTTGTCAGTTACATGTCTTCTTTAGACTCTTCTTTACGTTTTCATTGATCTTGGGTTTCCTAACTGTAGATGTGTTTGGTCCTTGTTCTCATTATTCTTAAGGAATTTCTTGCAATAAAGTATGGTTTTGTTGTATTGGAAAGCTACTATTTAGGCTTTTTTGAAAAGCCTATGAAAACACTTTCTGTGGGGAAAATACAAATATGTCCTGCTTGAGCTCAAATTAATTTTCATTAAAATATTTTAAATAGATTTTCATAACATGGTGTTTAAAAAAATAAAGGAGCGCCCAGCTATCTGTCAGTGTACAAGACACCATTTGAACCAGTTGAACAGCTCTGTGTTGATAGTTGTATAACTTTCCATGGAATTTGAGTCTGTGAGGCCACCTCAAATGTAATGAGACCTTATGCAGGAGGAAAGACTGCTGTTACCATGTGCTGAATTAGCTGGAAGAATATCAAATGTATTCCTTCCAGAAATTAATATGTAAATGCATTTAATCTATCATTTTAGGTAGTGTGCGCTAATATAAGTTATGCAAGACATTTTTCTTCAGAGAACAGCAAAACTATCCATTCATTTAAAATAGTAATTACTATATTAATTATTTAAGTGAAAAATCATGTGAGACAGTTTTTCAGAGGTAAGATCCTGAAATGTAAAAGCAAATGTGTCTTTAATACTGATGCGTGTTACCTTGTTCATTTCTACATCCATCTAGAGAAGCAGCTGTTGCCTTGGTAATATTTGTGCTGTCATGTCTGAAGCAGCACCTCCAAGAAGTGTTACAGCACCAGAGAATAAGCTTGTCGGCTGCTGTAAAGTAATTATCTGATGTATCAGTCTTTTAGAAATGGGGCTGGTGCAAACTGAACCCATTTAAGACCCAGACTTTAAAGACTGAGTCAATGACACCTGAATTTTAATTCCCTCTGGATTTAATAATCAAAACTAAAATCATCCCATTTTCTAGCAGCGTCTCTTCTGTAAAAAGACTATGATAAGCAGAAAGAATCAATGTGCATTTTAACCATATATTCATTTTCAGAAGCCTGCTTTCGTGTTATGGTAACTACCCTCTTGCTAAGGGATAATATAATGTTTGTCTTGCACCTCCCTCCCCACTGTTTTTGTTTTCAAATAGGTCATTGTTATACGGCAGATATAAACTGACAGTGGCTGCTGAACAAGTGTGGGTTCATTTCATTATTAGTTATAACAATCCAATAAAGTCTTACATAATTTTATTAAAATATTCAAACAGAGTCACTAAGGAGCAAAAACCAGCAGCATAACAAAACGGGCCAGTTATTTGGTGGCACAAAACAGAGAGACCAACAAACAATGCTAGCAAAGCCAGAACAGAAACCTACAATATATATCCAGTGGAGACACTCCGGCCTGTTTCTGTTTAACTATGGTCACATGAGTTTTCCATCAGTTCTAAACCCTTTCAAAGGTTCTCTAAATAATTAGATGTTAGAACAGTAACGTAAGTTAAAGTATTTAAATAAAAATTATTTTAATGCAGAAGATTAGTATTGAACTAGACTGACTTACAAAAATTAAAAAACTTCAAACTGAGAAATAAGTGGAAGCTAGACATTTGTACAGCAATTGAAATTGCCACAGAATGAGAAGGAATGCTCCTACAAATGCATTGATGCAAAAGTTAGAAAAATATAAGGCAACAGTGAAAGAGAAGGAGATAACTGTAACAAGGTTAGCATCAAAAAACAGAAGATGGATTATACAACAGAAAAAGTCAAGAAAACAGTGAAGTATTTGAATGAACACTATATGTACCGTTCTGGTTTTTAGTGTCAGGGAAACAAATGTTGTTGGCTGCTGAGAAATTTTTGTGGTGAAAGCTGACACACCACAAATGGTGACAAAAAACGAGCAAATGCAAGATTATGAAAGGAAATAAATTAGCCTACGAAATACTGAGTTTTAATTGTTCCTGTTTTTTGTTTGAATTGGCTGAAAGTTTGACAGTTTCTATGCAGGATTGTAGGTTTTTTTAACATTAAGATTAATGTAAAAGTCTACTGGATATTTAAACTTTTGAGGACCATTTTACACAGCTGTTCCAGATTAATTTTAAGTACTAGGTGACTTTCTGCAAATTGTGTGATATTTTAATTACAGTACTTGCTCGAGAACCCAACAGTAGCATCTCAAAGACAGTGAAAGATATGCCCAAGCATGTTTTCCTTACAAATTGCTGTATTAATTAACTCATTCCTTTCTTTTGTGTTTTCAGAAAAACATTTTTATTTCATGCCTATTTGCCGGCACACATGCAGGATTCAGACTTGATATTCATATCCAACCCCTGATTTGTGTATGCACATACATGTATCTAAAAGAAAAGCAGTGTTTTAAACAATGAAAGCCATTCTCTTTTGCTGCCAAAGCCCTTCCCGGCTACCATAGTTAGGTAAAGTCTGATCCTTCATGTGTCCTAGTCTTTTGACATAATAAACTTCTATTTTCTCAGACAAGTAGAGAAAGAAACTAACTTTTAAATACATTTAACTTTGTTCACTTTATCATACGCAGTATGTAAGAACTTTTTGTGCCTAAGTAGAGCACATATTGCCTTCATATTTTTCTGTGACCACTTTAATAAATAAATTGATTGCCCCCCCTTCACCTCCAATTATAAGAAACTATCTTCTAACAGTCTCTTTAGGCCCCTACTCCTACCCCACCTAAGAAAGAAGTTGTAGTTTGCATCATGTCCAGAAGGTTTTAAAAGTCTGAGCTGTAGTGTAGCAAGTGGGGGAAAGCACGGTCCCAATGCAACTGGACTTCACGGAGGATGTCCTGCCAGCAGCGCTTCTAAACAGAGGGAACTCCAATTTGAGCATTTCTGCTCATCAGAACTAAAATATCCTATGCCCATTTACTGCTCCTGCTTTTCCTTGTTCAAATGCTGCACAGACCCAAGGGTGGGATTCACCGGGGCACATAGGCATTTAACTACCACTGGAGATGACTAACTGCAACATTTAGGCCCTGTTTGCATTCACGGAACAACTGCTCATCTGCCACCTAATGTTGTAAGTGCCTAAAGTTCCTGAATTCCTAAGTTTCCTTTGTTAAAGTCCCCTAGGTGCCTAACTTTTGGCAGCTGGGCATGTGCACTGAGTCCTGAAACTGCCCAACAGTTTGGCACCTAAGTCTCTCCAAAGCCCCAGTGAGATTCACAAACTAGGAGTTCCCCCATGCTGCTTTTGGGGCCCGATTTGGTAGGTGTGCTCAGAGCACATCTAAACCAACACAACACCCATCTTATAATCTTTAGTTTAATGGTTGGAGCATTCATCCAGTAATTGGGAGACCAGGGTTCAGTTCCTCCCTCTGCCCTTTGTGGTGCAGGGAGTTGAACTTGGGTATCCCATCTCCCCAGACAGTGCCCAAACCACAGGCCAACAGGATTTTTGGGGTGGGGCAGGAGTGTCACTCAATATCTCCTGTTGAAACTGTTCCACTCTGTAAAATAGTTAAATATTCATTGGGCCAGACAGAGGGTTAGAATGACTTTATAGAGCTCTCACCTAGGAGATGGGAGACTGAGGTTCCAGTCTTCCTGTGCCAATGAATGTTTAATTATCTATACACAGTGGAACAGCTGAGTGTTGGTTGCCGAAGCCCCCTTTGTGACTACTACCCCAAGTCTATTGGAATTGTCTGGACATTTAACGCTCAGTTATCCAAAACTAAATTAAGTTCCTTTGAAAATCCCTAACATCCTTCAGTGTGAAAATGGAGCTGAATTCATTGGGAACATAGGGGCCAGTGCTCTCCTATGTAGGTTACTGCTGCCTACAGATTATTTATGTCAGAAGGTGGAAGGTTTGACCCCAAAACCCACCGTAGGTGCTGGAGGCAAGAGCCATCTGCTTGGATGCCCTGTTTTTTTTTCTGCAGCTGGACTTTTCCCAGCCACCTTTTGAATTCATGGCAATATAGACCTGATCTCTGCTGACATGGACTTTCCTGCTGGGTTCTACCTTGCAAAAGTTGAACCCTTGTAAGATAGTATTGACTCAGGCAGCATTAATATGTGCTAGGTTTCCCTATGGGATTGTGGGTAGAAACGATGAGATGTATAGCATCCATTTTTCCAGCCCTGCTACCTGTAGAAGGAGGCAAGAGAAAAGGGTAGAGGGGTATACAGTGGAGTTGCCACTTATCCTGGTGTACCTTCCTAGCCTAGATCATTGGATTGTGCTTCCCTTCCATTCATTACACTGAAAAGGAGAAATCAGGCTACTGCTGTTCATCTGGCTCTTCCCACATGCATTCTATGGAGAAACTTTGGATCTGACCCAAGGCGATATTGGGAAAGAAGTATCAGAGTAGATTTTGCATGACATCTGATAACAGTTAAAGAAATGCTCAGGAAGAAGACTGCATAGGGAACTTACATAGTGCATGCTGTTTAGAATACACAGATGGTACCCCTGGGATAGGAGTATACAGCATTTGTGTGAGTAGTGCTCACAGTTGGATGAATATGATGTAGGAATTTGATGCTGCCCAGAATCCCTGTGAGTCCATTTCTTTAATCTAATCTGTGGGGCAAATTATACCCCGATATACATGCTTTCAATTTCCACTGACCATTAGTGCTTGCTTAAATGTATGAATGGGGCTAAGTGAGTGGAACCCATGACATTTCCCTCAAGGACACTCCCTGCTTAGGGTATTGGCACCGTTAGTACCATCTGTAGGAGCTTTACAGTAACTGTGACTGCTTCACTGGAGATGTAAAACCTGTCCTTAAACACTCAGCGCATCTTGAGTGTATTTTGTGCAAATTAAAACTTCTCAAACTGTGCTATACTTGCCACTTGCCCCAGTGACCCTTTCCTCAGGCAGTGTTAACACCTCTAGTAGGACAGAATATTTTAAAATTGCAGTATGAGAAATGTTGTACCTAACACACATGCATTACAGCAGAAGAAAATTAACTTCTCTACAGCCCATGTAAACCATTTCAATATTGTTTCCAGAAGCTAAATCCATCTCTTAGCTCAGCATCAGCAGTAACCTGATACAAAAAGGCTGGCTTTCCCAGGAATTCAAAGAATATAAGTACATCTTCACACAGAAATAGGGAACACAGCAGGAAACCAACAGGACATAGTTACGATTCATTGTTTACACTTGTCTCTATTTCCTAAACAGCCCAGTCTTAACTGATAATGATGTGTTGTCTAGGATGAGTCTCATGGGGTTGCTTTTATGTGTAATGTCTCAGGCCAGTCTGTCAGCACATAGTATCTTATTTCAGTCTCACATATTCTTGGGAGGCTAATGACTGGCAATTTTCTTGATCTAGACTAGGGAGATTGCATTATATTGCAAAGGAGCTGATATATTGTGTGCATCCCACTGTTCTTATCAAGCACCAGAACAGAGCCCTCCCAACCGGACGTAAAAAAATTCTGAGAAACCCTCATGCCTGCTATTTTCTCACTCACTGTTTATTCTCCGATGAATCCCTTCTGGATTTCAGCATGGCATTTTCTTTGGTCAGACCTTTGGCTTTGGTATCTGAGAAGTTCAAAATTAGAGGCCGCTCCACTGGTCATGATTTGTTGTGATCCCAGTCACTCAAGTGTGTATTCTGTCCCAGGGCCCACTGCCTCTTGGGACAGCAAAGTTGATTAATAACTGGAACCACTATCTCTCAGCCTCATAGCCTGTTGAAGCTCTTGTATGTGTTGATGTTTGGAGGATAGATATTGCTGATGCATTTTGCATAACCCACAGGGATTTGAACAAGAAAGTGTATTTCAACATTGATTTTCTATCCTTTGGCATTATTTAAAAGTAGGGTCACAGATATTCAACTGCAGCAGGCTGAATTAGTATTTGAAAATTCCCATAAAGTGGAATTTAATTACAGATTGAACTGAAATCTATATACTCATTGTAAATACCTCATGATGCCAATTAACTGAAGGTCTATGCTAGCAATCTAGTTCCTAATTTGGAGTTAGGAAGTGAGAGGGTATATTTGGCTTCTATCTCTAGCTCAGGTACAAGCTTGTTTTCTCTCCCTGTTCCTCCAAAAAAGGTATCACAGTGATAAATTTAAAATTTGAGTTGTGTATGGAGTTGGTGAGATTAGCATTTGTAAAATTGTATTTGACATCCAGTGTTCTTTTGTTGATGTGATAAGTGGATTTCTTTTTGAGTCATGCAGCATGAATACATTTATGACCCACATAAATTAGCTATTGTCTCCCATATAAATGATTTTTTTACATAAATATTAGAGCACTGGATATTATAGGAATTGAGTTATCATGCTCCACTATTGCATCCAAAGCAGCAAAATTTCTACCAGTGAGGAATTAGTACCTGTCCACGACACATTTCAGATTGTGACTACATCATTATGATTAATCATGTTTATTATGGTAGTTCCTAAGGACCAGCCAGCAGTGGGGCCTGATTGTGGTAGGTACTGTACAGAGAGCAATAGACAGTGCCTAACCTGAAGAGCTACAGTGTAAACAGACAAGACAGACACAAGGTAAGGGAAAGAGGAGGACATACAAGCAGGCTGAACAATGTGGTGGTGACAAACGCTGTGTTAGTTCAGTTCTTTTTGGTGGTTTGTAGAGAGGGGCCTGGGTGTAGTTGGGAGGAGATCAGCTAGATGGAAAGAAAAGGGAAGGCAAGAGGTAAAGGGGATGGGGCAGGGGAGGAGTGGGTACAAGGGGCAGGTTTGGAATGAAGCTGAGATGTTGAGGGTGGGGGAGGGTTGGAGCAAACATCCAGTCAGCACAGGGCAGAGTAAGTCCAGTTAAAACTAGATAGTTCTCTCCATGTCCAGAGGTCCTTACTTTGGCAGATTCTGCTCCTACTGGATACAAAGTTGCTGGTTACTTGCTGTTATCCTCCAATGCCACATGGTGGAGGGGGAAGGGAAGGTGCCACCCAGGTTGTAATTTGCTCAGAATAGGGGGGTGTCTTCCCTGCACAGCTTTGGGTTCAGGGAGTAAATCCAGGCCATGCACTCTTGTCTATATGAGAGATTAGCACCTGGAATGTTCTAGGTTCATAGGATAGGATTTATCCAATGGTCTTCCATTGACCCTCCTACATCATTGGTCTACAATACCGATCATATATTGACAAAATGAGATCTGCGTTTCTAATGATTTGGCAGGGTATGTGAATGCATTCTTGTCAGTTGTAGATATTTTCTTTATCTTGATATACTTGTATTATTTAGCTAGCAGAAAGAAAATGTTCTTTCAGGTTACCCAAACATGTGCATCTCAGCTGAATGGCTTTTTTTTTTTCAAAGTGATAAGATGTGACTGCTCATTTTGTGTCTGTTTTTGGCATGTCGTGCCATTTGCTGACTGACTTTGGCTTTGCTCACTTTGTTGTAGGAAACTAAACAAATAGTGCAAGGTGCACTTTCCCCATGGGGCTTTTAAAGTAAATATAAGCCAGCTCACCTGCTATCTTGACATTTGAAATTATCTACTAAAAGGTTCTGTTTAGAATTGAGTATTACTTTAAATGAAATTTGAGTAAAGGAGAAAACTAGCAGGTGTCTCCTTGCTTGTTACATGAGACAATGTCAGAAGTTCTTTGAGGCTAGTGTTAATTTATTCATATCATTGTTCAGGCTGGTTTTTCCCACTCACTGATTATCTTACCTGCTCCTGGTCTGTCTTATGCATGGGCAGTGTGCTCTGAACTGAAGATGATATTAGGAAAACTGAATCATGGTTCCTTTTAGAGCAAATTATCTATGTTAGCTACTGCTTCTGTGCTTAAAGAATAAGGTAATTTCAAGCAACTTTAATTGGACATGTATGGTAGGTAGCATGAATGTGAGACAATATTTCAAAAATGTTTCTAAAGATTGTATTTGTTGTATTAATTGTTGAGCTTTGGCAGTGAGCTCAGCACTGTAATAAATGCCATAGTTCATCACTGCCCTGTTTTTTCACAGAAAGAATGCTGGTGGTATCTGATGACTTTGTCTTGTTTTATGCCTGTCTACTTTGATGATTCCATGTATGTTAAATATATGCAGACAAAGCTGACTCTAGACACATCAAATTCTCTGCTACTTTTAATCTTGTGTAGGCTTGTAGATTTGTGCAAAATGATTATTAGGTAGATGTAGGATTTTACACCCATTTTGCACAGGTCTAAATGACTACACGAGCTGTAAGCCAGTAGATAATCAGGCCCAGCAAACTATGGTGGTGGTCTCCTTATGGTTTTTAGCTTAGTGGTTAGGACACTGGGATGTGGGAAACCCAGGTTAAATTCCCCCGTCTGATATGGAGCATGGATTTGAACTTGTTCTCACATCTTGCAGGAGAGCACTCTAGTGACCAGGCTATGGGATATTCTGGTGAGTGTCTCTCTCAATCTGGCCTGCAGAATCAGTTCCACTTTGTATAAATAATTAATAATTAGAACCGGGACTTGAACTTGGGTCCCCCTTTCCCGAAGCGAGTGCTCTAATCATCGGTTGGATAGTATCATTCTCATTTTATCTCTGGATAAATGACTCTTCCTTGTCATTATAAATGGCTATGAATATATATAAATAATGAACCATAAATCCAGTGTCTTTATAAGACCATGATTTTTAGCTTCTAGCAAAGTTATGAATTTAAACTCCCCGGCTCGTCTTTCGAAAGTGTTCTGCAGGTTTCCTTTGAGGATGAAGACTGATAGGTCAGATATGAAGTGACTGCTTTGTGAAAAGTGTTCACCCACAGGTATTGCTGTGTTTTGTCTTTTATAATTTTCCTGTGTGAGTTCTTTCAAGAGCATAGTGATTGTCTGGTTTCACCCACATAGTTGTTGTTAGGGCATTTAGTGCACACTGAAAATCATGGACTTAACAAGGAAACTGGAATGCATTGCAGCAATATGTAACCCAGTAACCCCTATTTTTGTCTTATGACTGCAGGGGTTTTAATGGGCCGCTTGACCTTGAATGGTCCTTTAAAAGACATGGTAACTGCTTATGCTAAACTATCTGTTCCATTTTGTATTTAGCCGCAAAGCCTGGACCTGGGGAAGAGCTCTGTGTAGCTCAAAAGCTTGTGTCTCTCACCAACAGGAGTTGGTCCACCAGAAGATCTGTTTGTAAGTGCAGACCTAGAGAGGAAAGGCCAGGCAATTTCTATTTTACTACATCCTCGAGGGATGCTCTGCCTTCATGGTTTCCACAAAGCCTCAAGCAGCTTCCCAGTGGCACAATCCACAGGGAGTGAGGGAGGTAGAGCTTTCTCTTGCACAACTCCCCACTGATAGGTGCAGCTTTACCTGTGGTATAAAATCTGGCCTAACTTGTGTAAGAGCTTATCTGTTTTCACTGATGCCATTGAAACAATCTGAAATAGTTTGTTAAACAGAAATTGCTAAGCTACCAATGTGACTGAGGGGGAAAAAAAGAACCTCTCTCCAGAAACCCATTGCCTTGTCCTTGCCTCTGGGCCAGGAAAATGGTATAGATTCTCCCATCCTTATTAGCAGCTCTAATTCAGAGTCCCATCCAAACTGTGGCTACATTAGCTGCATTGTGTGTCTCTGTTGTATCATAGGAATAGCTGGTTAGTTACAGCTGCTGCTGCTGCTTCTCTAATAATAGAATTTTTAAATTACCAGCTCTTACTTCCACTTCTCTCATATGAAACTCTGTTAAAAAGTGCAGAGGGTTTTTTTCCTCCTATCGGTTGGGAGTCTGAGTCATTGGCTGTAGGTGCTGCTGTTACAAATCATAAGGTCCTGAGACCCAGAGGCAGTGCCACTCCTGTGATTGTGCCTTTTGCACGGTAGTCTGATTCCTCCCTCTCCTAACCTCAGACAGGCCCACCCAGAGGATTCAGGGGGCCTAGGGCAAAGTGGGGGAGCTGCGGCACTTGTACTTACCTGGTGGCGATCTGGGTCTTCGGCGGCAGGGGCCCTTCAGTTGCTCCACGTCTTCGGCAGCCGAAGACCCAGACCGTCACAGGGCCAGGGCTCGCGGGGCCCCTGCGGGGCCCAGAGCCTGGGGCAAATTGTTGCACTTGCCCCTCCCCGGGCAGCCCTGACCTCAAGAAGGTACAGTCTTTGCTAATCTCAGTGCAGGCGGGTGTAGTTCCTGTGCACAGCCAGCAAGAGAGGAGGAACACAAGAGCGCTAACCAAACTGAGCTAGCAATATGAGAGCTTCCTCAATTCTTCACCCACCTAGTATGTGAGTGAAACCCAAATGCCGAGCAGAGGAGGAAGGGCTATGCCCATTCCCTCACTGCAGAGCTGTGAAGCAACCAGGAAAGGGGGAGAAGTAGCCTTCTCATCTCTTGCCACATTGCATCAGTGTCCGGCCTGCCTGCATTGAACTTCTTGGCTTTGGACTCTCTCATATGAGAATTGTCCTCTCCAGCTACTAAAGACCAAACACCACTGGGTCTGTGTTCTACGGGGCATTAATGTAGTGGAGACAGTTGTGTGTCCACAAGGTGTTGTAGACTGGAAAATTAAAGCTTAAATATCAGATTTTGTTCTTAAGATTAGGATGGACTCCCTTCTAGGCAATTCAGTTAGTTCTGCAGTTATAATCAAGTTTTTTTTAAATGTACTCTGTTTTCTCCTAATTTAGAATCATTTTCCACAAGTTAGCATTTGGGGTGGCAGATGGAGTGTCATGAATTTGCCTGTGGCTGCCCCATTTACTCCTTATTCAGTGCATAAGTTCTGAAATTTACAGGAATGATGATGACTGTTTAGAGCTGTTGTTTATAATTGTATTGCCTCTGAAGTACTATTGCTGCAATGCTAGCTGCTAAAGAAACTGAAAGCAGCTGCAATGTATTCTGCTTTGTCAGGAGACTCACCACTGTGGCGGATCTCAGTTTGGATGGTGAATGTTACCCAGTTTGGCAACCTTCATCCTGTGATATGATACCCGTAACGAGGATAGCTTGAACACTGATCATCTGACTGATTTTCAGTGGACATATATTGCAGCAAATGAGGTTTTAACTTCTTGACTTTTAGCCGTTGACACTTTTTTTTGTCTAACCAAAAATCAGTTCTACTGGCAGGTGACTTATTTAGAAAGGTAAAAAGTAAAACCAGCACTGAAGAGGGGAAAGTGGTTTATTTGCCTTTTTTGCAAATCCAGAGAAGTCAGAATTCTTAACTTCCACTCTGTGACATTTCACTAGTAATTCCAATTACTGCATGTTTACATGTATTCCTTAACAGCAACAACAACAAAAAAGGCAAGCCACAAATATGGGATAAGGTTAGAAAATTATTCATTCGCTGAGGTGACCTGCTCATTCATTCATTCGCTGAGGTGACCTGCTCTTTTTGTACACACCTTGTATGGTGACAATGAAGTACAGAATCCTTTGTTCTATTGTTTTCTTAACCCAGTGAGTTTGAGCAGTTGCGTTCATCAGGTGCAAGGACATTTTGACACAATTGACCTTTTCTCTTATTTCATCATGTACATGAACCTGACCAAGGAACAGTGTGCCTAGCTCTTGAGTTCCAAGAAAATAACTTTCAGGTTCAAGTTAAAAATGCATTGAAGGACAGTCAGAAGACAAGGTGCTAGTGGATTCTAGTTTTATCAGTACGTCAAATGGTCTAAATTTCTCCAAGAGCTTCAAAATAAAATTTAATCTGAATTCTACATTACTGTTATCAGACTGATTTGGAGAGGGATTAAGGAATCATCTGGTGTTTTGTTTCTACAATGAAGTTTCCTAATAAATGACAAATTAACTGGAATGCAAAACTTAATGCTAATGGGCTTCCAACCAAACTACTAATGGGCTTCAAACAGAAGATTTTATTTCCTTTAAGAAGGATATATACGAAAGACCTACTTTTCTAATAAAATTAGATTTACTGGGAAAAGGAACTACCACTAACACTTAATTCATTTTAACAATCTTAAAAATGTTATATAATGTCTGTGATACCTGAGGTCCTTAAAATTAGTGATCTTTAGGGTTCAAAGATATTAATGCTTTATACATTTGTATGCAACTATTGTTATGGTCACTGCAGATCCCCTTTGTCAGAGTCCACCTGTGTTGAGCTGTACTAACGGTTCTCGGTATTGTCTGTGTTTTGTATGCTGTACCTATTCTAGATTTGCTGTATTGTTTGTTTTTAACTATGCATAAATCTGACTCAAAATATAAAACTGTATACATCATTAAGGGAACTTCTCACAGATAATCTAAGCTGTATGTGAGGTCTGAGTCTCATTATGTTGCCTTCAACCTCAGGTATAGTAAACCTTCGCCTCAGGTACCAATGGATTACTTTTCTAGCTGGGTTAATACCAAAAAGGTTTAATGCCATCCCAGCTCTCTTGAACCCCCTGAGGCTATAAAACTGGGTTTGAAAATCTCAGTCTGGATAGCAAGAGGGGGATAAATTTCAGGTTGTTTATCTCGATTCCATAATCCCTATGTATTTTAAGACCTGGGTGTTAGGGGGCTTATTCCTTCACCATCTCACTCCCCTGGTCCTTCTCGCATGAACAGAGAGCAAACAATACCTGAAGTCCAAAGGTGCAAACAATTCGATGTTATTGGGGTGAACTTCAGCAAGCATGATTCCAGTTTCCTTCCTCAGTGTTCTCCTTCCCAGCTCTGACACCAGAGAGCCTTGCCTGTGTCCCTGTTCCCATCTCCTGTTGCCCATCTTCCCCTTTAGCAAAGCATGATTTTATTCCCCCATCCCCGGACCCTGTTCCCATTTCCCCGCCCCTTACTTCTGATTGACTGCAGACTATATAGTAAAACCTGAGTTTTGCTTAGCTATTCCTTAACCAATTATTTTACTGAAATTAACTAACTATTCCTAACATATTGTAACATGGTTATTTAACCAATTATATTCCAACACCTTCATGTTTACAACCCGACAAATTAATTATACAGCAGACAGAAACAATCACAGAACCAGAACAGAGACTAGGCAAATAAACATACAAAACAATACAAAAAGTGAGGATTTCACAACTACATCTATACAGACATAAGGTTTTCCAGCTGTGTCTATGATAAGTGATTCTTGCCAGACAGGATGCTATCAAATTAAGTTTCCTTTTACATCTTCTAGGCTCTTCCGTTTCTCTGGAGGTGATAGAAGTATCAGGGCAGGATTGTATTCCTAACAGCCCAATAGCACCTTATTTCAATGTGACTAGTTTGGAATGTGTGGATGTGACCATACACTTCCCAGCTTATGGCTGCCTAACTGCATCTTAGGCCTTGGCTTTACAGCGCTGCAACTTTCCTCGCTCAGGGGTGTGAAAAAAAACACACCCCTGAGCGCTGCAAGATACAGTGCTGTAAAAGCGCCAGTGTAACAGTGCCACAGCGCTGGGAGCGTGGCCGTGGCAGCGCTTTGAAGTTTCGAGTGTAGCCATACCCTTAGCTGAAGGCCTTAGCCTGTCACAGTAAGAGAAGGCCATTACAGACAGTGATTTTGATTCTTTCTTTTATACCTCTGTAACTAGCTAAGTGATAAGAATACACCTAAATTCTTAAAGTATAAGCCTTTGTCGACAGGCCTGACTATCTATATCTTAACACTCCACCCCTTTTTTTCCTTTTTCTTTGGGATCCTCCTGCCCAGGTATCCCTGGAAAAGCATAGGACACATGGCGACACATTTCCTGATAGGGCCAGGCATCAAGGTGGAAGCTGTCGATATTGCATTTGTCCCACTGCCCCTTGTATAGTACAGTGCCCTGCACCTTCTCTCGTACAGGCAGACCACACCTCTTCCAATTAGTGTTCCAGACTTCCCATTATATTGGGCCCGAGAAGGTTGGGTCTGGGTTGTCCTGCACACTGTGGGGTGGAAAGGTCGTACTATATTACTTATAGGTTATCTCCATATGCAACGTAACACAAGTACATTTAACAATATACAATGCACAGCAACACCGAGTCCTGACCACTGCAGTGTGGTCCAGCATCCGAGCCACCACCAAAACACTGCCTCTCCTCCTTTGACAGGGTTAAGATCTTAATGTGTCCAGTTGCTAGCAACTGTAATAAGCTGGCCCTGCAAGTTTTACATGCTTTTGTCCATATTATAAGACCATTGAATGTCCACAGAGAAATGTGTTATTGTCCAAACCAGCTTAACCACTTGGTATGGAATCAGGCAGTATGCCCTGGTTTGATTATTCAAGCAATAAGATTTACAGATCCATTTGTGCACCAAAGTCCAGACAGCAGCATACAGATGTGTGTAATTTGGTTGGGGGCTGGTGTAATTGTGCCCCCAGAAATATGTACATTTCCAGCAAAACACCTCATACACAGTACACCCAATTGTCCACCCCTTGCCGTAGGCCATTGATCCTGCTCCTGCATAGTCACAGTAGAGGGGCACAGCCAAACATCTTTGATTTACACCATTTTACATACCCCTCCATTGATTCCCAGTGAGCTCCTTCCCTTCTCATTATTCCCATAGGGCTTGTGGGACCCACCTTAGTTGTCGTTCTATTTCCAGGCACCATAGTAGCCATTACATAGGTGCTAGCCTCCTAGCTGAGCATTTTGCATTCCCATACACATCTCCCCCTCCCCCAGGTCAGCCTTTTGAAGCCATCCCCCAACCATGTCATGCTAGCAACAAGACAAACACCAGAGACAAACAACACAAAACATAGATCCATGGTATTCTGGGTTATTCTTCCGCTGGCGCCAGCATACTTATAGAGTGTCTGAAAAACAAAAGAAACAATTTCCAGTCCCCTGGTGGGGACAGATTATTGCTTAATAATAATACCTTCTTACAAATTTCCTTGCTAATTGCAGGAAAAACAGAAGAATTACCTCCAGGCTGTCCTTATTTTGTTCTATAGTCAGGCTAGCGAATTACCCCACTCACTGGTCATTTATAAAATTTATGAGGTGGTGTGCCTCAGTGTCCCCTCTTGTACAACAGACCAGGTTTGCAATAGTTTCTTGCTGTACCAAGCTTTATGTTTATTCTCAGGTAATAGCTGAGAGACAGCTTCAGATTTCTACTCTGTACGTATACACTCTCTCTCTCTCTCTCTCTCTCTCTCTCTCTCTCTCTCTCTCTCTCTCTGATTACTGAGAGTTCTGATTACTTTTCACTTTCATCTCCTGCTCCAAAACACTGCTCCAAAGATCTGAAAAAGAAAGCACAATCTACTATGGCTCCTTTTGGAGCCCTAACAGGTTTTTAATTAAGTACCATGTTTTGTTTGCATTTCTTTTACCCCTTTTCCAATATACAGTGCAAATGTCCTGGGAAATAGTTTAACCTCCTTAACATTATATTGGCCATATTAATGTTACACAAGGTGTAACTGCCTCCGTGTGCCCACAGAGTTTTCATGCACTCCCAAAATGACAGTCCCATGTTCCAGAGCCACCCAAGGCTCAGTGTTCCCATTATTGCTCCCCTTTTCTTTTTGTTATGCACACACAATTCTATTTTGTCTAACATCCCTTGCACTGTGATTACTTTTTTTACACAAGTGTACCCCGATTACGCTCCCATCTTGTACAACCAGCCAGGGGCGGTCAAGATCCATTAGAAACCCCTGACATTCCTTTAGTGATTTTGATTACATTACCCAATAGTTAAATAATTTTGATCAGATTAATCCTCCGCCTGCTGCCTGCAGCAGTCCCTTGTAGACCATTTCTGTGGGAAAAGGGCCCATTTTCCCTCAAAATAGCTGTAAAGGCTTCTGGTGACCGAAGCATAGTTGTGGTAGTAGCCACTCTACCTGACCCCCTGATATAATTTAATTACCAAGCTTCCATCCAATGTGACTGCACAGAGTTGCACATACGGTTACATTTGTATAACTGGGTTTTATTATTAAACCAAAAACTTGCTTTTTCTAACACCACAACTGTTACCTTTAACATCTTCACAACTGTTACCTGTACCATTTTTATAACTCCCAAATGTTTACTTTCCTCCAAACCCTGTATTATTAATTTTTGCAAAAGATATTTGTAACTTTTAACTTACTTCTTTAAATTACTTGCTCCAACATTTAGTTCTTTAAGATAGTGCACTTTGTCTCTAACAACTCAGCCACCAAGTACAATTATTGCCACACAGCTGCCTTAACCTGTGCTGTCTTTACCTTGAGACTGTTCAAAAGGCAGTAAAACATTTGTCTTCATGGTTGCCCATGGATCTTTTACTTCAAAAATTCCATTGAAATACAGCAGACCTCTGTCATACTTTGTCCAAAACAAAACAAAACAAAAACAAACAAACAAAACCCCAAAACATTTCACATAAGTATCCAGAGTACCCTCCATTAAAACTTCAGAAAAACAAAGGTGTGGAAAGGCAGGGGGAGAAAAGGGGGAAGAGGTGGAAAGAAACCAATTAAGCCTGTTAGGTCAGTTTAAAGTACAGGCTACCAGCAGCAAATTAAGTAAACTGAGGAAAAGAAGGAGGAAAGGAAGAAAAGGATTTAGTTAGCTCTGAACCAAAAGTAGGCTCCTCAGCTTGAAAGAGCTGGGAACCCTTACCCCCAGGTTCTCATCCTGGCTCTGGGAGAAGAGTAGGGGTTGTTACCTGCTTCTGCAAACCCTGCCATTTTCCACATTGAAACCTTTTTTCTTTTTTCCTTCATTCCCCCAGGACCAAGTCCCAGCTCCTGTCTCTAAAGGTCGTCTGTTAACTGTGCTTCTGACTCTAAACCCTGTTGTGCCAAATCATCTTTAATCACCCTAACTAATTTACAACACTTCAGCAGCCCCTGCTGAAACAGCACCAAACTTGAAAGATTACTGGCAGCTTCCCATAATGCTGCCCTTACTTCAAACCTCTCACAAGTGGACTGAAGTGGCTCCTTTCCCTGGAAGGCATCCAGTTCCCATGGGCAGGGACCTTCTTCCACTACCCATATACTAAAGGAGGGTGGGCTCCTCAGCCACCCCCCATTCCTTTGGGTCCCCTAACGCTTCCTCCATTTCCTTTTTAATCTCATCCTAGGCTGACCCCTGCACCTGGTATGAGCCCTGGTTCTTTCTTATCCATTTATCCAAAAAATCCTTTACCCTGGCTTGCCAGAACCCGCAACTACTATCATGAGAGTTCGCTATACCCCCTCCAAGCAGCTGCACGGAGTGTCAGGGAGGGTGATTTACAGGCTGCCACTCACCTATCCGATACGATGCATCCAAATCACCGGCACCAAGATGTTAGGGGGCTTATTCCTTCACCTGGTGCCGTGACTTGGATACGAACCAAGGGAAACTGGAATCATGCTTGCAGGAAGTTCACCCCAATAAACATTGAATTGTTTGCGGCTTTGGACTTCGGGTATTGTTGCTCTCTGTTCATGCAAGAAGGACCAGGGAAGTGAGAGGGTGAAGGAATAAGCCCCCTAACACTGGGTATATTAGAAGCTCTCTCTTGTGTTAACCCAGCAGAAATCAGTTGCACTGGTCTCACTAACCGTCCTCAGATTGAACTCGTCCCTATTTTACTGACCTTCAGAACAGACTGCAAGACTTGTCTATGTACTTTGTGGTGGCTTTCATGGGTTGAATTTCATTTGGTGTTGGCTATTAGTCAGTCACTGATATTTTAAAGGTATGTACCAAGAGGAGTGGTCAACAAATAAAAATGAATTTAAGCAACATTTAGTAATTAGCAGTAAGAAAAAATAAGTACAGGAAGAGTAAATTGTTCTTGTATCCATGATCTTTAAATATGTCTCAATGTTACAGCTCCTTTACATTATCCATTATATCCCCTTTGCTGCTAGGCTTATTTGTATCAGTTTTTGTTCTGACATAAATATACCAAAACATGAGTTAAGAACCCAGACCACAAACTATGGAAGTGAAATGTCATCCATGCCCTCAATGAAAGACTATTTTATCATTCATATAACATATTGCAGCCAAAGAGAAATACATAGTGTAACATTCAAGTTTTAGTGGGGTAACTATAGTGACTTTGATATCTGTAGAGAGATTAGCTGGTTTTCTTTGAATGTTCTAGTTGTGCTTTTTTTAAACTGTCACTGTGTAGCTGGAGTGGCCCTACATTTGTAATATCAGATGGCAGAAGTCAATAAGCTCAAGTTGTCTTATCCTCTTTTAAATTACCTACTTTAATGGAGTACACAGAGTGAACATAATTCTTTAACTCACATGCATGCTCATATGTTTGCTATTAAATGCTGCATAAAGCCAAGAGTAAGGTGGTATTAAAGCTCCAGAGAAGATGAATGATTAACAACCATCTTAGGAAAGTGAAAGATTTAGCCTGGATTCCTTAAAACAAAATATATACATACATACATATATATATATATATATATATATATATACATACACACACACACACACACACGCACACACATAGTGAAATGTCAGCAAGTGTCTGAAATAATTAAAAACTGTTTTAGTGGTAACAACACACAAAGGCTGTTAAGGCCAAATCAGATTCCTCCCTCCCAACCGCAACCATAGATGTTATTTTAAATTCCCGATGTTAATCCTGTGTAACAGTGATAGCAATGTGTGGCATGGATTGCCGTGAGATGCTGGTAGTGCTTTCTACTGTCCCAGTTCTCCCACGGTACTGCTTCTGACACTAATGCTGATGCAACTAGCAGCTTAAAATCATTGGAGAGAAATCTATTTCTGCTTGCTGCACAGTGGTACCAACAATAATTTATTGTGGGTCTCAACCTCCCTGCAGTCTCTTGTTCGGCTGTTTTCTTCTTTGAATCCTCTGCTTTGCAGCTGCTACAAGGGACATCTCACCTTGCTGTGTAGGCACATTTAGTTGTTCCTTCAGGGATGATGCCAGCACTGCTCTCTTAGGCTTAGTGTACTGGACAAGAGTGATGTCTGGCAGCCCTTCCTGAAGAATAAATCAAGCAGTTTCGCAAGGCCTCTTCTATCCAATCAACGTCAAACAGTGGCAACACAAATTGTTGCTAAATGGGAGATTTAAAATACATGACCTGAACCTAGAACCCAACTCTGAATCTTAGGTTGGATCATTTTGTTGTCACCATTTGATGAAACTGGCTTATTTATTACTTTTATCTCCAGCAACTTAAATAACATTCATCTGATCAGTCTCAGGCACTTTATAATTTTGAACTTAAGACACTCAGACAATACTTTCTTATATGAGCAGAATATTTTCCTATGAATAGATATTCAGATAGATATTAATACGTGTCACTGTGTCTCGCCTCTGCCAACTCTTGGAAGGGGCAGTGTTAATTTCTCTAAGGAGAATTCTCTGCAAGTTGCCCTTTATTTTGGTCATTTTCAGTTATGAACAATTTTGTTTATGAAGATGTCCTCTGTGTCTTTAAATTCAATTTATTTTGTTTGAACTGATTTCAGGGTTTAGCTATCACAGGTATTCTGTGTGAGTTTGTCATTTGGTTACATAAATCCTTAGCCAATTTTTCCTTGTTAAATACAAATGTTACAATAATGCCTTTCAGTTTTTCTGCTGTAGCAGAAATTGGAAAATGAACCTTCGGAATTTTGCTTCCTAAGCAGCTCTGACAATACCACAGTTGTTGCATGTACAAATTTATTTGTACACACAGATGGTGGGTGAGAACTTTATCTCCACTCCAGCTCTTTACACTAGGTAAGAGGGCCATGTCAGCATAAAGGGCCCTTTATCTGGCTGGATGAGGATTTCTCTAGTGCAGCAGCCCTGGAAGACGACTCCCTCCCAAGCCCCATTGTAGGGGACTTGCTTGTGATAGGGCTGCAGCAGACTGCACTGCAGATATTCCATGTAGCACTGCAACTCATAGGGCAGTTTGTGGAGGCTGCCATAACGTAGACATTTTCCCAGGCTGTCATAGACTCATAGACTTTAAGGTCAGAAGGGAGCAATGTGATCATCTAGTCTGACCTCCTGCACAAAGCAGGCCACAGAACCCTACCCCTCCACTTCTATAACAAACCCCTAAGCTATGTCCGAGTTATTGAAGTCTTCAAATTGTGGTTTGAAGACCTCAAGCTGCAGAGAATCCACCATCAAGTGACCCGTGCCCCATGCTGCAGAGGAAGGCGAAAAACCTCCAGGGCCTCTGCCAATCTGCCCCAGAGGAAAATTCCTTCCCGACCCCAAATATGGCAATCAGCTAAACCCTGAGAATGTGGGCAAGACTCACCAGCCAGCACTCAGGAAATAATCCTCTGCAGTAACTCAGATCCCATCCCATCCAACATCCCATCACAGAACACTAGGCATACTTATCTGCTGATATCAAAGATCAATTGCCAAAATTAAGCTATCCCATCATACCATCCCTTCCATAAACTTATCAAGCTTAGTCTTAAAGCCAGATATGTCTTTGGCCTCCACTACTCCCCTTGGAAGGCTGTTCCAGAACTTCACTCCTCTAATGGTTAGAAACCTTCGTCTAATTTCTAGTCTAAACTTCCTAGTGTCCAGTTTATACCCATTTGTTCTTGTGTCTACATTAGTCCTAAGCTTAAATAATTCCTCTCCCTCCCTAATATTAATCCCTCTGATATATTTATAAAGAACAAGCATATCCCCCTCAGCCTTCTTTTGGCTAGACTAAACAAGCCAAGCTCTTTGAGTCTCCTTTCACGACAGGTTTTCTATTCCTTGGATCATCCTAGTAGCCCGTCTCTGAACCTGTTCCATGTTTAAGAAGGATGAATTCAAACTGGGAGACCAGAACTGCACACAGTATTCCAGGTGAGGTCTCACCAGTGCCTTATGTAATGGTACTAACACCTCCTTATTTTTGCTGGAAATACCTCGCCTGATGCATCCTAAAACCGCATTAGCTTTTTTAATGGCCATATCACTTTGGTGGCTCATAGTCATCCTGCGATCAACCAATACTCCAAGGTCCTTCTCCTCCTCTGTTGCTTCCAACTGATGCATCCCCAGTGTATATCTAAAGTTCTTATTATTAATCCCTAAGTGCATGACCTTGCACTTTTCACTATTAAATTTCATCCTATTACTATTACTCCAGTTTACAAGGTCATCCACATCTTCCTGTATGATATCCCAGTCCTTCTCTGTGTTAGCAATACCCACCAGCTTTGTGTCATCTGCAAACTTTATTAGCACATTCCCGCTTTTGGTGCCAAGGTCAGTAATAAAAAGGTTAAATAAGATCGGTCCCTAAACCGATCCTTGAAGAACTCCACTAGTAACCTCCTTCCAGCCTGACAGTTCACCCTTCAGTACGACCCGTTGTAGTCTCCCCTTTAACCAGTTCCTTATCCACCTTTCAATTTTCATATTGATCCCCATCTTTTCCAATTTAACTAATAATTCCCCATGTGGAACCGTGACAAATGCCTTACTGAAATCGAGGTAAATTAGGTCTACTGCATTTCCTTTGTCTAAATAATCTGTCACCTTCTCAAAGAAGGAGATCAGATTGGTTTGGCACGATCTACCCTTAGTAAAACCATGTTGTAATTTGTCCCACTTGCCATTGACCTCCATGTCCTTAACTACTTTCTCCTTCAAAATTTTTTCCAAGACCTTACATACTACAGATGTCAAACTAACAGGCCTGTAGTTACTCGGATCATGTTTTTTCCCTTTCTTAAAGATAGGAATTACATTAGCAATTCTCCGGTCGTACGGTACAACCTCTGAGTTTACCAATTCATTAAAAATTCTCGCTAATGGGCTTGCAATTTCATGCACCAGTTCCTTTAATATTCTTGGATGAAGATTGTCTGGGCCCTCCGATTTTGTCCCATTAAGCTGTTCAAGTTTGGCTTCTACCTCAGATGTGGTAATATCCACCTCCATATCCTCATTCCCATTTGTCATCCTTCCATTATCCCTAAGCTCCTCATTAGCCTTATTAAAGACTGAGGCAAAGTACTTATTTAGATATTGGGCCATGCCTAGGTTATCCTTAACCTCCTTTCCATCCTCAGTGTTAGCGGTCCCACTTTTCTTTGTTTTCTTCTTATTTATATGGCTATAGAACCTTTTGCTATTGGTTTTAATTCCCTTTGCAAGGTCCAACTCTACTTGGCTTCTAGCCTTTCTCACTTTATCCCTACATGTTCTGACCTCACTAAGGTAGCTTTCCTTGCTAATCCCACCCTTCTTCCACTCCTTGTAGGCTTTCTGCTTTTTCTTAATCACCTCTCTGAGATGCTTGCTCATCCAGCTTGGTCTACAACTCCTGCCTATGGTTTTTTTCCGCTTTCTTGGGATGCAGGCTTCTGATAGTTTCTGCAGCTGCGACGTAAAGTAATTCCAGGCCTCCTCTGCATTTAGATCCACAAGTTCTTCAGTCCAGTCCACTTCTCTGACTAATTTCCTTAATTCTTTAAAGTTAGCCCTTTTGAAGTCAAAAACCCTTGTCCCAGATCTATTTTTGTTTATCCTTCCATCTAGTTTGAACTGAATTAGCTCATGATCGCTCGAACCAAGGTCGTCCCCTACAACCATTTCTTCTATGAAGTCCTCACTACTCACCAAAAGCAAATCTAAAATGGCATCCCCTCTTGTTGGTTCTTCAACTACTTGGTGAAGAAATCTATCTACTATCACATCCAGAAAAATCTGAGCCCTATTATTCTTGCTCGCACTTATCCTCCAGTCTATATCTGGGAAGTTAAAGTCTCCCATGATCACACATGTCCCATTAGTGTTTACTTCATTAAAAACATTAAAGAGGTCTCTATCCATATCCAAATCAGATCCTGGCGGTCTGTAGCACACCCCAAGCACTGTCTCAGGGGAGGCTCTGGTAGCTTTCTTTTCCAGTGTGATTTTTGCCCAGACAGAGTCTGTCTTGTCCATTCCATCACTTCTTATTTCTTTACAGTTAACCTCTTCATTGATGTACAATGCTACTCCACCACCTTTGCCTTTATTTCTGTCTTTCCTAAACAGCATGTAGCCTTCAATACCTGTACTCCAGTCATGACTACTATTCCACCATGTTTGTTATCCCTATAATATCCGGTTTCACTTCCTGCACCAGTAGCTCTAGTTCCTCCATTTTGTTCCCTGGCTCCTCGCGTTAGTGTAGACATCTTAATTTTTGCCGTTTGGCTTCACTGACATTCTTTACCCTGTTAGCAGAGACATTCTACCACTAGCATCACCTGTTAGTCTGCTATCTACACTACCCTTCTTCCTTGTGTCAATTCTTCTGTCCACGGCTGTATCCCCTCTTACTTTGTTTACTTCCCTCTCAAGGTTAAATTCCAGAGTGGAGATCTCCTGGACATCTCCCAACCATCTCCCCCAAATTTCTAGTTTAAAGCTCTCTTAATCAGTTCGGCGAGCCTGTCATAAACCTAGTCCCAGATTTGGACCTTAGCATCCAAAATATGGGGGTTAGCATGAAAACCTCCAAGCTTAGTTACCAGCTTGGACCTGGTAAAGCTGCCACCACCCAAAAAAATTAGAGTGTTTTGGGGCACTCTGGTCCCCCCAAAAACATTCCCTAGGGACCCCAAGACCCAAATTCCTTGAGTCTCACAACAAAGGGGAATAAACCATTTCCCTTCCCTTCTCCCTTCCAGGTATTCCCTCCCTGGGTTCCTGGAGAGATAAACAGAAGCAAACTCCGTGAATCTAAACAGAGGGATTCCACCCTCCCCGTTTCCATCCTTGGAAAACAGAAGTACCGAGAGCTAATCTCTCTTCCCCCCTCACCCAGAGGGAATGCAAAGTCAGGCTAGTAAATCTAACACACACAGATTTCCCCCTGACTTCTTCCTCCCACCAATTCCCTGGTGAGCACAGACTCAATTCCCTGGAGTTCCCCACTAAAGAAAAACTCCAACAGGTCTTAAAAAGAAAGCTTTATGTAAAAAGAAATAAAATACATAAAATGGTCTCTCTGTATTAAGGTGACAAATACAGGGTCAATTGCTTAAAAGAAATATGAATAAACAGCCTTATTCAAAAAGAATACAATTCAAAACACTCCAGCAACTACACACGTGTAAAATACAAAAAAACATATAAATCACTATCTGATCTTTTGTACTTACAACTGGGAAACAGAAGATTAGAAAGCAGGAAATAGAGAAATCCTTCCCATAGCCGAGAGGGAGATAGGCACAAGACAAAGAACTCAGACACAATCTTCCCTCCACCCAGACCTGAAAAAGTCTGGTTTCCTGATTGGTCCTCTGGTCAGGTGCTTCAGGTTACCTCTTTCCAGGTGTAAGAGACATTAACCCTTAGCTATCTGTTTATGACACGCCCCCCAAATTGCAGACAGTGGGGAAGCTCACTGGCGGCGATTTCCTCCTAGAACTTTCAAATAAACAGATTAATACAACACATGCACCTTTACATATACCACTAAGTATATAACTAACAGACTTCTACATTTTAAGAACACTTTTTAACTACTGGATTCTGGGAAACTCTCACGGGAGAGTGCATCAGCTACTTTGTTAGAAGCTCCTGAGATGTGCTGAATTTCAAAATCAAAATCTTGGAGAGCTAAACTCCAACGAAGAAGTTTCTTGTTGTTCCCCTTGGCAGTATGAAGCCACTGTAGTGCAGCATGGTCAGTTTGTAGCTGGAACCGCCGTCCCCAAACATATGGGCGTAGCTTTTCCAGGGCGTACACAATGGCATAGCATTCCTTTTCACTGACTGACCAGTGACTTTCCCTCTCAGACAGTTTCTTGCTTAGAAACACGACAGGATGGAAGTTGTGATCCGGTCCTTCCTGCATGAGAACTGCTCCTATACCACGCTCAGATGCATCCGTGGTTACTAGGAATGGCTTGTCAAAGTCCGGGGCCCTGAGCACAGGGTCAGACATGAGCGTTTCCTTAAGTTGGGTAAAGGCCTTTTGACACTCATCAGTCCAGTTAACTGCATTTGGCTGAGTCTTTTTGGTCAGGTTGGTCAGTGGGGCAGCAATTTGGCTGTAGTGTGGTACAAAGCGCCTGTAGTACCTGGCCAAGCCTAAGAAGGATTGGACCTGTTTCTTTGACCTTGGGACAGGCCACTTTTGGATAGCATGCACCTTGGCCTGTAGTGGGTTTATGGTTCCTCGACCCACCTGGTGCCCCAGGTAAGTCACTCTGTTTTGGCCTATTTGACACTTTTTGGCCTTAACAGTTAGTCCGGCCTGCCTGATGCGCTCAAAGACCTTTTCCAGATGTAGTAGGTGTTCGGGCCAGGAGTCTGAAAAAATGGCCACATCATCGAGGTAGGCAACTGCATATTCTCCCAGTCCTGCTAGTAGACCATCTACCAGCCTCTGGAAGGTGGCGGGTGCATTTCGAAGGCCGAAAGGAAGGACATTAAATTCATACACCCCTGCATGGGTGACGAATGCTGACCTCTCCTTGGCAGGTTCATCTAGCGGTACTTGCCAGTACCCCTTGGTTAAGTCTATTGTAGAGATGAACTGGGCACGTCCCAACTTCTCCAATAGCTCATCGGTGCGTGGCATTGGATAGTTGTCCGGACGAGTTACCGCATTTAGCTTACGGTAGTCCACGCAAAAGCGTATTTCTCCATCTGGTTTGGGTACCAGAACCACTGGAGATGCCCATGCACTGGTAGATGAGCGGATTATACCCATCTGTAGCATGTTCTGGATCTCCCGTTCTATAGCATCTTGGGCGTGAGGAGACACCCGGTAGGGTGGGGTTCTAATGGGGTGAGCATTACCTGTGTCAATGGAGTGGTATGCCCGTTCGGTCCGTCCTGGGGTGGCTGAGAACAATGGGGCGAAGCTAGTGCACAGCTCCTTGATTTGTCGCCGCTGCAGACGTTCCAGAGTCCCTGGACTGTAAACTGACAAACCTCTGTAAGTCTCTGGAATAGAAAGGCTTGAGAGAATTAACATGGTACACTCTGGGCTTTAGTGAGGAATTGGGAAATGCTATGAGGTAGTTCACAGTCCCCAGGCGCTCTTGGACCGTGAATGGCCCTTCCCATGATGCTTCCATCTTATGGGCCTGTTGCACCTTCAAGACCATAACCTGGTCTCCTACCTTGAAGGAACGTTCTCTGGCATGTCTGTCATACCAGGCCTTTTGCTCTTCCTGAGCATCCTTTAGGTTTTCTCTAGCAAGGGCTAAAGAGTGTCGGAGGGTGTTTTGTAGGTTGCTTACAAAATCCAGAATGTTAGTTCCTGGAGAAGGCGTGAACCCCTCCCATTGCTGCTTCACCAACTGTAATGGCCCCTTAACCTCGTGACCATACACAAGTTCAAACGGTGAAAACCTTAAACTGGGATGTGGTACAGCCCTGTAGGCAAACAGCAACTGTTGCAACACTAGGTCCCAATTACTGGAGTGTTCGTTGACAAATTTACATATCATGGCCCCCAAAGTTCCATTAAACCTTTCCACCAGGCCATTGGTTTGATGGTGGTATGGGGTGGCAACGAAGTGGTTCACCCCATGAGTTTCCCACAGTTTTTGCATGGTCTCTGCCAGGAAATTAGATCCTGAATCTGTAAGGATGTCGGAGGGCCAACCTACCCTGGCAAAAAAGTCTGTTAGGGCCAGGCACACAGTGTTAGCCTTGGTGTTGCCTAGAGCTACTGCTTCCGGCCATCGGGTAGCAAAGTCCACGAAAGTCAGTACGCACTGCTTTCCTCTGGGCGTCTTTTTTGGGAAAGGACCCAGAATATC